>NC_092631.1:5063816-5407895 GCF_039555335.1 Amphiura filiformis
TCGCTGCAATGGTGAATCATCACAATCAGATCGCATCAACTAGGTTGCTGCTGAGCGGCGCACACCTATCCGCATTTAGATTGTAACATCCACCAATTATCTGTGCAGCTCCCCAAATTCCATTGGGTGAAGGAAGTTTTGATAACCAAACAACTAATCACCGATTTTTGCGATACAGGAGGAAACCGGAGATCCCGGAGAAAACCTGCGAGAGCGAGCATGGAATCGGGATAAACCAAGTGCACATGAGTCCTTGGGCGCACCGGGCTTGAACCGGGACCTCAGTAGTGCAAAGCGAGGAATTACCGCTGCACTAACTCGCCACCCAGATGAGCTACAAACTGAAAACCCCAAGCGCAAAAGTGTACAATAGGACGATAGACTAGGGGCAGCAGCCACGGAGGTGCCAATCATCTGATATCGCATTTCATGCCAGAGAAACCATGCACAGTGCGTACAAGTGTCCATTGTGTGGATTTATAACACCGCATGGCTGTCAATCAACCACTGAAGCCCAGTGGTTGATTGACAGCTGCAGGGATGCTGATGAAAACCCAATAATTCCAGGTTCAGTTTGGGCCAATCATAAAAACATACTTAGTAGGGTAACTGGACATTTCATCCCCTCGCATTTTCATCCCCTGGACATTTCATCCCCTGGACATTTCATCCCCTCATGTTAAAACGCTACTGTAGCGTTATTTGAGCGTGACAGTAAAAAGATGGCATATTAATTGTTTAGGATCTTTAGAAGGAAATAATATAAGGAAATTAATCTTTATTTAAAATTAGTCTTATTTATCCAATGTATGCACCGTGTTCTGTATGAGCTATCACCAGCTGATCACACATATAAAAATCGATCGATGTTGAATGGCAATAGTGCAATGAATTTACCTATTGAACAGTGCGTGTAGGCCCCCTACACGGATGATTCTAATTCAGTATTACGCCTATTATTATTATTAAAAGTATTATTATTTTGTTATTTTACCGGGTAGGCCTATCGTCATTATATAATTATTAATATTTTTATTATTAAAGGGGCATTTCGTGATCCACAGCCTCATCCCCCCACTTTTCTCAAAAAAAGTTGAGATTTTTATATCACTGGAATACTCTGGCTACATGATGTTTATGTACAAAATATTTCTTGCAGATTAATTCGTTTAGCAAAGATATATCATGAAATTTGAATTTCGTTCTGGTGCACCAGAACGAAATTACAACGTATTGTCTATGGAGCAGTGTAATACACATAATCATGCATATCTACAAACGCAAAATCGGAATCAACTGCAATTTTGGAAATAAGCTTTTTTCGTGGATATCTACTGAAAAATGTCATAAAAAGAAGATGCTAGGATCACGAAATACTCCTTAATACATAACAATAATTGGTCTGAGCTATCAACAAAAAACCCACAGTAAATAATAATAATAATAATGATAATAATAATACAAATATGCCTAATAATATTAACAATAATAGTAATATAATGATAACAATACTCACAGTAATAACAAAAGATATGTGCGTATGCACTGTTCAATTTAGGTAAATTCATTGTATGTATAAACTATTATTAACTATTTAGTCTATTTAATATAGGCCCTGCTGCCATTCAACATTGATCGATTATTATACGTGTGATCAGCTGGTGATAGCTCATACAGAACACGGTGCATACATTGGATAAATAAGATGATTAATTTCCTTATATAGTTCCTTCTAAGTTCAAGATTCTAAACAATTATTATATTCATATGCATTCTTGATTCACTGTCACGACTGTCACGCTCAAAGAAGCGTTTTAACACGAGGGGATGAAATGTCCAGGGGATGAAGTGTCCAGGGGATGAAGTGTCCAGGGGATGAAGTGTCCAGGGGATGAAGTGTCCAGGGGATGAAGTGTCCAGTATTCCTTAGTAGAGCTTGTTGACAGACTGTTTAGTGACGATGGAGCGCAAATCAGCTGGGACCAAGACTATTGTACAGTTTGGAATAAACACAACTGTTACAATAGTGCACACCTTTACTCCATGATTTCACAGGTAGTAGAATATGAGATTGCCGGAGTATTTCGTGATCCTAGCATCCTCTATTTATGTCATTTTTGGCTCCAAGCTTGCTTGATGAGCCATCGTGATCGCACTAAGTGGACGGTGTATTTTGCTTCATTTTTCGGCCACTTCCGATGGTGCTTTTTTATGCTAAGGTTATTTCTGTGTGCGATATGTGCTTTTAAAATTGAGTTCTAACTTTCTAAAAGTTATTTTTCAATCGATTGCACTCCATATTGAGTTGAAATGAGGTGGGAAAAGTAGTTATTTTATGAAAGAAAAGTCCGAAATCGTCATGAGAAACGAGCAATTTCAATCTCTTTGCTTGGTTCCCTGTGTGTGCTAGAGATTATTTTGGTCTGTATAATTTAAGTTGTGAGAAGATGACGGAAATAGACGGATTGCACTCTTTTTCTTTGGCAAGTCAAGTGCACCTGTTATCTGAACACGGACCGAAAAGTCATGCAAGCTGTTCGTATTTCATCACGCTCTTCAATTTGTAGATTGTTAGAATATAGTTAAAAACAGTAAATTAAACCATATTGTGGACATGATTCTGAGGAAAAATTATATTTTCAATGGGATTTACCCCTCTTCGCAAAATTGAAAAATTTTCGTATTTTTCTATAGCAAAAACAGTCTAAATAAATGATGTTCCACTTTGCCCAACAATTTTATACTTCAGAATATCAAAGATTAATATGTTTTCTCCTGAAAAACAACATAGTTTTTAGGCCAGGACTTCTTAAGAAATTCAAGACCACGGTTTATTTGGTCGATGTTACATCCACTGTGCCGACCAATCTCGCTATTTTTAACTGTTTATTTTGGTTTCACCACACAAGGGTCATGACCTTACGGCGCATTGATTGATCATGTTGATTCTAATTGGACGGTCCCAAGGTCATCACAGTTATGAATGAATAATTCATAAGGGGGGTGGCAGAAATAGAAAAGTTGAAATAAAAATAATTTTTGAATTAAAATGTGACTGAAGTTAGTGGTTTCAGAAATCAATGATCATGTTGATTGAAAGTTGCCAAGTTTAATGTTTTACTCTAGGCTGTGTAATATTAATCATGAGCTAAGTTTTTGAGAGAAATCAAAAGGAATGTCAAGCAATCAATGACAGCCCGGGGTGGGGGTGCGGTGGGGAGAATCACTTTAAAAAAAATCCCCAATCAGAAAAAAGTTACAAAAAAAAATAATTTGACCCGATTGCTTCGAAATTAGTAACAACTGTCGTATGGGCATGAAACTGGGGTGGGTACAGTCAACATTTGGAGTAAAATTTTGGAAGGTCAATTCAGGGTCACCAGGGTCATCTGAGGTCAAATTAGTAAAAACTATCGTATGGGTATGAAACTTGGTGGGTACTGTCAACATTTATAGCCAAATTTTGTGAAGGTCATTTCGGGGTCACCAGAGGTCATCTGAGGTCAAGTTAGTAAAAACTGTCGGATGGACATGAAACTTGGTGGATACAGTCAACATTTGGAGTCAAATTTTTGGAAAGTCATTTCAGGGTCACCAGGGGTCATCTGAGGTCAAATTAGTAAAAACTGTCGGATGGGCATAAAACTTGGTAGCTACAGTCAACATTTGGAGTCAAATGTTTGGAAGGTCATTTTGGGGTCACCAGGGGTCATCTGAGGTCAAATTAGTAAAAACTATCGTATGGGTATGAAACTTGGTGGGTACTATCAACATTTAGGCCCCCTATAGCCAAATTTTGTGAAGGTCATTTTGGGGTCACCAGAGGTCATCTGAGGTCAAGTTAGTAAAAACTGTCGGATGGACATGAAACTTGGTGGATACAGTCAACATTTGGAGTCAAATTTTTGGAAAGTCATTTCGGGGTCACCAGGGGTCATCTGAGGTCAAATTAGTAAAAATTATCGGATGGGCATGAAACTTGGTAGCTACAGTCAACATTTGGAGTCAAATTTGGAAGGTCATTTTGGGGTCACCAGGGGTCATCTGAGGTCAAATTAGTAAAACTGTCGTATGGGCATGAAACTTGCCCGTACAGTTAGAGCCAAATTTTGGAAAGGTCATTTCGGGGTCACCATGGGTCATTTGATGTCAAATTAGTAAAAACTGTTGTATGGGCATGGAACTTGGTGGGTGCAGTCAACATTTAAAGCCAAATTTTGGGAAGGTCATTTCAGGGTCACCAGGGATCATTTGAGGTCAAATTAGTAAAAACTGTCGTATGGGCATGAAACTTGGTGGGTACAGTCAACATTTAGAGCCCAATTTGGGGAAGGTCATTTCAGGGTCACCAGGGGTCATCTGAGGTCAAATTAGTAGAAACTGTCAAAAGGGCATGAAACTTGGTGGATACAGTCAACAAAGCCATTTCAGGGTCACCAGGGGTCATCTGAGGACAAATTAGTAAAAACTGTCGGATGGGCATGACATTTGGTGGGTACAGTCACCATTTAGAGCCCAATTTTGGGAGGTCATTTCAGGGTCACCTGAGGTCATCCAGGGGTCATTTGAGGTCAAATTAGTAAAAACTGTTATATGTGCTTGAAACTTGTTAAGTACAGTCAAAATTTTTTAGACATTACAGTCTAATTTTTGGAAGGTCATTTCAGGGTCACCATGGGCCATCTGAGGTCAAATTAGTAACAATTGTCTGATGGGCATGAAACTTGGTGGGTACCAGAATGGTCGTCTGCAGATCCGTCGGATAACACTTTTTCAATGGGAAATGAACTTCGCTGCTTGGATGATGTCACGATGAGGTTAGCATTTATTCCGTATTGAAAAGCGTGTTCGGAAGGATTTGCTCTCAACAGCTCTCGTACAGTCAACATTTGGAGTAAAATTTGTGGAAGGTCATTTCGGGTCACCAGGGGTCATCTAAGGTCAAATTAGTAAAAACTTTTGAACGGGCATGAAACTTTGTGGATACAGTCAACATTTATAGCCAAATTTTGGGAAGGTCATTTTGGGGTCACCAGGGGTCATCTGAGGTCAAATTAGTAAAAACTGTTGTATGGGCATGAAACATGGTGATACCGTCAACATTTGGATTTCAAATTTTTTGGAAGGTCATTTTGGGGTCACCAGGGGTCATTTGAGGTCAAATTAATAACAACTGTCGGATGGGCATGAAACTTGGTGGGTACAGTCAACATTTGGAGTCAAATTTTTGGAAGGTCATTTTGGGGTCACTAGGGGTCATTTGAGGTCAAATTAGTAAAAACTGTCGGATGAGCATTAAACTTGGTGGGTACAGTCAACATTTGGAGTTAAATTTTGGGGAGGTCATTTCAGGGTCACCTGAGGTTATCCAGGGGTCATTTAAAGTCAAATTAGTAAAAACTGTTATATGGGCATGAAACATGGTAGGTACATTCAACATTTAGAGCCAAATGTTTGGAAGGTCATTCCAGGGTCACCATGGGTCATCTGAGGTCAATTTAGTAACAGCTGTCATATGGGTGTGAAACTGTGTGAGTACAGTCAACATTTGGAGTCAAATTTGTGGAAGGTCATTTTGGGTCACCAGGGGTCATCTGAGGTCAAATTAGTAAAAACATTTGGACGGGCATGAAACTTGGTGGATGCAGTCAACATTTGCAGTCACATTTTTGGAAGGTCATTTTGGGGTCACCAGGGGTTATCTGAGGTCAAGTTAGTAAAAACTGTCGGATGGACATGAAACTTGGTGGATACAGTCAACATTTGGAGTCAAATTTTTGGAAAGTCATTTCAGGGTCACCAGGGGTCATCTGAGGTCAAATTAGTAAAAACTGTCGGATGGGCATGAAACTTGGTAGCTACAGTCAACATTTGGAGTCAAATGTTTGGAAGGTCATTTTGGGGTCACCAGGGGTCATCTGAGGTCAAATTAGTAAAAACTATCGTATGGGTATGAAACTTGGTGGGTACTGTCAACATTTAGGCCCCCTATAGCCAAATTTTGTGAAGGTCATTTCGGGGTCACCAGAGGTCATCTGAGGTCAAGTTAGTAAAAACTGTCGGATGGACATGAAACTTGGTGGATACAGTCAACATTTGGAGTCAAATTTTTGGAAAGTCATTTCGGGGTCACCAGGGGTCATCTGAGGTCAAATTAGTAAAAATTATCGGATGGGCATGAAACTTGGTAGCTACAGTCAACATTTGGAGTCAAATGTTTGGAAGGTCATTTTGGGGTCACCAGGGGTCATCTGAGGTCAAATTAGTAAAAACTGTCGTATGGGCATGAAACTTGCCCGTACAGTTAGAGCCAAATTTTGGAAAGGTCATTTCGGGGTCACCATGGGTCATTTGATGTCAAATTAGTAAAAACTGTTGTATGGGCATGGAACTTGGTGGGTGCAGTCAACATTTAAAGCCAAATTTTGGGAAGGTCATTTCGGGGTCACCAGGGATCATTTGAGGTCAAATTAGTAAAAACTGTCGTATGGGCATGAAACTTGGTGGGTACAGTCAACATTTAGAGCCAAATTTGGGGAAGGTCATTTCGGGGTCACCAGGGGTCATCTGAGGTCAAATTAGTAGAAACTGTCAAAAGGGCATGAAACTTGGTGGATACAGTCAACAAAGCCATTTCAGGGTCACCAGGGGTCATCTGAGGACAAATTAGTAAAAACTGTCGGATGGGCATGACATTTGGTGGGTACAGTCACCATTTAGAGCCCAATTTTTGGGAGGTCATTTCAGGGTCACCTGAGGTCATCCAGGGGTCATTTGAGGTCAAATTAGTAAAAACTGTTATATGTGCTTGAAACTTGTTAAGTACAGTCAAAATTTCATTAACCTATGTTAATCATCATTTTTAGAAGCTTGTTCTTTATGGCAGTACAGTCAAAAATTTTTAGACATTACAGTCTAATTTTTGGAAGGTCATTTCAGGGTCACCATGGGCCATCTGAGGTCAAATTAGTAACAATTGTCTGATGGGCATGAAACTTGGTGGGTACCAGAATGGTCGTCTGCAGATCCGTCGGATAACACTTTTTCAATGGGAAATGAACTTCGCTCAAGAAATATTTTGTACATAAACATTATGTAGCCAGAGGTTTCCAGTGATATAAAAATCTCAACTTTTTTTGAGAAAAGTAGGGGGATGAGGCTGTGGATCACGAAATGCCCCTTTAAATCTGTTGCCACTGAGATACATCACAATCATTTTGCTTCAACACTCTTCAGTTATGGAACATAATAATTTACATTTTACTGTTTTCATTTCATTAACCTATGTTAATCATCATTTTTAGAAGCTTGTTCTTTATGGCAGTACAGTCAAAATTTTTTAGACATTACAGTCTAATTTTTGGAAGGTCATTTCAGGGTCACCATGGGCCATCTGAGGTCAAATTAGTAACAATTGTCTGATGGGCATGAAACTTGGTGGGTACCAGAATGGTCGTCTGCAGATCCGTCGGATAACACTTTTTCAATGGGAAATGAACTTCGCTGCTTGGATGATGTCACGATGAGGTTAGCATTTATTCCGTATTGAAAAGCGTGTTCCGTCTGATCTGCACTCGACAGCCCTCGTACAGTCAACATTTGGAGTAAAATTTGTGGAAGGTCATTTGGTCACCAGGGGTCATCTAAGGTCAAATTAGTAAAAACTTTTGAACGGGCATGAAACTTTGTGGATACAGTCAACATTTATAGCCAAATTTTGGGAAGGTCATTTTGGGGTCACCAGGGGTCATCTGAGGTCAAATTAGTAAAAACTGTTGTATGGGCATGAAACATGGTGATACCGTCAACATTTGGATTCAAATTTTTGGAAGGTCATTTTGGGGTCACCAGGGGTCATTTGAGGTCAAATTAATAACAACTGTCGGATGGGCATGAAACTTTGGTGGGTACAGTCAACATTTGGAGTCAAATTTTTGGAAGGTCATTTTGGGGTCACTAGGGGTCATTTGAGGTCAAATTAGTAAAAACTGTCGGATGAGCATTAAACTTGGTGGGTACAGTCAACATTTGGAGTTAAATTTTGGGGAGGTCATTTCAGGGTCACCTGAGGTTATCCAGGGGTCATTTAAAGTCAAATTAGTAAAAACTGTTATATGGGCATGAAACATGGTAGGTACATTCAACATTTAGAGCCAAATGTTTGGAAGGTCATTCCAGGGTCACCATGGGTCATCTGAGGTCAATTTAGTAACAGCTGTCATATGGGTGTGAAACTGTGTGAGTACAGTCAACATTTGGAGTCAAATTTGTGGAAGGTCATTTTGGGTCACCAGGGGTCATCTGAGGTCAAATTAGTAAAAACATTTGGACGGGCATGAAACTTGGTGGATGCAGTCAACATTTGCAGTCACATTTTTGGAAGGTCATTTTGGGGTCACCAGGGGTTATCTGAGGTCAAATGAGTGAAAACTGTTGGATAGGCATGAAACCTGGTGGGTACAGTCACTATTTAGAGCCAAAGTTTTGGAAGGCCATTTCAGGGTCACCTGGGGTCAACTGAGATCAAATTAGTATAAACTGTCGTATAGGTATTAAACTTGGTGGGTACAGTCACTAATTAATTATAGCCAAAACCTTATTCAGACAACACTATTCTTGACATTGACTTATGCATACCGCGGAAACATGGCATGTTGCCTCAGGGGATCGACGCTAAGTCAGGTACCGCGTGAGCAAACTCAAAAATAGCGCAAACAGAGCGAGCGTATACAAAAGAAACTTGGCAGCGTAAGATAAGCGATGTTGCCAGGTCTGTACGCTGTACCAAGCGTCAGCTGAATTCGAAATGCACGCTTAGAAGGCACAGGAATGAAAAATTCCAATCTGTGTATTAATAATCTAAGGGCTTATGTATTTTGATACGTTTTGATCAGTTTCGGTCCATTTGGACCAATTTCTATCCAATTCCACCAGATTCGATCCATGTCGCTAAATAGTAATTCCCTAAATTGATTGATGTATTCTTGTATGCTCTGTAAATGAGATAGCTACCAACCAACCAACCAACCAACCAGATGTACCCATTGAATGTGATCTGTCACATTGCACAATCGATTCCAAGAACAATTACTTTCACTGTCACCAAAAAGCGCAGAGCCACAGCGCCATTGGTGCTCTTGTTCATTAGATATCCACGAAAAAAACCTATTCCCAAAATTTCAGTTGATTCCGATTTTATGCGTTCATGAAGTTATGCATGATTATGTGTATTACACTGCTCCATAGACAATGCGTTGTAATTTCGTTCTGGTGCACCAGAACGAAATTCAAATTTCGATATCTTTGCTAAACGAATTAATCTGCAAGAAATATTTTGTACATAAACATTATGTAGCCAGAGGTTTCCAGTGATATAAAAATCTCAACTTTTTTGAGAAAAGTAGGGGGATGAGGCTGTGGATCACGAAATGCCCCTTTAAATCTGTTGCCACTGAGATACATCACAATCATTTTGCTTCAACACTCTTCAGTTATGGAACATAATAATTTACATTTTACTGTTTTCATTTCATTAACCTATGTTAATCATCATTTTTAGAAGCTTGTTCTTTATGGCAAAGTACTAGATTCAAGGACTAGGATCCAAGCATTCTTTGTCAACTTTGCAATATTCTTCCATTGTGTCAACAAATGCAATCATTATACTCCATTTCAGAAATAATTGCATTGGGTAGGAATCCCAATTTTAAACATTGATTTGCCACAAGTTCGGTAGTGCATGATGCACTTATGGTCCATGGCAAGCCCGATTCGACCTTTGTGGCATTAAACCCAGTTAACAGGATATTAATCCAGTAAATCGATTCAGTAAAGCAAATAAGCTCATGCATTCGATCACTAACGACAACCAGCTTCGTCGATTACCCCAGCTGCAGCGAGTGTAAACTCTAATTTGCATAGAGGCTGTACGTGAAATTATGGATTGGCTCCAAACAAAGGATTTGAACCGGTGCACCGTAATCAAGTCGCAGTGCAGTCCATTCAATCAAATGTTGTCATCAACCTATTTGATCGCAGTGCATTGTTATGTGTGTGAGACGAACTGTCGCGGTTGATTGCAATCAAACAAACAATGTCTTATGTATTACTTTGTTCAGTGATGAAAATCGTGATGTTTTATTTAATCACTCTCGAAAAAAGTATTTCTTTTGTAGGCCTATTACTTTGTTTTGTGATGAAAATTGTGATGTTTTATTTCATCACGCTCTAAAACAAACGATTTCTTATGTATTACTTTGTTTCGTGATGAAAATCATGATATTTTATTTCATCACTCAAGAAAAATTGATTTCTTATGTATTACTTTGTTTCGTGATGAAAACCGTGATGTTTTATTTCATCATCACGCTCTAAAACAAACGATTTCTTATGCATTATATTTGTTTTGTGAGGAAAATCGTGATGTTTTATTTCACCACGCTCTAAACAATAATTATAGTTAAATGCATTTTAAGAAAAAAATCTTATTAAAACAGTATGTTGTTTAGAAAAAATGTAGAAAGTGATGATGATGATGATGATGATGATGATGATGATGATGATGATGATGATGATGATGATGATGTCTCCAAAAGTGTCCCGGTTTTTTCTTGCCCTAAATCGTATGCGTATCTATTAATAAGGCACTTCAATAATCAATAATCAGTCCCGTGACGGCCTCCACTAACTAGCTACTAACTTGGGTTATGGGCGCTGCATTTCATGTTCACTCTCACTTACTCATCAGCGACGTACGACCCTTTGTCAACCACCTGCAGTACCCAATTTCGGCATACTATGTAAGAAACTCATCATGATGATCGAACAGAGAGTACTTTAAATGTAGCTTGTACCGTTTTCGTGTGGCATTCTTCAGAAGTGAGCGGTCCGTTTACCAACATTTTCGGTCAAATCTCCATTCAATTAACACGGGACGTTGGCTAGCTATGTCTTGCCCTCACTCACTATTTTACCAAAGTACGAATATTTCTGAGCATCTAACCTAGCTGTAATTTTAGGTCATGTTAGAGGAATATATGTGCTAGAAGTTTTTGAGAGTACTTTTAATATTGGCCGGTTATTTTTCACACATTGACGTTAACTAGACAAATGCCTATCTTCTAACATGACACGATTTGTACAGGTCACAGCTCAATGGTGAGAGCACTGTGTATTGTGTATAGGAAAACGGACAGTAACTGCAGTATGGATGTCCTGAGGTGCAATTTTGTTTTGTGTAGTATTCAATTTTGCCAGTAAAGTTAATCATGCAGAGTGTACACTCACACATACAAGGGTGATTTGTTGGCATGCTTGCAGTGGAACCGTAAAAAGGCATTAACGTCACTACCGAACTTGAAGTTGAGGTGCACCAGAGAATATTTGTGTTTTTTTTACATTAAAGCGTGAGATATAACATTGCTTCATCCTGATTTCATATCTTACTTACAGACCATCTCCCATTGGTTTACGCTCTTTGTCAGTCAGACATTATCCATCTTGTGGAAGATTCATCCCTGGAAATGAGCTCAAATCTGCTGCTGAATGGATATTTTATCATCACACCTAGGATGTGATCACAATTCCTCCCACCAACTTTACGCTCTGTCAAAATGAAATCACTTCATTAAATCACTTCATTCTTTCCATTTCAGCCCATCACTCATTTAAAAAAACATTTCATAAAAGGATCTTTGAATTAAAAACAATTGGAATTGCAGACTGCAGGTGTTTGACACAGACTGCTGAAGGTATGCCTACCAAGTTATTCCTGTATTTTCCATTATGTTCCATTGCCAGTTTTTCTCAATTATTCTCCTCTTTGGGTACGCACACACATTGTCCGGATACTGCCTTTTTTGGATGCTCAAAGACTTAAAGCCATATTATAACATTTGCTGAGGAAGACGCCCTCACTGAATTTTTAAAATTCCTTTTTTACACGATTAAATTGTACTTTGTTAAACCAATATACCCTGCAAAAATCAAGACTCTAAGTGCTGTAGTTTTGTCAAAATCCGTGATTTTGAATTAAAGGCTGATTCAGTGCTTTATTATTACGATGGAATTATTAGTCGAACGCATACACGATGTTCATAACACACAGTACGTCACGGCGTGCGGGACGGTGATATACACAACAAAGGGTCGCGTACCACAACATGACCGAAGGAGTGGTGCGTATTGGCATATATGTGCGCTGGTAGTAAATTCCAATTTTCTTTGCTTTGCCGTAGTTGTTCGCTCAAAAATAAAAGGGATATATCTGACAGTAAAAGCTAACATTTTATGGCAAAGAAATGCTAATCTATTTTGTTTGAAAATGTTATAATATTGCTTTAACACAATGTTGCTCTACATGTAAATATACATGCTATGTTACCATTCTCATCTTTTGAAATGCAAAATAAAGTATTTTTATGTCTGGTATGATTGAGGAAATCTTGCACCTAAAAACCTTGCTCCTGAGGAAGAAATCACAATTTGCACCCCTGACACATGCATACACACACAAAAATGGCAGAAAATATCCTTGGTATGTTGATTGAGTATGGATTGAGACGTCCACGTTTGATACTCCTAAACTGTGCCCACGTTCGGAGGTGATTACAATTCATGTTGGGGTGCTGGGTATGTATGTGTGTATTTGATTTAAGTTTGTAAAATAGATGCTGGTATATTCCAAAGGTATCACTACTAGAAAAATCAAAGTTGGTGGCAGTGATCATTGAATATGTGAGACCAGGTGGGCGAAAGCGCATAAGAGCAATGTCGATGTCGGGTCAGTGGTTACAAACAATATTCAACCTAAGATACATCATTCCGCCATTTTATAATAATGCATGATATGGTCTGTTTGTTAACGTTTCCATCAGATAGTCTATTCAATTCTGTTTTCTTATATACTCCTGATAAATAATCACTTCTGTGTGCAAATTAGGGTGAGTCTTTTATCCACTACCATTTTTTATGTATATCATAACAGGACTGATCCAAACACTTTTTCATTACAAGGGTCATATTGAGCAGAGCTACCAAAAGTAGCCCTCTTGTGTACCTTTTGGCATTACCAAAATATTAGGGGGTGGGGGCTATTTTGTGAACTTTTTGAGAAAGTGTTCTTTGAGCCCTGCATCATAAAGCTTTGTATCGAAGCAAAATGTTTGGAAAATTGTGCACTATAATTGAAGACCGAATTAAAAAGACTACTTTGCCTATCACGTCCTGTCAACCAGCCCAAAAATGCCATACTGCGCAGATCGGCAACCAATCACGCCGCGCCTTTGCCCTGACGTCAGACACAAACCAGTCTTTTTAATTCAGTCTTCAATTATACCTTGTTGAGTACTTCTTCAAATTGCCACTTAATTTTCACATTACCATTAAACTCATATAACATTAATTTTATTTGCTGTTCCATTTTTCCCAGATGTGGATTTGCCGAAAATCTTCCAGTGTCTGATAACTCAATCAATCTAGTCACTTGTTTCCAAGCTGCACATTATATGGATTTATTTTTCACCAAATTTTGCCAAGAAGTTTCCAGAGTTCTGACACCAAATGGATGCCTAGAGATCTACACTAGGGACGTACATGACATCATACATGCAGATGAGAAGATTGCCAAACAGCTGTCTGATATTTATAATCAGGTATGTGTACATGGTATAACATGTATAAAATCAATTACAGTCACAATTGAATACCTGAGTGGAAGAAGGGTCCAACTCCATCAAAACTGTTTTTGAGATATTGAGAAAAAAACTTAATATTTGGAAAAGTTTTATAGACAGAATGTTTTCATCTTCAGGGGACCTTTAATACATGAACATACAATATTACATTCAAAATTGTATATGATGTATCCATGGCAATGGTACAGGTCTTACTACGAGCTGGAGTTGGGCCCTTCTTCCACTAATATACTGCAAGTGCCAGTTCCGCAAGTAGATGTGTTATAAATAGCTACAGAAATTTGGTAATTATCCATTAATTGCACAAGTATAGAAGCATGTAATATGTCAGCAAGAAGGTTTATTGTAGTGAAAAGCAGATTTCATGAATGAACAAAATTCCTCTTTAACTCAATATTTGTGGAAGAAGGGCCCAACTCCATGGAGTTGGGCCTTTCTTCCATGAAAACCATGATTGAGTGTATGTGGAAGAACAGTCTGCTGGCAATAAAATGATGGGTCTAACTCATTTTTGTAAAAAATTGGAGTTGGGCCCTTCTTCCACTCAGGTATTCAATTTCATATGCAGCAAATATTATTTAAGGGTGGTCTTAAAAACTAGATAAAAATATCTAAGACCCATTTTTTTATATTTTTGAATTTTAACCAACTTTGAGAAATTTGTACCAAAATGGTTGAAAAATGCTCAATTTTCAAAAAAATCATAAAAAACAGGAATTAATAAAAAAAAAATTTGACTCACATATTAATTCATCAAGTCTTTGCCATTCTAAGTATGTATACTTTTATATACTTTAGACCAACAATTTAGCAGTTATGAGGCCCAAAAGTTTCCATATTCCAGGGTTAAGACCACCCTTAACATAAAGTCCACATTGCGCGAAAGCAAATTAAATCATTTTGTGCTCAGCATATTTCAAGTTTCAAGATAGAATGGGAAAAGCGCCTTTTGATGGTACAAAGTGACAAAGTTACACAAAGCTCCTCTGAACATATTGATTAAACAATTGTATTTAGTGACAGACAAAAAGAGAGGGCAGGGTTTTGGTATTGCATACTCTATGTATCAAAGCATATAGAGGCCTTGCATGTGACGTATCATCCCGTAAATATGGCGGACTACTCAAATGCATTCAACAAAAGCATGATTGCAATCTACCGTGACAGTTCGTCTCACACACATAACCCTGCACACATCGTCATCATCCCTATATCTTTGTGTTAAAAATTGCCGTGATAGTACAGCGAATCCTCTCGTTTTTTAACAGCTACGCATCGCGATTTTGTTCGAGATAGGCCGAGCGACTCAGGCTAAGCATACCATGACTATCATATGAGATACCACAGCGTTTCTATATTCTACACATTATTACGATTTGTGCATGCTCGATCTAGTACCCCATATGATGTTTCTATTACAAGAAAAAAAATTGTTTTCAGGTAAAACCAGGGGTTTGTTTCCAGTACACTCACTCGAAAAGCAGTACACTAATTAGCGGGGCCTTGCAGCTTGCTGTGGATATCTTTTACTGCGTTTTGAAAGTAAAAAATTTGAAATCCAAAGTAAAAATTGAGATATATTTAATTTTGAGAATGACAATTATACTTTATAGGTATAAAGGAACGTGTTTAGCCCATTCAGTTAAGTTCCAGGTGTACGTCCTATGACACAATGCATATGTAAACTTTCTTTATCTGTGTCAATAATAGAATATTGATTTCAACGGAGTATTGAGCTGTATGGAAAAAAATATTTATAATACAGGGTGTTGACACTGTGCTGCACTACGATCAAATAGGTTGATGACAACATTTGATTGAATGGACTGCACTCCGCCATAACTACGGTGAAGGACACCGGCTCAAATCCTTTGTTTGGAGCCAATCGATAATTTCATGCAGGGCCTTTTATTATGAAACTAAAATTATTATGTTGCTTTTATTATTCCTTTTCAGTTGTACCATGGAACTCTGAAGGACTACTTTGTATATGAACCTAGATATCTACAAGATATGTACATGCATAAATTTGTTCTTCCAAATCAGTTCAAGGATGTCAAAAGGTAAGAATAGTTTTGTTATTTACTTGTGATTGGACCATGTCGTTGGACAGATGTTTCAAATGGACAAATCAGATGTCAATATTGTCAGAAGAGTCTGGAGAATCTTTTCTGCCATGTTGGCAAATTTGTAATCTGTGCATTCTATTCCATTTCCATGGCAAGGGTTATGCAACTATAATTACATGGTGCGTAATTAAGGTGGCCCCACACAAAGGTGTGTAAATAAGATAGGTTTGTAAATACAATTAATATGCAAATAAGCTCATTTATATTCATATAGGCCTATGCAAATAACATGACACAAAACTATACCGCACATCAGACTACCATATCAGTATAGGGGTCATGCAGCCAAAAGTGCTCTATGCAGCTGCCGCGAAAATAAAAAACATGCAAATATGTTCTTTTTATGTATAGGTCTATGTAAGAAGACTCAAAATCATGAATTTTCAAATAAGTGAAATTGTTAAAAATCAGCGAAACGCAAACAATTACACATGCAAAAATAACTACTTTTACAGTAGTTTGTTAAAATCCAGTTGAAAATTGTTTAAATTTATAAAATCTAGTTCAATTTTGTAAAATCTCACTTAAAATTGGACGAGTTTGTTTGGATTTCCAAAATCTACTACACCTTTTCCACCTTTTATTGATGAAAATTGTGGGGTCTGGAATAATTAAAATAGTTGAATTCCAACAATTTCCACAAAGGGTATTGTTATTTAATGGAATAGCCCAACTCTTTAAAGTACTTGTAACCTAATGTATTATTTGCTTGATTTGCAGATACCAATTGATGACTATGAATACAATGACAGTAGCGGATTTCATTGGTTTTATAACATCAGTTTCAGGCTATCAAAAGCATTTGAGAGAGCATCCTGATCAGGATATAATCACTGGCTTTCAACAAAGGTACGTATTAATATTAATATTAATATTTGAAAAGTTGAGGGAGAACAATACAGTCCCAAAGTGTTGAATAGTTTGAACTGCTTTGTGATGAGCAGCAGAGGAAAGTAGTCACACTAATTATTATACAACACACAATGATGTAGTTATGTTCATATGGGAAGTAGTTACAAGCATCACACTTGTCCATTTGGATAATTGAATAATAAGATGTCATGATTACAGCAAAATTGTATCATTTTTTAAACCAAAATTCTAACTATGCCACTCAGTTCCAATATTTTTATTAAATCAGGCATATCTAGGCATTTACAGTTGAAATCTAGCAGATAACGCTGTTAAGACTTGAGCCAGGCACAAGTGACCTGGTAAAGGGGGCCGCCGTAGAGAAAATATTGAAGGCCTCAATCTTGTTTTCAAATGTTAAGTTCATATGTACTGGTAATAAACAATTCAAAAAGTTTAAGGCGACTTTCAGCACAGGAATTGAAAATTTGACTAAACTTGATTATCAATGTGTGACACAACATCTGCATCATCAAACATTGTATCGACATCATACTGGTCATCATCTTCATCTTCAATAACTTATTTTTCAATGTTTTAGACCGAAGGTCACCATAACGGTGAGGCATCATATGGTGAGGCATCATATGGTGAGGCATCATATGACTTCTGATGAATACGTGTCACACATCAAAAATTCAAGGTGCTAAAAATTTCTGTGCTAAAAGTTTTTTGAACTCATTGTTTTTCTTTTTTGTCAGATTATTTGGAATAATGTTTTTCTTTTTTTTTCAGATTTCTTGAAATATTACAGGTAGAAACATCAGCCCAGGAAACAATCATTCAACTGACTGCACCTGTGTATATCATATTGGCATGCAAGGAGCAAGGCTAACTTACAAGCTACACTGGAAAAGTTATTTCTGTTCCTATATCAGAAGTAATCACCATAGATGGGTGATTGTTACTAAGAGCAACTCAGCTAAATTTTACCTTTGGTTTATATAATTAGAAAATATAATATATAACTTGTTACAAATCAACATGTGTAAGAACTCAGCTAATTGGTACCTTGGGTTTATAATTTGAAAAAAAAAACATAATATGTGACACGATCCGGTCCATGGGGGCCAAAGGAGGCATTTTTGAAAATTGAGTTACTGTAAGTGTAATTATTACATTATACATACAATAGGCTATCATTTACTGAAAACACCAAAGGTCTAGCATACTTGGTTCTAAAGTTATGAAGTTTTTTGATGTCTATTTAAGTTATGTATTTTACTGTTTTTTACTCGGCCATATTTTTACCTTTTAATATCTCCGTTTCAAATTTGCCGTCATTGGCCCCCATGGACCAGATCGTGTCACATATATAACTTGTTACAAATCAAAATGTGTAAGGACATCACACACCAACATCGCCTGGCTAATAATTACTTGGTACAGCAGAAATACTAAAATAAATAAGGTCAGTCACCGGGCTATTGTCAGTAGCCTTAGTCAGATGTCCTTCGGCCCATTATGCATCAAAACTATTAAACAGGTCGGAACAAAATGGCCATGCGTGGCAGTGGATTCAACCTACCATGGCGATTTCTGCCATGAAGATATCGGGGCGATAACACTGTGCATCATTCACCTGTGTATATCAGAACTGACCATCACTAATAAGCAGGCCTGTAGCCAGGGGGGTTCGATCACACCTAAATTTCTGCAAAAAAAAGGAGAACATGGTAAATTGTAATTGACCCCCACGGGACCCTTGTTGCTCTGCTCGTTTCACTCTAATTGGATAGTTAAGGTAGAAGTGCTCACCAGGGCTGTCAACTTTTTGGAATTGCTTGGCGTGAGATAGAGGCGTACCGGGATTTGCAGATTCCAATGTTCATTTTGAACCATGATTATTTGAGCCACAGTGCTCGAGGATGTGAAAAGCAGGGGGGGTAGGATCAACAAATTATTCATGATGATGCGTGAGATTTTACTAATTTTCCAGCTTTTTGCGTGAGACTTACTACCTAGGCATGAGATTATACTACCTTGGCGTGAGACTGTGAGAAAGTGACCTAATGCGTGAGACTAACGCCCAATGCGTGTTAGTTGACAGCCCTGGTGCTCACCACCTCAGCACAGACAGATTGCTTGTGGATAGTGCAGAGGCTCTTAATTAGAGGCTATGAAATAATAAATGGATGTAAAGATGTAAAAAGTTATTTTGAAATAGAAAGGAAAGATGAAGAAATTAAAATGAAAGGAAAAAAAAAATTTGCCGATTGGTGACTTTCTTTGAATATTGATATATTATGATGATGTATAAATAGGATTACCTGTACTGGATGTTAATGAGTACAATGGTAAGAATATTTTCACAGTTCATATTTCAGCTCTCAAAAATATTCTTTCCATTGTACAAATAAAAAGCTTTATATACCTCATCTAAAGATTTTGACTATGCCCGCAAGAGTAACTATTCCCCGGGCATAGTTCTGCTTGTGCTTTGTTCCCAGCGTAAAATGATATTACGTATGCATTAATTAATGTTTTCGCGCGCTATAATTACGCAGAAATCGCAGATTGTAATCTGTGCCGTTCGCATTGAAACTATCAATTTCTCTTCCCAAAATCAATGGATTTAACCAAACAGATGACAAGAATCTTAAGATTTGGTATATAAAACAAATATTGACTGCTTTTTATTCGGGGCATGGTTAAAATTTTAAGCCCGTGGTGATCTCAAAACCATAACTATGCCCTTCGGCTACGCTTTGGGGCATAGTCATGGTTTTGAGATCACACTGGGCCTATAATTTTAACCATGCCCCTCATAGCAGTCAAAATTTGTATAATAGTCCGTGTTACTCATTCTCGAAGGTTGATTTCTCATAGTTGAGAAAGTATTTCAAAATAATGTGCACAATACTAGTAACCAGTGATGCAAGTGGGTAATTGCTAAATTTCCTGAATATCGAACTGGCCCTTGGCTAGACAGCTGTGCGCTTGTGCGCAGCATTGAACATAATATGGGAGCTTGTCCGAGGAATAGGCTGGGGGTATCACCCTCCCTAAAAGTTTGTTGCTCTTTCATTTTATAACAAAATATCATCATCAAATGCCAGGAAATTCCAGAATTCTTTTCTTTGTTCAACACCTTGCATCACTGACCTTAAAAAATTGTTATTGCAATACGCCTCATTCTTCCAGTAATGTACCCTTCCAATTCGTCAATGAGCGCATGATGTTGCAGAATACACTGACCTTTTGCTGACAAAATATATGAATGGGGGAATTGTGATTTTCCCACACACACCCTCTATTACCATGCCTAAGTAGCAATTACAAAGGTATCTAATTACAAATAGCAAAATTCATACACAAGATAGCCAGCCTTTGGATATATTGTATGATTGACTTTGAACTACTCATTATCTGATCTAGCTCAATTTCTTTCCACAAACCCCATACACTAAAGAGATACACTGATACAGACCATTGGGCTATCCAGTTGAAATCCATACACCCCTTACGGAAGACATGACCTTAATATCCCACACAGGGACTGTGAATTTCACATGGAGCAACTTAAATGGGCAACTCCAAATTAAAATCTTCACCCCCTGTTGTTAGATTAAGGTCATGTCTTCTACAGAGGGTTGTATGGATTTCAACCGGAGCAGCCCATTCAGCAACAAGTCAAGTCCCTGTGCTTTGTATGCTGAGAATTCTCACATAGTTCGTATGAGCCAATCGTTCGATTGTGCACAACGCTCTGCAGGGTCTATTGTTCTATTGTTTCCGATTAGAGCACTGACATATAGAGGCCTTGCATGTGACGTATCATCCCGTAAATATGGCGGACTACTCAAATGCATTCAACAAAAGCATGATTGCAATCTACCGTAACAGTTCGTCTCACACACATAACCCTGCACTACGATCAAATAGGTTGATGACAACATTTGATTGAATGGACTGCACTCCGCCATAACTACGGTGAAGGACACCGGGTCAAATCCTTTGTTTGGAGCCAATCGATAATTTCATGCAGGGCCTCTATTGGAAAATGTTGCCAATCAATTTTCATGAGAGTGTACATTCAACGTCCAGTTTTCGAAATTGGGTGACTTGTATTTGGCAGGTATGAAATACATCTGACTGGGTGTTTTAATTACGTAACAAATAAAGGCATTGACATCATCGAATGGCTGCCCAGTGCTGTTGTGTTTAGTTATTATATAGGCCTATAATAATTATTATTAAATGTATTCATCATTCCTTTCTTTAGCTGTACTTATTCTTTCCTAGGCCTACACTTTATCACTCCCTCGCTCTCCTTGTCCCCTCTCACCCTCCCTCTCTCATTCCCATCATTTTCCTTATATTTCTATTTATCTACTCGTCTTTATTATATCTTTTCATTTCTCCCTTCCTCCAGCCCTCTCACATTCTCCATATCCCTCCTCCCCTCTTCCTCCCTCCTCCCCTCCCAAGACTTCTCACAGAGGTGAATCTGCCCCTCCCCAACCCCCTTCCCTCTTTGGGTACGCCACTATTTCTATACCAATCTCCTTCTTAAAATAAAATTAAATGGAAATTTCTTAAAAACAACCTTTATAGGCCTATACTCTTACATGTATACGTATAGCGATTACCATTATAGTGTAATATAGATATATGGACTGGACATGGCAGCCTTCATACATTCTAATGTGTAATCGATCAGCAAGAGCATTCAATTTATTTAAATGAAACGCCTAACGTCAGGTGGGTGGTAAAGATGATTGCATCGACAGCTAAAGCCTCCTTACAGACTTCAGACCCACACAAGCACACATTTGGGATAGGCCTACATGAATACAATGGTACAATTACACATGACTGCCCTTACACATGACTGTAGTGTGGTCACATATTGATACTCGCCTGTTGTGTGGCGGAACCCCTTTATTGAAACAATGGTACCACTTTTATGAATAGCCTGTCGCAACTTCTAATCGGCATCAAAGCGAACAAAAGATTATATAATCTATTGCGACTCTATTTCTATTTAAAAGCTCTTTGGTCATACCGTCTATCTACTGCTGATAGAGCCATGGATAACTGATCGGTATTGCTATCTACTGCTGTTTGATGCATGGATGACATACTGGCATGTTAGGGACGCACCATTAGATACTCGGGGGGGTAGGAAGTTGGGGTCGGGGAAAGAATTTTTGTTTTTAATTTCATGCATTTATACACAGTTATAGGTAGGGAAAGTTTTTTTTTTTAGTGTTGGTGGGGAATTTTTTTTTGCTCATGTAGTGGGTGAAGTTTTTTTTTTCAAAAACTTCCTACCCCCACCCTGAGAATCTAATGGTGCGTCCCTTATCTACTGCTGATAGAGGAGGCAAGGATGGCATACTAGTGCTAGTATTGCTATCTACTGCTGCTGATAGAACCATGGATGACATACTAGTATTGCTATCTACTCTGACAGAGCCATGGATGAAATACTAACTAGTATTGATATCTACTGATGATAGAGGAATGGATGACATACTTGCTTTCTACTGCTGATAGAGGCATGGATGACATACTAGTATTGCTATCTACTGCTGATAGAGGCATGGATGACATACTAGTATTGCTTTCTACTGCTGCTGATAGAACCATGGATGACATACTAGTATTGCTATCTACTCTGACAGAGCCGTGGATGAAATACTAACTAGTATTGATATCTACTGATGATAGAGGAATGGATGACATACTTGTATTGCTTTCTACTGCTAATAGAGGCATGGATGACATACTAGTATTGCTATCTACTGCTGCTGATAGAACCATGGATGACATACTAGTATTGCTATCTACTCTGACAGAGCCGTGGATGAAATACTAACTAGTATTGATATCTACTGCTGATAGAGGCATGGATGACATACTAGTATCTACTGCTGATAGAGGCATGGATGACATACTAGTATTGCTATCTACTACTGCTGATAGAACCATGGATGACATACTAGTATTGCTATCTACTACTGCTGATAGAACCATGGATGACATACTAGTATTGCTTTCTACTGCTGATAGAACCATGGATGACATACTAGTATTGCTATCTACTGCTGATAGAGGCATGGATGACATACTTGTATTGCTTTCTACTGCTGATAGAGGCATGGTTGACATACTTGTATTACTATCTACTGCTGATAGAGGCATGGATGACATACTAGTATTGCTATCTACTACTGCTGATAGAACCATGGATGACATACTAGTATTGCTACCTACTGCTGATAGAGGCATGGATGACATACTTGTATTGCTATCTACTGCTGATAGAGGCATGGATGACATACTAGTATTGCTATCTACTGCTGATAGAGGCATGGATGACATACTAGTATTGCTATCTACTACTGCTGATAGAACCATGGATGACATACTAGTATTGCTATCTACTGCTGATAGAGGCATGGATGACATACTAATATTGCTACCTACTGCTGATAGAGGCATGGATGACACGCTAGTATTGCTATCTACTGCTGATAGAGGCATGGATGACATACTAGTATTGCTATCTTCTGCTGATAGAGGCATGGATGACATACTAGTATTGCTATCTACTACTGCTGATAGAACCATGGATGACATACTAGTATTGCTATCTTCTGCTGATAGAGGCATGGATGACATACTAATATTGCTATCTTCTGCTGATAGAGGCATGGATGACATACTAGTATTGCTATCTACTACTGCTGATAGAACCATGGATGACATACTAGTATTGCTATCTTCTGCTGATAGAGGCATGGATGACATACTAGTATTGATATCTACTGCTGATAGAGGCATGGATGACATACTAGTATTGCTATCTACTGCTGATAGAGGCATGGATGACACACTAGTATTGCTACCTACTGCTGATAGAGGCATGGATGACATACTAGTATTGCTATCCACTACTGCTGATAGAACCATGGATCACATACTAGTATTGCTATATAGACAGAGCCATGGATGAAATACTATTAGTTATCCCCTGTTTGTTCATGCAATACGAAAAATATCACTGGTTTGAGGTCGTATCACACGCAGGCCGAGGTCGAGTGTGATACGACCTCAAAACCAGTGATATTTTTCGTATTGCATATGAACAGACAGGGGGTAACGAATTTATCATTCAGTAGACATGAATTTAACACAAATAAATAAATAAAATAATAATAAATAAATAAATAACACCACAATCATAAAAAGATCAAGTTATATAGGCCTACTCCAAACTATTCCATACATGCTTTACAGTTTTCTGTCATGCAACTACCGCCAGGCCATGTAATACAGCGCGCCATTGCCAACGCGCGACGCACACTTAGCACGCGACACAAGGTAGCGCGTAATTGCCGTCTCTACCGCATACGCGATCAGCACAGTGTACAATACAAAGCGAGTATGCAGGCCTGTTAATTGCAGTTACTGATTAAGAGCTGAATAATACGGCTATATATTGTACGGTAATTTATGAACGCTGAACAATACGAAATTATATTATTTGGCTATTAACCAATGAAATGTCGTTATTCATGTCTACTGAATGATAATAACTAGTATTGCTGTCTACTGATGATAGAGGCATGGATGACATACCTGTATTGCTATCTACTGCTGATAGAGGCATGGATGACATACTAGTATTGCTATCTACTGCTGATAGAGGCATGGATGACATACTTGTATTGCTATCTACTGTTGATAGAGGCATGGATAACATACCTGTATTGCTATCTACTGCTGATAGAGGCATGGATGACATACTAGTATTGCCATCTACTGATGATAGAGGCATGGATGACATACTTGTATTACTATCTACTGCAGATAGAGGCATGGATGACATACTTGTATTGCTATCTACTGCAGATAGAGGCATGGATGACATACTAGTATTGCTATCTACTGCTGATAGAGGCATGGATGACATACTAGTATTGCTATCTACTGCTGATAGAGGCATGGATGACATACTAGTATTGCTATCTACTGATGATAGAGGCATGGATGACATACTTGTATTGCTTTCTACTGATGATAGAGGCATTGGTGACATACCAGTATTTCGAATAAGGACAATCAAACAATTTTTTTGGGCCTTAACAAAACTGGAAGTGGGTAAAATTAACATCAATATTTGGAACATCATGTGTGAAATGCATTTAAGGCTTGAGGAATACTAATAACTTTAAAGGACAAAATAGTGTTATATTTTAAATTCTGAAACCAAAAAGGGAAACCAAAGGGAATTAACTAGCAGCGGAGAGGTACAGGATTCAGAGAAACAATGGTGACAAGTAAATAACAAACGGAATCATGGCTTACATTTCTGAATAACATTTTATTTAACATATTATATCAAGGTGAACAAATGTATCAAGTTGGTACGAAATATAAAATTACCCCATGGGTAGACAGTTAAAAACGCAATGATTTATTATGCGCTACGCACAGGCACAATGGCTAGAGATTGATCCACATACAGGTTTTCACTGACCACTACGGCCCATATCGTTATGAACACGGCAGAGTGCCGAATACGCAAAATTGCTGTTCTGAGTAAACGGCGTTTGAAAATCTTGGTACCATTCCATTGGTCCTTCTAAAAATTTAGAACATTCGTGAGCACTCATTTGAAATGTTTATTAGGCACCAGAAACAAATTTGTTCGATCTTTGGATCGACCGTTGATGCTGCTTCGATGCTTGTTATTAATGAACTATCAACAAATTAATCAGATCTAACGCTAAATTTAAATGGGTCAATATCACTACTGGCACATATTATTATTTTATCACAATTATCAATAAAAAAATAATTGATTTCATAAATAATAAGGATTGATCAAGCATCGATGGTCGATCGAAAGATCAAACTAATTTGTTTCTATTGCCTTATAGAAGTGAATGTACCCGAATTATTGGCAATACTTGCATGTTCTGAAATAATCGATATATCCCTCAAAACGCGTTTTAACAGCTATTCGGCTTTATGCTGTATCCAAAATGTCTCTACCACTGCGCAGAGAGAGGTCGAATATGCATTCAACTATGTGTAAACCATAGCACGCATTCTTGATTTGGGGCTTTTGTGTAGAAATTACTGGTTGTCCTAAGGCTATAAGTTATAAATAGTCATCCCTGTAATATTTAGCAAAAACTCTTGGATTTTAAAGCAAAAATAACAATATTGGCCTATATTTTGCGTATGATTTTCCGGGATTTTCCAATTTCACGGGCGGGCACTCACATTATTAAACCACAGTAATATCATGTGGGGAATGTTTGTACTTATTTTGGTATCACTGGTTAGAAGATACCTACAGCTATACGTTGGTATAAAATATGTTAGTATAGGACATGTAATATAGAAAATTCCTGGTTTCCCGCTATAGATCAATATGATTTGTACAGCTAAGTATACGATTCGTCTCTCTGCCGAATTCATTTATCGCACTTACGCGCGATTAGTCCAAATCAAAATGTCAATAACTACGCCGGTGAGTAAGATTTACCATTAATTTTTGGTGTAAATAAAAGATAACCTGAAACATAATCATAAGCATACAAAAACTCAATTTGCTCAAAATTCTCGATTCGTCACTCTGCCGAATTCATAACGATTATCATTCCATAAACCAATTAACAACAACTCATGGACTTTGCTGCTTAGACGTGCACACCCTAAACATTATACAATCGATCATCGCAACCAGGAGGAAATGATGGTGAGGGGGAAGTGGTGCGCTTACACATACCGCCTTTCTATACATAAAATAAATAATCTTTCTTTATTGAGGGCAATACCACTTCATTGTCAAGCACTGGTTTCCAAGCAGGCCCTCGTACAATTATAAATACATGGCATGATTATAATACTGTAATACATATTGGTAAGTGGTAAATTTACATTTTATACACATGTTAAATCAATAACATATGTGACTCCTCAGCACAACTGAGCCCTGAAGTCGCCAACCATCATTTTTGAGATATTCAACCAAAATATTCTGCTTGAAATTAGCTTTAAAATGATGTATATCATGTCTATAGTACTTGACATTTAAGTAGTGAAAATCAATAAAACAGTCAATAAATCCTTTGTTTCCTATTGTTTATTGTTAAGTTCAATGGAGCATATCTCAATAGTGGCACTGGCGACATCCGGGCTCAGTTGTGCTGAGGGGTCACATATTGGTTACATGGCAAAGGTTATACAAAATACAAGCCAAAATTAAAATGGCTTTATAAAAGGAAAAGAAATCCCATGTTATTTAGCAGAAATATTTGTTTGTGCTTTAAAATGATACAAGGACATATTATTCAATTCTTTGTTGATTTGAGGTGCAATTCCATTATAAGTATTAACAGCTCTGGTATGGAATGTGTGCTTGCCTGAATTTGAATTACATTTGGTACAACCATGGACGTATTTAAATAATAATATTTAGTACGTCCATGGTACAACTAAAGTATTTGATGTATGATTCCTGGTAATATGCATGCGTGTACATAAGTAGGGTCTTTAGTATATTTTAAACTCACATATTCTTTACACAAACTATTTCTATAGGATCAGTTCCCTGAGTTTCATATGAGTTACAACAAAACAAACAATTAGCAGTAAGTTCCTAGTCCAGGTGAATTTCAAGTTAACTCAATTTTTTCATGAGAGTGTACTACACCACCACCAAGGGTTCGAACCCACAACCTCTCGTACCATAGTCGAACGCCTTATCGATTGAACCTAAAAATATGACTAAAATCTTTGCTTTGCTTAAGGAATTAGCCTTTTAGAAGTATGGCGGACACAATAGGATGGCGCTGCACGAAGTCTTTTGTATTTGGCGGGTTTTACCCATATTGAATACTGCTCTCCTATTGTGTACACCATACTTCGAAAAGGCTAATCGGATTGCAATGTTTGCACAGTATTTTTTGTGGGACCTGAGAGCACATCAACAGAGCTAATTCAGTTGAAATGGCTAGGAGTGAGATTCCATCAATTATGACCATGCTTGCGGTCATGGCGGAACATCAGACATCGTGGGTGTAGGATGCACTGCATGTCCCTTGATGCAGGGGGTGTCTGAGTCAGAAGACATGATGGGTGGGTGTAGGATGCACCGCATGTCGCTTGATGCAGGGGGTGTCTGAGTCAGAGACATGATGGGTGGGTGTAGGATGCATTGCATGTCGCTTGATGCAGGGGGTGTCTGAGTCAGAGACATGATGGGTGGGTGTAGGATGCACCGCATGTCGCTTGATGCAGGGGGGTGTCTGAGTCAGAGACATGATGGGTGGGTGCAGGATGCATTGCATGTCGCTTGATGCAGGGGGTGTCTGAGTCAGAGACATGATGGGTGGGTGTAGGATGCATTGCATGTCGCTTGATGCAGGGGGTGTACCCAGCTCATAAGTTGGAATATGTTTTCAAAATGAAGTGCCAATTGCGACTTCAGAAGTTTTTACAGTACTGTTGATAGAGGCATGGATAACATACCTGTGGGTAAAAATGGGTTTCGACCACACACCACTGACAGCCACTCACTTCATCAAGCAAGTCAAACATTTCAAGCTAAGCAATTTGACACTGTGTGATCTGATTGAAGCCGCAATTTTTCAGACTGCGCCAAGTTAAAATATGATCACTGAAACAAGTGTGGACTTTCGTTTTGTGCTTTGTTTAAAACAAACTGTATTCTGCACACTTTTTGCACCACATTTACATCCAGTGACAGCAGCAGGATTTATTTCTTGGTAGGGGATGGAGGGAAAAGTGAAATCTGCCTAAAATTTGACAATTTCAACCAAAATAATTTTCAGTGATTTTTTTTTTCTGATGGGGGGGGGGGGTAAACCGGGAAGAGTCCAAGTTGTTTTCATGGAAAATCCCCCATGGCGCCGCCTGTTTTCACTTCCACATCCATTCATAACTATATGTCAAATGATTCATTAAACAGTTCCCACTGCCTATATACTATATACATTCACAATGCATAAACCAATTGCATATTATTTTCCAAAATTTGCAAAAATCAACACTGTAGTTGTGATAACATCCGATTTTTTATAATAATAATAATATAATACAGCATTTATATAGCGCATTGTGAATCACAGATTCCTCAATGCGCTTTACAATATCAAAACTACCAAACTTAATCTCAATTTTACAAAATATGAATAAAACATAAACATTAAACCAATATTACCATCTGTATAAAAATAGCAGGCCAGCTGCAAGCAAATCAAATAAAAAGATGTACAAGGGTAACACCACTGAGAGGGCCACCCACAAAATCCCCAAGGGGTCCCTTGGTACGGTGTACCTCACACAGGCATCATCGATACACCAAAATTACAACAAGATAAAATCACAGACCAATATTGGAAACCTAAATACGAATTTATAAATAAGTGAGCAAGAAACAGAACACAACCATGCCAGGGTATACAAAAGTGTGTAGGAGATATTAACACATCCATGCAGCCAGTGGCGAGTGTGGGTCATCACATTGGGGGGGCACCGACCATGACCGGGTCTGATGGGGGGGGGCACAAGCCGTTTTTTGGCACTTTTCCTGTGGGATTTTTTAAAATTTCAGATCGAATGGGGGCACTTGCCCCCCCATGCCCCTATGATGCTAGGCCACTGCATGCAGCCTCCCACACATTCAATACAATACACAACATCAATAAATTCATAAAGCATAAAACCTCTCAATAAGATGTGCAGGCCTAATCATTATGATCAAAATATTAGTGGTGTACAGAATGGTGGTGCTGGAATTAAATTTTCTTTGCTTTGCTTCATTTGTTCGGGTCAAAATTAAAAGGCAGTCCGGGGAAAATTATGGGGTTACCAATTACCGAATGCTAGTGTTGCTGTCATTACACAGCATAATATGAAGTCATTTATAGTGTGTAGATTACCACATCTTTACCCCCTGCCAATATTTTTGTATTTTCCTTTTTTGGATGTCAAACATTTACCCCCCCCCCCCGATATTTTTTTACTACCCTTTACGGGATGTCAAACATTAACCCCCCAGATTTATTCCCTTTTTTGGGAAGTAAAATATTTTGACCCCCTAAATTTTGGCCCCCAAAATTTATATATTCCCTTTAAAGGATGTAAAACATTACCCCTTCCCCCATATATATTCCCATTTTGGGATGAAAAATATTTTGACCCTCCTATATTTTTATCCCCATTTTACCCCCCCAACCCCACCATATTTTTTAATTCTCCTTTATGGGATTTACAACATTTACCCCCATATTTATTCCCTTTATGTGATGTAAAACATTTGTCCCCTATATTTTTACCCCCCAATAAGCAACCCCCACCAAGCTATTATAATGCCACAGTGCTGCCGTCCCCTTTAATGGCTACTAGTAATTAATTTGATGCTGAGATATAAAAGTTGCATTTGGCCTACTGTAATTTGTATATCCTCACATTATAATCATCCCATTGTCCCACAGCAAGGAACCCATCAGATGTCACTGATAAGTTCCCGCCACCCACCACCCCTAAACCATCAATGATACAACTAGAGTTGATATACTCTGGCTTGCCCACCCCGTCCCATGTGTATTTGTACACACGACCCTCACCATATAAACCACCCTGACTACAAGCAGCATATATTTCCCTGCCATTATTCCTAAAGGAAACAGCCCTGAATTCACACCCATCAGGTATCTCTACCCTCCATACATCCTGCCTCACATCAGATAATGCCCTCACTAACATCACGTCCTCATCCATTACCAGCAAATATTCTGATGTCATGCTGAAATGTAATGGAGGGAAATCTATTTGTACACGGGATTGATGTGTAAATTGTGGCAATCCACACACTATAAATGACTTGTCACGATACATTCTAATAACAGCAACACTAGCATTAGCTGATATACACCATGGGGATTTATTATCACCCTGAATCTCATATTTATTGATTTCTTTATTAGATTTCTTGCATTTGAATTGATACACATACGGTCTGCCTGCACATATCACCAGCATGCTGTCTGGCATGCACTCACTCACAGCGACACCATAGATGTACCTCCCTTTCCACTCCTCAGATGACACTGTGTATGCCAGAGTTGAGTTGTTAGCAGACACAGTGTACACCTGTACACATTCACCCAGACACACAGCCAGCTGGTTAGGGCTTATCATGTGACATGCATACACCCAGCCAGCTGCAGGGTCTACTGTGTGCATGAATTGCCATGTCATACCTGTAACAGAAAACAGATAAATGAAATAAAATGCATTATTTCACATTAATATTTGTATTAAATCATGAAATGTGTCAACTACATTATACTATTACTCCTAAATGATTACATTAATGACATCATATTAATTATAATCATGTAAAAATAGTAATAAAAACAAGAAAATAATTGGGTGTCTGATAATAATAAATACATATACCAGACTGCCGTCCCCTTCATCTTGTATGTGATTTACCCTCAATAAAGAAAGATGAAACTAAACTGCAATTAGACTTGTAAGGATGCTATAATAATATTATGCAAACAACATAAACCACAGTAGCAACGACAACATTAACAACAACAACAACAACAACAACAACAACAACAACAACAACAACAACAACAACAACAACAACAATAATAAACAACTTGTCAATTGCCATCATGCCACTAAATTACTACATGTATACTAATAATATTAACACAGCCTTTAAATAGAAGCCAACTTGTTTGTAATATTATTTTTATTCCTATCTGAAGATTTTTTATTTATTTTCTTCTAAAAAGATGATTGGCTCATCATGTAATGCATTGTGGTTTTTTACTTGCACGATGGCTGTCATCACCATGTACATATAAGCACCGCTGCACAATGGGCTTTGCACCGCACCTGAGCATAAGTTACAATTCCTTGGCCGCACGTCCAAATGGATCCTGCCAAGTATCAACGTAGACGTAGACGTGTGGTCTTGTATAAATGACACTTTTTAAATAGCCAATGTATGTATAATAGGCCTATGTACCAAAAACTTTATCTCAACTTTTCCAAGCCAAACCATGTCTAAAGTGGGTTCTATGGTATTGCAGCTCATGTATTCAGGAGGGATTTGTGGGGGTGCCAAATAAGAAAAAATCCAAACAAGGCGGTTCTTGAACCACAAGTCCTGTCTGCTTTGGTGATAACTTTTGGTAGCAGAAGTAAATGAACCTGCAACAATCTATGACGATTTGACCCCAAAATGACCTTGACATTTTGTTGACTGGGCAATTGAGGTTATCCCAAAGCTGAGGGGCAAATCCCTGATGACCCATTGAAACAGCCTTTATTTGATGGGGGGGAAACTGGGGGTAAGCCCAAGCAGCCCTCGAATTAAGGATCTGAAGGGGCACGGCAACTTTTTTAGGGCAAGTTGGTAATTGCCTTGGCTTTTCAATGAAAAGGCAAGGCAGCATGGCAGTTTGTAATATTTCAAGAGGGCATCATGGCAACTGTTGAAAATTTGAGAAGGGCACCAAAGCAATTTCTCAAAAGTGAAGAAAACACACACAAACATAGATTGATGATTTTATAATGAAGGGGCAGGGCTGGGGCACCGACAGCAACTTCATTAGAGGGCATGGCAAGTGACTGCCTTGGGTAAAGGACATATTTTGAGGGCATTACGGCAGTGGGGATGGGCACCCACGGCAAAATGCCATGGGTGCCGTGGGTTCATTCGAGGGCTGAGCCCAAGGCTGAGGGGCAAATCCCTGATGACCCATTGAAACATCCCTTATTTGATGGGGGGGGGGGGGTAAACTGGGGGTAAGCCTAAGACTGAGTGGCAAATCCCTGATGACCCACTGAAACAGCCTTTATTTGATGGGGGGGGGCAATTGGGGGTAAGCCCAAGGATGAGGGGCAAATCCCTAATGACCCATTGAAACAGCCTTTATTTGATGGGGGGGCAACTGGGGGTAATCCAAGACCGAGAGGGCAAATGCCCAGATTCCCCTTTGTTCAGTTTTTAAATGTTTAATATGAAAAAACCCTACATTTTAAAAATGTTGTCAAAATATTATTGTAAAATATTTATTTGCAAACAATTCTGCATAATATTTTGTCAACTTTTAAATAAATTATGTTAGAATGTTTTGCAGCCAGTTTTCAAAAATGTTTCTGTTATCTAAAATATTCATAGAGGCCTACCACTCTGTATGATGATATTATCAGCCATGCGAAGCTGCATGCTGGCAAATAGAAAATATGTAGTAACCCATGTTGACACAGGCTGCTCATGGGCACTGAAGGGGGATCACCCAATTTGGTGACATACTTTTAACCTCAAGGAGATGTCTTTTGGACACAGGGGATGGAGGACGCCCGAGAGAGGTCAGTGGGGGAGGGAGGCTCATGCCCTACAAATTTATCAATGTTTAAAGAAATAATTTGAGAGACAGACGGATGGACGGACATTGCAAAAACAGTATTCCTTGCAGTGGAGGCATAAAAATTGCACTTTAGTGTTCTAATCAATGCAAGTACAACGCTAGTTTTAATGTGCTAAACAACGGAAGCATGACGCTAGTTCTCTTGTTCGAGAACGCTTTGTGTACAGATCAATAGGGCCTGCATTGGTGCAAACTACAACTTTTAAATTGGCATCTTCCTTGGGTTTTGGATCGTTGTGTCTTTATTTCTTGAACAATTTCAACAAATGAGGTCTTAAACTTGAGCTAAAAGATGCAGCTATTGGCTGCTGGTTCCAATTATGACATATCTATCTTTGTTTAGGATATACATGATAGAAAAAAAATTTCAGGATGTAAAAAAGCTTTTGTGCGTTTGCAAGCATTGGCCCATCAATAGCAAAAACGCATCTTCCTTTGTGGCTAAAATAGTATAAAATTGAAAATTTTCAATGCTTTGAAGAGCGCAAAAAAGTCCCAGTAAAACTAGAACAAAATATACTCGTCCACGACCCCCTGCCACAGTATGTAATTGGCTTTTTGAAATTCACCTCCACTAATCTCTTGGGGTACACTTACCATCTGCAGCCTCGTACACCGGTTCTTCTTCTGATTCTACTGGACCCGCATCATATGTTGACTCTGGTTCATTGGGCTCTACTACTGCTATGGGTGTAGTTGCTTGTTGTGGCTCATCATCATCTAAAACAACAATACATTTTGTTAAATTTATGACAAGTGTTAAATAAGATGAGAAATGACAAATAGTATGTGTGCAGCATTTTCTAGGGAGGGGAAAGTATGGCCAAAGAGTCCCTAATATACAGAGGTCAAAGGTCATTTGAGGTCAAGTAGTAAAACAGACTGAATATTGAAAATACTGTCATATGAACAATTGAAATTCAATTGCAACAAAACTCTGGTCATGTCTGTACTATGGTAACTTTCTTGCCATGGTGGTGTATGATACACCTACGAGCACACAAGGAGGTTCTGAACAGAAACAATAAATCACATCTTACCATTGACCAGTGTTCAAACCTATAATACCCCTATCCTACCACTTACACAATGCCTTCACGCCTATTAACCCTAACCGTACCATATACTACAAAATACTACTTGATATATGCGCTGTTCGTGCATGCATCCCACGTGGTGTGATGACGCAATCACCCTAAGTGATATATAGGCACGGTTTCGCTGGCCAGCGAAGCCCAAGACCCGTGGCAAGGTGTCGCCGACCGTGTGCTTGGCATGCGAGGGGTCTCGGGTTCGAATCCCACTCAGAGCAAACAACTTCTTTCCTTCTTTTCTCTCTTTATTCCTTCCTTCTTTCCCTTCTCGTCGCCGAAAAGCCCCTAGGCGGTTAGGGTTAAGGCTTATTATCAAGGCATGTGGCTAGTTTACTGCTCTACTATGTCTACCTCACATTCTGATGAAATCCCATGGATGTTGGATGAAATAGCAAGTAAGTCAACAATATATGTTGAGAGAACTTATGAATCTCGGTCTGTTTTTCAAGGCTTATTATATTTACAAACTGCACAGCCCAAGAACCCTTTTAAGAACACTTCAAAAACAGAGTTGTAGGTGTCTACATTCTATCTTCACCTCAATCCACCCTGAGCTCAGACTGCTTTCAATCCACCCTGGGCTCAGACTGCTTTCAATCCCGGGCTCAAACGAGCTACATAGGTCTCTATGAATAATTGGTCCTGAAACACATGGAAAATGGATGATATCAAATGTATTTGAGTTGAGAATTCATAATTTATAACATGAACTGCTGGTTCCAATTATGACATATCTATCTTTGTTTAGGATATACATGATAGAAAAAAATTTCAGGATGTAAAAAAAAGCTTTTGTGTTTTTTGTGCGCATTGGCCCATCAATAGCAAAACGCATCTTCCTTTGTGGCTAAAATAGTATAAAATTGAAAATTTTCAATGCTTTGAAGAGCGCAAAAAAGTCCCAGTAAAACTAGAACAAAATATACTCGTCCACGACCCCCTGCCACAGTATGTAATTGGCTTTTTGAAATTCACCTCCACTAATCTCTTGGGGTACACTTACCATCTGCAGCCTCGTACACAGGTTCTTCTTCTGATTCTACTGGACCCGCATCATATGTTGACTCTGGTTCATTGGGCTCTACTACTGCTATGGGTGTAGTTGCTTGTTGTGGCTCATCATCATCTAAAACAACAATACATTTTGTTAAATTTATGACAAGTGTTAAATAAGATGAGAAATGACAAATAGTATGTGTGCAGCATTTTCTAGGGAGGGGAAAGTATGGCCAAAGAGTCCCTAATATACAGAGGTCAAAGGTCATTTGAGGTCAAGTAGTAAAACAGACTGAATATTGAAAATACTGTCATATGAACAATTGAAATTCAATTGCAACAAAACTCTGGTCATGTCTGTACTATGGTAACTTTCTTGCCATGGTGGTGTATGATACACCTACGAGCACACAAGGAGGTTCTGAACAGAAACAATAAATCACATCTTACCATTGACCAGTGTTCAAACCTATAATACCCCTATCCTACCACTTACACAATGCCTTCACACCTATTAACCCTAACCGTACCGTATACTACAAAATACTACTTGATATATGCGCTGTTCGTGCATGCATCCCACGTGGTGTGATGACGCAATCACCCTAAGTGATATATAGGCACGGTTTCGCTGGCCAGCGAAGCCCAAGACCCGTGGCAAGGTGTCGCCGACCGTGTGCTTGGCATGCGAGGGTCTCGGTTCGAATCCCACCCAGAGCAAACAACTTCTTTCCTTCTTTTCTCTCTTTATTCCTTCCTTCTTTCCCTTCTCGTCAGCGAAAAGCCCCTAGGCGGTTAGGGTTAAGGCTTATTATCAAGGCATGTGGCTAGTTTACTGCTCTACTATGTCTACCTCACATTCTGATGAAATCCCATGGATGTTGGATGAAATAGCAAGTAAGTCAACAATATATGTTGAGAGAACTTATGAATCTCGGTCTGTTTTTCAAGGCTTATTATATTTACAAACTGCACAGCCCAAGAACCCTTTTAAGAACACTTCAAAAACAGAGTTGTAGGTGTCTACATTCTATCTTCACTTCAATCCACCCTGGGCTCAGACTGCTTTCAATCCCGGGCTCAAACGAATAATTGGTCCTGAAACACATGGAAAATGGATGATATCAAATGTATTTGAGTTGAGAATTCATAATTTATAACATTATATTAAAACAAGGCACCAGTTGTAAATAATGGTAGAATGTAGGATAATTTAACCAATTGTGTTTGAACATAATGCTCACCTTTAAGACGCCACTTCTCCTCTAAAATTTCTTTAGCCTCATTCAAGTCACATGTCTGTAAAGCATCAAGGATGGCTTTCCTATTTGCCTTACTGCCATTAGTTTTCCGCCAATGCTGCAATACTCTGGTTGCCTGTAGTTTAAAATCTTGTGTATTATCAAATCTCTTAGCATTGTCGATATCGGCAGTCTTTATTTCGAGTACAAGGTAGAGTTTTTCTAGATCGTTATATGCAAGGTCAGCTTCATACGCTACATCAATGATGTCTTTATCGCTTACCATATCCATTGCTGCAATAATAATGATAAAAATAATAATTGACTGGGAACAAGTGTAGGGCAGGTAACCCTACCAAGTTAAATTATTGTACCCCATACGGATCTTCCGATATTGGGAAGAAAGCAATGCCTAACCAAAATAGAACACACATACACACCCCCACCCCCCTACACACACAAAAGGTGTACAATCACAAAGCCAGTGGATAACAAAATGCAATCATGTACATTCAGCAAGTCACTATATATACAGACACAAATTTCTAAATATCCATATCACACAAACATTGTGTATTCACATCCAAAATATACAGCAAGTAAAAAACTTGGCTAGTATAAATCCCCAAAAAAAAAAAAAAATACTATAATGTGATTTTAAAACATGTTGCTTAAAGGCCTATTCAGTAATTTGCTCTTCCAGAGGATCGTAAAAACTATTAAACTAAGACAAATTATGTTGTAAAGGAGAAATCCAGTAAAATTGACATTTTCAAGCTAAATATGTTGACATTTTTTTTCTGACCCATTTTGTTTACAAGCAATTATGAGATCACTAAATATTCTATGGAAATCAATCTATATATAATATTCCTAAAACTATCATTTTTCACATCTAACCTACTCTGCACTGATTTGACAATAAATATATTACGATTTGATGAATATGTTACCATACATTCCACATGTCCTAATTCTAAAAATTAAAACATAGTTAAAATAAATAAAAACACATTTAAAAAACAGAGAACAGGTATGGGTTCTCATACTAGCTACATATTCTAAGAATATATGTTTGATGTAACTCCTTTTAAAGCCATAATGCACGATGTTTTAAAATGAGTTTACCTTTTAAAACTTCGCCTTTATCGGGTGCATGTTTACTCTTGTCTCTACCTGTAAATTGAATGTACAAAGTAACATTTTTATTTTCATTTCATCTGTATGTAGGGGAAACAGGAGTTCAGTATGAATGTTCACCTATTTCTATGGTGCAGAAAGGAATATAATGACTGTCATCTTTGTACACTTTGCTAAAATAAACTGTGTTGTAAATAATATTATACAGGTGTAGACACTCTGGACACTGCGTGATACAGGACAGCTCAAATACCATACATCTCATTGTAGTACTATATGAACTGTGTTGTAAATATTATACAGGTGTAGACACTCTGGACACTGCGTGATACAGGACAGCTCAAGTATATACATCTCAATGTAAAGTATACCATATATCAACATATTCCAGCATATGCTAGATCCATTTATGACAGATCTTCCACATAATATCATAATATTTGTTATTAATTATGTGCTTTGATAAGTGTAAAAGTTAATTGTGAAAACACATTGCAACTTTTTTGATTTTCAAAAAGTGAAAACTGAAATATCAAAGGTTGGTGATCTTCCACATCTGTACACTCTGAACTGTATGAGTGTTCATATCAATAATGTACCGCATTGCGTTTACTTGACGCAGCTGCATGGTCGATTACACGTTCAAATCACCAGTTGAAATGTTGCACATAATCACCAGTATTGATTGGTTGAAATGTTCTGAAGGTTCCACATAATCCTTTTCCCCGTAAAAGTCCTCCTGAAAATTTAAATGTTGTTGGGTGCAACATGTAACTTACCAATCTTTGGTAGAGGTATCTTCCTGCCTTTTGATAGGGCTACTGGGAGCTTGGCTGTAAAACAACAAGCAAACAAAATTGCAATACCATACACATCTTTTTTTACAATTAAAAGGGCATTTCGTGATCCACAGCATCATCCCCCCACTTTTCTCAAAAAAAAAAGATTTTTATATCACTGGGAACCTCTGGTTACATAATGTTTATGTACAAAAAATGTCTTGCAGATTGATTCATTTAGCAAAGATATCGTGACATTTCAATTTCGTTCTGGTGCACCAGAACGAAATTACCACACATTGTCTATGGAGCAGTGTAATGCACATAATCACACGTAACTCGCAAACGCAAAATTGGAATCAACTGAAATTTTGGGAATAAGCTTTTTTCGTGGATATCTACTGAAAAATGTCATAAAAAGAGGATGTTAGGATCACGAAATACTCCTTTAATAGAACTCATAAACTCTAGAAAAGTTTAAAACAATTAATAGATTTGCTTGAATACAGTTTTTATATTTTAATTTTAACCCCTTATGGGCAATACAGCTAAATATAATATTCATTTGATAATTTTTTAAACATTTGTTCATGTTAAATTTGATGGCATGAGACAAATTTTGTTTGTATATTTATAAAGACTTCTTTTTTGTCCCTAGTCTTACAGAAAACCACAAAATAAACCTATGCTGAAAATACCAGTTGATTCTGACTATCAGTTTTCATTTTATGACCATTTCTGTATAATTATTTTAGCTCCCATAGGCCACTGTTCTCAATCCGAATTGACAACGAAAATACCAAACTCTCTTGTGTAATTTTAGAAGTAAGCCACTATATTGGTAAGCTCAGCAGATAATGCCAAAAAACGAGTGGGAAAAGAGTGGAAAAGTTTAATTACATGCCATTCCAAATTGACTGATCTCGATCTGCAAATCCCTTTAAAAACTGAGCAACAAAATGTGTACCTATTACATCTTGAAACATGTGGCTGTCAAAGTAGCGATCCTTGATTTCACATTTTGCGTTTTGTTGTTGCACATCATACTGGCCACGAAGCTCCATGAGATCTATGTCCGTATGCTTCTCAAAACGAAACTGACATGCTGACCCTGAATCTCCTGCCCGAAGTTGATCATGTGGAATGTTCTGTATCAAATGATGTACAATATCATTAAATTAGGTGTGATGATGCAAGTTATCTTCCAAATAACTGACTTCTATTAATAGTCTGATGTTACCGGGCTTTACTTCAACTTCTGATTTTTTTAAAAACACAGGTCGATGGGTTTGTTAGATTGATATGTAATATTTATTTATTTAGAAATGTAAGCGGAACTAGTTGACCAAAATTTTGGGTTGAAAAATTGCATTTTTGGATCCTTTTTCAAAAATGTAATGTTTCAAAATTTAAAAATATAGTTGAATCCTTTCATCATTTCCTTCTTGAAAATGTTTCACTTCATTTTTTTAAATGTACACCTTCATACTTGTCTTTGTTACTTTAAAATTATACATGTTGTGAAAATAAAGATGATAAAAACAACACAATCCTATGTTGAACCATTAAATCATGTTGCCCTCATTAGCAGCTCAATGTTATTATTATTGTGAGGAGCAGCTAATATTTCAATCAATACAACACTGATAAAATTACATTCCATCCATGCATGACACATAAAGATAACTAACCTGTACTTTTTGTGTGACTTTCCAACTTTCTGGTTCTATTTCATGCAATGTTATTGTAAGACCTTTGTGTGTTCCTCGGACTCCAATTGTTTGCTCTTTAGCACATTCCACCTGTTTGTTACCAAGTTCTTTCACTCTTATCTCCTGTGGGCAGAAAACAACACTTTGATGAAATGATTGTCCATCAGATCATTTATATGATTTGTTACAGCCTATATTAAATCTATTAAAACACTCTTAACATGGTAAATAATTAATTTGTTCAGTTCTCTTGCCCAGCATGTGTCTTTCATTTTTATGTCGTTGAAAGTGGAAACACCCAATGGTTTTCAGAATTTTTATTTTAAATGACAGACACACAGCTTGAAATAAAAAAATAAAAATCCCCTCCTATTCCTTTATTGAAAACCTGCACGTGGCACATGCTTTTTTCATATGGCCTTTCATTAACAAACAAAGCACATCTTTTCTAAAGACACTTAACACAACAGGTAAAGAAATCAGCTGCCAATTCTGTTTGTTTTATCTTATTGTATTCTGGCGCTTAGAGGCCGCATTTGCATGTATTAGTGCGCCTTTTAGAAATCTTGTTTTTCTTTTATTATTATCATTATTAGGGGAAACCTAGGTGAAAGTCCTTAACAATATAGTTTTCTTACCTCAGTACGACTCTTGTGTACAGAATACACTGTCAAATACACACACTGTTTCTCTGCAATGGAAATTGACTGTGGCACAAACATTAGGAGCTTCATTTTGAGAGCTCGGAATGATGAGAAAAACCACTGAGCGAAGTGATAGGTTTCAAATATAACTTTGCAATCTGTAATGCTCTTCAGCCAAACTCCTGGAGTTGTACCTCTGGCAAGGTTACCTGGAACTCTCTGCCAACCTCCTGCAAAAACACAAAAAGTGTAGTTTTCAGTTTGATGGATTTTTCTAACACAATAAAATGAAGACAACAATAATAATCAGCGCCAAAGAGAGATCTATAGCTTGAGCAACAGAGTTCAAAGACTCAAGAAATCAAATCTTTATTCTGCATGGTATGATCAAATCAAATCATAACAACCCCAAAATGTTGGGTAAAGAATCTTGGAGCCAATTAAACATCTGCTGACTAGACAGATCCTTAATTGGTTCCTGAGAATGTAACAACCACTTTGTGTCAACTAGCAAGGGTTTGACTCCTTTGTAACCTGAGAATCTCCCAACCTTTAGACCCGTACACCTCTCTTGCACAAAATAAATGAATGGGATGTATAACAAGTTGTGCCAGATTGGTTCAAAGTAAGCGAGCGGTGCAGATGGTATTATACAGGCAATCATATGTGAGTAATTCGCTTAATATAAGTTGAGCTCTCCCTTGACCATCATTTTGAACTTATTTAAAACCTATGAACAAATCTATTGTGGTTTCATCACATATAGACTGCCACAAGTGCACTTTCAATTTGGGATTAACTTCAGCCTGTCTCGCTTACTGATTATTTTAAGAAGACTACCAACTCATTATAAATATTATTAATAGGGATTGTTTATAGTAAGCTGGGATTTGTCCGTATGTTGTGTTAACGCTGAACACGGCAAACAAGCCTACATACCTTGCTTTGACCTTAACCAAAGATGAATATCATCGTCACCAAGTTTACTTATGTCAAGATCCTTGAAACTTTCAACAGAGTGAGGAAGAGTGATGGTAACTGCTTTGTCAAAAGATTCAATTTCACCGGCAGTACAACTGACAATGGGAGTTATCATCAGATGATTAGGAGCAATTGTTGGGAAATCATCAATATTGTCTTGTATAGACATTGACACGTCTACCGCTGGGATGTCCTTCCTGAGAGCACCTTCTGGAATTTCACATTTGGCTCCAATCACTGAAAGTGAAAGGTTTCCTCCTTGGAAGTCCACTTTACTCTGGTCACTTCTCATGCACTGTAATAGTGCCTCTGAAATCAGGGATAATGTATATATAACATATATTATACAATGCTCTTCTCCTGTTTCTTATCCAAGCACAGCAGAATTATTTTGCTTACACTTTTTAACTTAAATTTAAGAACTAGAACTTAAGTGAAAATAGTTTTGTCCTAAAACTATTAATAATTCAGTATGTGCTCTATATATTTTGATATCAAAAATATAAGTGGTACAAAACAAAATAGTGTAATTTTCGAGCTTTTTTTCTATTTGTTATAGCTATATATCCAAATCACTTGGTCAAATGGTTTTCTAGGACATTTAATACATTGTTGCATAGAAACTTACTTGATCTCTTGATGCCTTTTGGGCTGCTGAAGATCTGCCAAACAAATAAACAAACACAACAATTTTACACACACACATAACATTTAAATATAACTATATAGCACTGATCAATGCAGTCTGATATACCTGCAGAAATAGCCCAATAAAACAGATGAGCAAAAACACCTCACCTTACCTCAGGTACCATCCTCATCATGGGGGTGGGTTGCAGGTGACATCCCGCTATCTCTTAAGGTCCGCTATCTCTAAGGTTCGCTATCTCTAAGGTTCGCTATCACTAACGTGTAAAGTCTATGGAGATCAGAATCCCGCTATCTCTAATAGAGAAAAAGGTTCGCTATACCTAAAAATAGGTCCGCTACTTCTAAGGTTCGATATCACTAATTTAGAATAAGGTTCGCTAGTTCTAAGGTTCGATATCACTAATTTGAAATAAGGTTCGCTATCACTAATTTAAAATAAGGTTCGCTATCACTAATTGAATAAGGTCCGCTATCACTAATTTATTGAAGGTTCGCTATCTCTAAGGTTCGTTATCACTAATTCCAATAAAGGTCCGCTATACCTAAGGTTTGCTATCACTAATTTTGTTTAAGGTTAAGCTATCCCTAATTAATTAAGGTTACGCTATCTCTAAGGTTCAAGTTATCACTAATTTCGATTAAGGTTCGCTATACCTAAGGTTCAGGTATCACTAATCTTAAATAAGGTCCACTATCTCTAATTTTAAATAAGGTCCGCTATCTCTAATTTCAAATAAGGTCCGCTATCTCTAATTTTAAATAAGGACCGCTATAGCAAACCTTATTTGAAATTAGAGATAGCGAACCTTATTTAAAATTAGAGCTAGCGAACCTTATTTAAAATTAGAGATAGCGAACCTTATTTGAAATTAGTGATAGCGAACCTTAGAGATAGCGAACCTTAGAGATAGCGAACCTTAGACCTTATTTAAAATTAGAGATAGCGAACCTTAGGGATACCGGGATTGTTACAATTAGAGATAGCGGACCTTATTTTAAATTAGTGATAGCAAACCTTAGAGATAGCGAACCTTCAATAAATTAGTGATAGCGGACCTTATTTAAAATTAGAGATAGCGAACCTTATTTAAAATTAGTGATATCGAACCTTAGAAATACCGAAAAATTTTCAAAATTAGTGATATCGAACCTTAAGGTATAGCGGACCTTTTTCGTAATTAGTGATAACGAACCTTAGAGATAGCGAACCTTAGAGATAGCAAACCGTAACAGGGTTGCAGCCAGTCTTGTGATGAGCCTCCATTTGCATCTGTCTTGTGTGGCTTGGGTCACAGTGTATGTGGTCATTCCCGTCCAGGATTTGATGTTTGATTCCCATGATGTACGTGGGACGTCCTCTGCGACGGTTACCTTGTGTTTTTCCTTGCAACGGGGTTCTAGCAAGATTTCCTGCACTGCCTCTTGCTACGTGACCAAAGTACTGTAGGTTGTGTTTTCTCACTGTTGTCAGGAGTCTTACTTTTGGATCAATCTGGGCAAGAACCCATTCATTGGTGTGTTTGTCTTGCCAAGTGACACGCAAGCTATACAATGGTAGCACCACAGTTCAAAGGGTGAGATCTTTTTGGTGTCTGCCTTCTTCAGGGTCCAGGCTTAACATCCGTAGGTTGCTATGGGGAATATGAGTGCCTGAAGCAGTCTGGTTTTGACTTTGATTGTGAGTGACCGGTCTTTGAGTAGGTTTTGGATTTGACTGAATTTGTTTCTTGCTATTGCAAGCCATCTTTGGATCTTCTTTGAGGTGTCATTATTGTTTGGCAAAATATTTTTGAATATATGGTATATCAGTGGGTCCAAATTTCTTTAAAAAATTGTAATATTGATGGGTGAACAATACTTGCACTGTACGTGTCACATATATGACGTCACATAAGAATCCTTGACTAAAATGTTATATTAAAACCTACCTGATCTGGTGTACAGTGACAGAATTGCTCTATATATGTGATCATTGCATTTTCATCTGTTAGAGGGTTGAGAATGTTGTCGGCAGTCACAAGCTAATTAGATAAGAAAAGAGAAAACATCATTTTTAGCCATATTATAATAAATATTTAAAAAAATACCGAGGCCCAAAACAAAACCCGACAATTTCACACAATGACCTCAAAATAGATGGTGCAAAGTTATTATTGTCATTCATTACCGACGTATCTAATATTTTGAACAAATCAAAATGGCATTTTAAGTTATTTTATGCCATAAAATGCTGTTAAGTATTAAACCAGTTTTAATTATTGTTGTAACCTACCCTACAAAAAAATCGACCAGGTGAATTTAACATTCACGCCGACAGCAAGAGCTACCAATCACAGAAGTGTGACAGCATCGCGTAGGCATGTACATTGCCATAACGCTTAGCTTTATACATGCACGTGCGTGTAGAAGTCATTGTAGTGCGTCAGGAGTCATTGTGAGTTATTAGTGACCTCGCAATTAGTGCGCGGTCAGGTAATCAATTTCTTTTGATTGGATCACAGGCTTCGCGTATATTAATGAGGTAATAAATCGAAAATAATTGATTATATTTGGAACTTGATTATTTAAAAACACAGTAATCGGAGTATCAACATTTTGATTCTATTGGAAATAATTTATTTTATTCCTATAAGCAAATAGATTTTGATGGTTTCAATATAGTTGCATCTCTACTAGGTGATTACATAGAAAATTAATCGAAATTGATGGTTTTTAAAAATAAAAAAAAAAAATGTAGATATTTATATAGCGCTTTATGCCTTAAACAGCCTCAAAGCGCTTTACATTTATTCTGCCGTTATTAGAATATGTCGGAACCACGTTTGCTGCCTACAAATGGCGCAGGGTTCATCAGTACAACGACTGTGACTACCCCTAACAGCTTCCCATTGCACCTGGGTGGGGTGAAAGCAAGCGAGACAAAGCGCCTTGCCCAAGGGCGCAACACGGTGGCGTGACGAGGACTCGAACACACGCACGTAAAGCAAGCTCTCAGATTATGAGTCCAAGGCCGTAACCACTGAGCTACCGTGCCCTCTACAGTCGCCCAAGCTTAGCTGAGATCCCGGGGTCACTCCCATTGTGGCCTGTACACCATCCGCGATAATGAAAACGTGTAAAAAGGGTCAGTTTTTTTTTTTTAGGCACGATACGCGCGTACCGTGTTTAGGGTGTCAAAAACATGAAAAATTGGAAAAAAGGGTAGCAAAATTGCAATTACTAAATACGCGGAAATGAAATTTAGGGTATGAAATTTGATGTTAGGAATGAAATCCCTGTTTAGGGTGTCGTTTTAGCCAAGGGTTAAATCCTTGTTTAGGGTACTTTTGAAAAGTTGATTATCACGGATGGTGTACAGGCCACAATGGGAGTGACGACTTCGGCTGAGATGTATTATTATTCCAAAGAATGGAATTAAGACCTGATATTGTACTAGAATTGCACTACTTACTTTGTACACATTGAGCCAATCATCAGCAAATTCCATTGCTTCATTGATATTTTCAAAAGCATGTTCTTGTGTCCAGACTTTCCAGTCTGGAAATGCACCTGTTATCAAATGTTAAAAGCAAACAGATCAAATTATCATAGCTGTACGTATCTCTGTTCTTTGCTGTCTGCCCCTCCTCCTTCTTGTAAGTAATACGCTACTGACTTAACCTGGGACTAGAACATCAATATATAACTATTCTAATAATGCATTGCAGGGGGTCTGTCTATCCCTCCACCCTTCTGGTTATGCTACTGACTACTTTACCTGGGGCTAGTCTGAATGCCAATAACTATCAAGACATCACAGGGGGAAGTATTTTGTTCTTCCACTCCCCCTTCTGGTTATGCCACTGACTACTTTACCTGGGGCTAGTCTGAATGCCAATAACTATCAAGACATCACAGGGGGCAGTATTTCGTTCTTAATTTCCCCTCCCCTTTCTGGTTACGCCACTGACTACTTTACCTGGGACTATAACATCAAAAAGTGCTCCTAATGCCCTTCCGTCTCTCCAGTCTTCTTTAAAATTGCTGATCTTTAGTGACGGGAGTTTTTCCCTTAACCATTCCAGTAATTTTTCCTTCAGAGATGGTTGCTTGCTTGCTGTTGGTCCTTTTCCTCCTCCAAGTTTGGAATAATGCTGGATGAGTTGCCATACTAGACCCAAGATGACCTTTTGGTCGCCATCTAAAATACTTCCTGGCTTCCCTATATCAATAGCACAGATATAAAACAGTGTTAGTTTTCAAGAACAGCTTCCATTGCAACAATGAGCTTAAATATTTAACACTGAAGTGGCCAAATGGGAGGGGTACCTATGGATCCAACATTTCAAATAAACCAATACTTATTTTTTCAACAAGTTATGCACTCCCAAAATATATTGGACTGGCCTACATTATTTGTTAACAGTGGTGTAGCACCATATATGGGCACTGGGGGCATGTTCTCCCCCAAAGTGAAAATGTTGACAAATGAATATATGAATACAAAACCACCTAAGTCCATACTTTGGCCAAATTGAGTTAAGCATGGGAAATTGTTGCTATACATAGGCCTGTCATATGCATGAAAGAACAACTCAAATTCATTCTCTGTGTCTATTGGGCATGTGAAAAATAGCATGTATGAAAGAATCACCCAATTCCATGATTTGAGTCTTGTAACACATTGATTGAAATCCAGTATGTATAAAAGTCCACTTGTAACACATTCATTGCTAGAGAATGACTTTTGAACAAAAATGGGTTTAATAAAGGAAAGTGTGTGGTTTATATTACATGGCAGAATGCTTATCAACATTATACATACCTGTGTGCTTTATTTTGTATTATCTTACTAGTGGTAATCTCATTCTAACATTGTTGTCTTTGTATATGATTCAAACAACCACCTAAGTCCAAAATTTAAAATGAACCCCACGACGTCCCTGAAATGCTAATCGTCATACCTAATACAGGTTAATCCACTCATTTGCACGTAAAACTTACCATATTGACCAGGTAAATCTAACTGAAGGAATTAAAATGATACACGGTTTTTCTCTCAAAAAACTTCGCATGGACTTAGGTGGCTTTTGTATTCATGTATTCAAATATCCCACTGAAAATGCATAATAAAGCTCCCTCAATCAGGCTCAATGCATCCATACCCCTTGTTGAATGACTCTCGGTATGCTTCTGATTGTGAGTGCATTTACAATATACATACCGGTAAATCCAAGTATGCAAGTACATGATCATGTTCTCAGATACTATGGTTTTCGTATTTTGTGAGAAACAAATTACAGAAATGTTACAATATTGCTTTCATATGAATTTTAAAGTTGTCAGTCCGGACATTCTTCTAGAATACAAATACATACCTATACCTATCAGGTCTACATGTTCCGTTTCCTGTAGAAATTCCAAAGCCTTTGAAACCATTGATAACTTCCGAATTGCATTGGTTGGTTCCCATCTGTTACCTGGAACTTTTTTCTTGGACAATACTTCTACTAACGTAATCAGCTTCAAACCGTCAGATAAATCCGTTTCCAAGTTGTCAATGTGTTCATCAACAGTTTCTAGGTGTTTGTTGCACCAGTTACGAAAAGCCTGCAGCTGAGTCTCTTCAGTGTAACTAGTACCTGTTGGTGAGGACCTGAAATAAACAAGAAATTAAGCTAAAGTATTAAACACTAACTCGATCCCCTCTCTTATTGAGTGTTACTTTTTATCGAGTTTCGGGTATCGAGTTTCAAGTTTCGAGTTTTATGGGTGGTGCAATAATTATGTGTACCCCGGGTGGTGAATTATAGGGGGCAAAGATTTTTTGGCAGGCCAAAAGGTTTTTTGGAGGTCGAAAGGGAGGACAAGCGAATTTTGGCACAGATGTTTTGGGCACCATTTCTATATTACGCCCTAAAAGGCTTAGGAAAACGCTAGGAAATTTCCTGCTCGCTGCGCTCGCCATTATATGATAAGACCATTTAAGGTTTTAAATTCGGGTTCCCAAAAATCTTGTATGTGTAAGGGGGCAAAGATTTTTGGCACGTCAAAAGGGGGGGGGGCAAAGGTTTTTTGGCACGTCGAAAGGGGGGGCAAAGATTTTTTGGCACGGTCATAGGGGGGGGGGCAAGCAATTTTTGGCAGACCAATTTGAGAATTAACCACCCCGGGGGTACACATAATTATTGCACCACCCCTTAGAAACTCAAACTCAAACTCGAAACTGTGAGAGATTACGGTCAGTCTTCCATAGGGTGTATAGTCGGTTACGGTTCGCTATCTCTAAGGTTCGCTATCTCTAAGGTTCGCTATCTCTAAGGTTCGTTATCACTAATTTACGAAAAAGGTCCGCTATCTCTAAGGTTCGTTATCACTAATTTCGATTTGGGTTCGCTATACCTAAGGTTCGTTATCACTAATTTTAAATAAGGTCTGCTATCTCTAATTTTAAAAAAGGTCCGCTATCACTAATTTATTGAAGGTTCGCTATCTCTAAGGTTCGCTATCACTAATTTAAAATAAGGTCCGCTATCTCTAATTTTAACAATCCCGGTATCCCTAAGGTTCGCTATCTCTAATTTCAAATAAGGTCCGCTATCTCTAAGGTTCGCTATCTCTAAGGTTCGCTATCTCTAAGGTTCGCTATCACTAATTTTAAATAAGGTTCGTTATCTCTAATTTCAAACAAGGTTCGCTATCTCTAATTTATAATAAGGTTCGCTATCTCTAATTTTAAATAAGATTCGCTATATCTAATTTTAAATAAGGTTCGCTATCTCTAATTTTAAATAAGGTTCGCTATCTTTAAATTTAAATAAGGTTCGCTATCACTAATTTCAAATAAGGTTCGTTGTCTCTAATTCCAAATAGGGTTCGCTATCTCTAATTTTATATAAAGCCCGCTTCATATCTGTAATTGAAAATAAAATTCGCTATTTTAAAATAAAGCCCGCTATCTCTAATTAAAAATAAGGCCCGCTATAAGGCCCATCTAATTTAAAATAGGACCCGTTATTTCTAATTTACTGTAAGGTTCGCTATGATCAGTAATTTTATTTTAATAAACATGATAAAGTTTGCAAGATCGCTAGCACGTATACTGGTCCGGTCCGAACAACCCAGAAAGAGATTTGAATCAGTTCACCGTAGCGTACCAGTATAGGCCTACAATTGATAGCCGATCGAAGGCGCTCAGGTGTTGGGGATATATGTTGTGTCCCCTAAGAAGTGAGAAACCGCTCCAAAATGAAGACCTAATTAAAGTCATTTGGTGGACCATTTTGGCACAAGTTTTTTCTGTTATAATTGTAGGCCTATAAAATAATTGTGTTAAACATAAAGTACCGGGTGACAAAAACGAAATCGGCGACTTGTTTATCCACTATTGTCTATGCAGGGGAGGTATCTGAGGAAGTTCCAAAATTAAGGAAATTAATTCCAATTGAAGCCATTTGATGCATCATAATTTATTCACACTATTTTATTTGATCAAACCAGAGAAGATCTTCTCTGATCCAGTGGCGTAGCTGCCGGGGATTCCCCTGGCAAAATTGCCTATTTGGGCCCCCCCCCCTCAGACCCTGGCGCCCCTAGCGAAGGAAAAAAGGGAAAAGGAGAGAGAGAGAGAGAGAGAGGAAAAAAGAGAAGGGGAAAAGAGAGGGGGAGATAGGGAGAGGAGGGGAAACTGCTTCACAGACAGGTCTTAAAAAGGATTTTGTTATATATTTTAATTAATTTTTGGGTTATTTTCTTTTATATATACTTTAGACACGCTGGCGAATTCAACGCATTATAGTTGCTGATTTGCAATTTTCATGAAGATATCAATAGATGTTAGGAATAAAAGTACTATCATCAAAAATTGAAACACAAACAGGCCTATCCCACCCATCAAGCATCGGATTTAACCCGTTTTGTCCAATAAGCAAATGTGATGATTGAATATTTGAAATTAAATTTTTAATATAAATTCAACTTTGATTATTAGTAATAATTTGGAACACACTAAACATTGGTATAGATAGAGCAAACTAGAAACCTATATGAATTATTTAAAAAAACTTAATTTTTATGCAATTTAATCAAAATTGAAGGCCAAAACTTGAGTTTAAATGACAAAAAAAAGTTAAAACAGCTAACAATAACATTGAAAAGTCTCTTTGTAATTTAAACACCAATAAACATTGTTTTCTATATTTTTAAACCCATCTTTACTCATATTTTAAGGTTTCTAGCTTCTTCCAAAATCGGAGCTGTTATTAAATTGGAAATAAATGTAGGCCTATTCCCGGCAAACACACGTACAGCGAAAAACTTGGTGGCGTCCATGCACGCGCTTGTGGATGTCCTCATTTTTTCACGTGCATTTTAAATAGATAAAGACACAAAAACGCATGGAAATGCTCCTTAAAGGGTACATACCACCCCAAAAAAAAAACTTTCCACAGACTTTAGGTGCTAAATAGGGGTCGTATTTTTAGGCCATACGTGGAGTTACTTTATCTTTAAATATATCATTGATATCATCAAAATCAGAACAGGGGGTCCTTTATGCAATTTATATCTTCCAAACAACATATATTATGTGATGGAAAGGAAAACAAGGATTTTTTCCCAACAAAAGGGGTCACTTTGGGGTCAGTGTCATTTGAAACATCCTACCATAAAGCAGTTACATCAATAACACATCAGGCTTCAGATCGGCAGCTTTACCAGCCATCCGAAGACCGCAGCCTCCTGCTTCCATCAACGGGTGGTAACTCCCACATCAAGTTTATAGCAGCAGGCCATGAAAATATGCATGACAAAATCTCTATCTATTGACTACTTTATCTTGTAATTTAGTTTTAGTGTCTTTAAGAAACGGCTTTTTTTTTTAAAGAGTTTGTGTACTTTATGTGTATATTTTCACCCGTATAAACTATTCAACTTGAGGGCGCCTTTCCCGCTTTATTTAAAATAATTTTTAAGTCAGAGATAGTGGGCTAATTTAAATTAGAAAGAGCGAACTTTATTGAAAATTAGAGATGTATAGTGGGCTTTATTTAAAATTAGGAATAGCGGGCGCTATTTAAAATTAGAGATAGCGGACCTTATTTGAAATTAGAGATAGCGGACCTTTTTAAAATTAGAGATAGCGGACCTTTTTTAACATTAGAGATAGCGGACCTTTTTTTAAAATTAGAGATAGCGGACCTTTTTATAACTAGAGATAGCGGACCTTATTTAAAATTAGTGATAACTAACCTTAGGTATAGCGAACCCTAATCAAAATTAGTGTAGCGAACCTTAGAGATAGCAAACCTTAATTAATTAGGGATAGCGAACCTTAAACAAAATTAGTGATAGCGAACCTTAGGTATAGCGGACCTTTATTGGAATTAGTGATAACGAACCTTAGAGATAGCCAACCTTCAATAAATTAGTGATAGCGGATCTTATTCAAAATTAGTGATAGCAAACCTTATTTTAAATTAGTGATAGCGAACCTTATTTAAAATTAGTGATATCGAACCTTAGAACTAGCGAACCTTATTTTAAATTAGTGATATCGAACCTTAGAAGTAGCGGACCTTTTTTTAGGTATAGCGAACCTTTTTTTCTATTAGAGATAGCGGGATTCTGTCTCCATAGACTTTACACGTTAGTGATAGCGAACCTTAGAGATAGCGAACCTTAGAGATAGCGGACCTTAGAGATAGCGGGATGTCACCGTATAGTTTGTCCACATAGAAGTACAAAGTAAATAGACCTCGGAAACTGGAGGTATGAGAATAATTATTTCAGTGCAATGCTTCTTTGGCGCGCCAACTGCTGCACCACGCTCTATACGCATCGCGTCACGCTCTCGTGTGACGCAAACCGCAAAGCATCGACCCCCGATGCCACAGATTTGGTTTGTACTTCTAAGTGGACAGACTGTAGTATGGATTTCAACTGCAATGGCTTACAATGGGCTATTCCAGATGTATTCCGCACCCCCCCCCCCTATGGAAGACGCTTCCGGAATTCGGGGCTAAATTGACAGCCGGAATTCACATGTCAGGAAAACCCCATGGAAGACCCTGCCGGAATTGTGGTAATTTGGCCAGCCGGAATTCAAGTAAATGTAAATGTCTTCCATAGGGTTCCAGCTGGAATTAGAACATTTTTCAGTTTCCAGCCAGAATTCAAGTAAATTGTAAATGTCATTCATAGGTTAATCGAGATGGCGACCATAAGTGAAGATCCTAAGTGGAATTGGAGCATTTTTGACCATTTTCCAGCCGGAATATTAAGAAATATGAATGTCTTCCATAGGCACATCATGGCCTTTCACAATCCCCACTCTTGTTTTTTTTGTTAATTTTAGCAGCGAATTTCACCTAATCTCAATGTCTTCCATACCCTCCAGCGGAATCTGTGTTAAAATGACTGCTGGAATTCTAGATACATCTCAATTCCAGCTGGAATTGTATTTTTTTTAATGTCTTCCATGGGGGGTGCGGAATACATCTGGAATAGCCCAATGAGGTTGATGACTTTGCATCAGTTATTTCTTCGGTATTGCTTAAAATCCAAACATTAATTGCTTGGACATCGGAATATCCTTCTGAGTACGGCTCCTAACCAAACTTTTTAGACTACCAATAACTTTTATAATTTATTAAGATGGTAAAAAACTTATTTTAAAAAAGTCTCAGGAGAACTTAGAACTTAACAATTTATTTTTATTCGGGTGCGCCGTCGGATATCACATTACCGGTGCAGCCGGTCAATGTGTGAAAACTACAGTACTGTGCCACATCTGACGAAAGCTTGACCAATTTCACACAGTGACTGGCTGCACCAGTACTGTAGTTTTCACACATTGACCTGCTGCACCGGTAATGTGATATCCGACGGCGCACCCGAATAAAAATCAATTGTTATGGAATCCCGTCGTGAAAGCCTATCCACTAACTTAGAACTTGTGGTCCCTTATTACCTCAATTCAGTATTTAATACTCCTTATACGTATGAAATCTGTGAATGACTTTGGGATAACTTAATTGTGGTACAAATGTAACTCAGTACTAATTGCTGAACAAGTGGTTAGAGTTGACTATTTGTCACTTTTTGCTTTTGTCCTGGTCTTTTTGTGGTTTCATTTATGCTTGCCCATATCTAATTCTTGCTCTGTGTGCAGAAGCGCTGAAGCTGATATTGTATTAAAAAATAGCTTATATTCAAGCTACACTCTCATTTTATTTTTGCTCTCTCTCCCTTATTTTATGAGTAGGTGCAACGAGACCCATGGATCCACCTGGTATTGTGCAGAAGATAAGTAGCTTTTTTTGTACAGTAGCATCAAACTCCACCCAGGTTAAGTCCCTGTGTCAAGTCTGTCTTGACAACCCTCCCTGATTACACAGATTTCACCTATCCCTAGTTACACACACCCTTCCTTCCTCATTACACACCTCTCCATGGTTACACGCACACCTCTCTGGTTACACACACCCTCCGTAGTTACCCGCACCCATCCCAAGTTACACGCAACTACTCCTGGTTATACACTCACCAGTGGCATAACTAGGGTTGGTAGCACCCTCGGCAAGAAACAAAATTGGCGCCCCCTCACCAATTCTTGAAACAATTGCGCGCGGAGCGCACAAAATTTTGGACAAATAAGGCATATACACTCATTAATTTTGGTTACTAGAAGTTGAATATCGGTCTTAAAAATGTTCTTTCAATTGAATTTGTGCTGAAATGCGTGCCCCCCCTCTGCCCCCCTGCCCCCCCCCCCTCCGTAGTTACGCCACTGACACTCACCTATCCATGGTTACATGCGCCCTGCCTCATTACACACCTCGCCATGGTTACACGCACCCCTCTCTGGTTGCACACACCCCTCCCTGGTTACACACACCCCTCCTGGTTACACACACCCCTCCTTGGTTACACACACCCTTCCTGACATGCCCATTCCCCTCCCCATCCTCCCATTTCACACATCCTACCCCCCCCCACATACCTACCTTTTACTCCTTGAATTTAACCATGTTTATAGCTCTGTTTCCATGATTTATGCCAAGATTTGTTTTGTCTTGCATCTAAATTTATATCCCTTGCCAAAACTGATTCTACAATCAACACATTGACGTTTAAATAAGTAGTTTTATTAATAGTACTTACATGTTGATGCTGATTTAAGTTTGGTTTAACTCTTGTAACTATTCAAGCTGAATAATTAGTTCCCGGTCACGCTGTTAAGCCTATCTATAAATGAACAGTGAGAAGAAAAAATAAGTTAGAAAACAAATAAACAAAAATGAAAGAAACAAAGGCAAGGAAGCATATAGAAAAAGAACAAATGAAACGTCATAATTTCACAAACAACTGAACGATCACCCAGTATCAATGGGCATCATTTTAGGCTCATCTACACCAATAAAATGATTTCAGTGCCATTTTGCTCTCTGTCACCCTGTTGCTTAGAAGATCATTTTATGCCTAATTCTTCTTCCTTATAAGTGCCTCCCTCATATGTATGAGTATTATCGCACTGCGTACAGACAAGCTGTACTTATTTTTTACTCTGGAACCTAGAGTAGATGAGTGTATTTTTAAGTACAGTCAACATGACCGGGATGATCCCCTGCTCTTTTCGAATAGCCTCAGCGTTCTTGAGCGTGCACACTACATTAATGTGAGAAAATATGCATGTACACGGGACCAACAGCTTAAAGTGCCCTCCGAAGCACTATAAAGCAAGTAGAGTGAAGTGTCTTGCTCAAGGACACAAAGAGCCGGACCTGTGATTCGAACCCTTGACCCTTGGGTTCACAGTCCTATGCCTTAACCGCTAGGCCACGCTCAAGCACCCTCAAATCTGGCTAATCTATCCCGTGGCCTCATTCATTTAAGTCAAAATAAAGTTTCTGGGGAATACAGACACACTACAGACTTGCTCCCTCTGAGAGAATCCAGCTCGCATTCTGTTCCAGAATTCTTCTGTTCAAATTTTCTGAAAAACATGGAAGAATCCTGAAAATGCACTTTTCCTATCCTTTTGCACAGAAAGGGTAGGGCAGTAACCAATGGATACTTACAAGTTGTCCCACACACCATTAAGCAATTCATAATAAGCTTAAATATTGACAAAATAAAAGCTGTGCTTACCTGATATGCTGAAGTTGCATCAGTTAAACCTTGGGCATGGACAATCCAGACTTGCAAACCAACAACCTGCATTCAGACTATGATCACAAACATGCATGGACAATTAAGACGTACAAACAAACACATAGGCCCTGCCTGCATTCACGCTATTATCTAAAACATACTCATCCAAGGAGACAGTTCTTTAACCCCAATACACTTGTACATTCATAGAATGACCTTTGAATATTTGGGTACAAAAACTCATACTCTGCAACTTGAGGTCAAATTTGGAGCTGTGGTTATTGCATAAGGGTTATTGGAATATTGGACTTTGCCATTGGATGATGTGAGACTAGTTTGGCTCTGTAATCAAATCTATTATTAGTTAATCATTATAAATGTAATTTTAAAATTTGAACTTTGATATTGGTCGCCTGATATCACAAATTTTTTAGATATAAAACCAGTTATGATAATTTATTTGTTTTGCACATAATTATTTTCATCACATATTTGTACGGTACTGTACAAAAATACTAAACATATACATAGGCCTATCTGATCAGCAAACAAGTTAAAGGTCATAGAAAAGTTTGAATCCTGTTTTCTTATCAGCAAACAAGTTACTGATCGCCCCAGTGATATTTGAAGTGAAAGGTCACAAAAAAGATTTGAATCATGTTTTGTTACAAACTGGCAACCTATCAGAACTTGTAGGCCTAAGATTTATTTGTGTTGCACATTAGTGTTTGATGTTTTGAAATGGTTACAGTATGTTGTATTAGGCCTGTATTGTATGTGCACGCAACACAGATTCTTTCAGGGTGTAACCAAATTCAGAACTCTGATTTTGCATCATTGTATTGTTACGAGTCGTAATGACTAAGGCACTCAATACACATTTTCTTAGTTCTCAAATTGTTTTAAAAGGTTGACTATGCAAACTGACTGGCTTACAGGTACCTCTCTTTGAAGGCACATTGCCTATAAACACATTAGAAAGCCTACAACTTTCTTGATAAAATCTGCCACAAGAAACTCTTGCTTCTCTCTTTTATACGAAAGTAGTAAAACTGGAAATTCCCATTCCAAGAAAAGCTAATTCTGACACATTCACCTTATTATAGCCACAGGGATTATTTATAATCTGATGCAATACAATGCTGACATTTGTTTTTATCTTAAACCTCAAAGAAGTGTGGCAAAATGCAGTTTTTTTTTTCGTTGTATGTCATATCATTATATCATATCAGATCATGTTATATTAAAACATTTGCTTAGACTTGGTTTGATATCACATCATCTATTCATTATGTCATATCATACATGTCATATTATATTTAGAGATTAAAGGTATATTTCATTGTCCATCTATAGTAAAGGAATAAAACCAGAGATCTAATATAAAAACATAAATTTTACTCTAATTAGAGCACTTCATGTGTATTACAATCATGCAAAAAGTAGAAATTCTACAAACACCGAGTGCATCGCTGTGGAGCAAATCACACATTATGGCTTTTATGTCTCAGCATCCTCTTTTTATGACATTTTTCAGTAGATATCAAGGAAAAAACTTATGCCCTGTCCATCTGCACTCATTTACTCCCAAGACATCAAAGCCATAATGTGTTATATACAATACATCATTAATGTCTTGGTCCGTTCCACAACTAGAATAAAAGACATCAAAATAAAATTTGTAATTTATTGTTTACTTTTTATTTACCAGTTTGCAGTGTCCGAAATAAGGAAAATCTGGAGGTTATCCCGAGGATAACGAAAGCATAAATTCTGCTTGTCCTCAATACATTTTGGTTGTCCCCATAATGTGTCATATACTTTTGGAGGTAAAATATAGTGATTGTCCAGGGGATAAGTATAGCTCAATATGGTTGTCCCCAGTGATTTTTGGACAAGAGGACAAGAGGATAAGTACTTATTTCGAACACTGCCAGTTTGCCTCCACTTGTTACCAAATATAAATGATAGAAATTAACATAATTATTATTACCATCTAAACAGAATAAAAGGGCCGGGGTAATTTTCAACAATAAATTTTTCACGCTACATATCATATCACATTCACACTTGTGTCACCATTTTTTTTAGAATTTTGTTTAATTTAAGGGGGTACTACACCCCTGGCTAATTTGGTGCCTATTTTTGCATTTTTCTAAAAAATTATAGCGCATTTGATACAAGTAAGATAATAATTATAGAGGCAAGGACTACAACTACTGCTCTGAAAATTTAGCAACTCAAGGCAAGTAGTTATTGATTTATTGATTAAATACTGGTTTTCCCTCATTTTTGACTGTAACCCCACAACTGTTGTCTGTGCTGAAATAAAATTTCCAGTGCAGTAGTTGTAGTCCTTGCCCCTATAATATACATATCTTACTTGTCACCAATGCGCTATAATTTTTGAAAAAATAGGCACAAATTTGGGCAGGGGTGTAGTACCCCCTTAATTTTACACATACTTCACCCAGTTTTTATTTGCCACAAGTTAAGCCTAGGAGGGACAAATAAATTCACAGCATACAGATGTCCACATTACAGTAACAACATAAGGCATATTACAGTTGAAAGAACTGCTATTCCAGTTGAAATCCATACACCCAGTGGCGGCACCAGGAATTTTGTTCGAGGGGGGGCAAAGTAAATTTCAGGGTGGGCAAAATCAACAAATTTTGCACAAAAATACCACAAAAAGCGGAAATGTTCACATTTTTGGGTTTTTACTGGGGGAAACAGGGGGGCAAAAGTTCTGACTGGGGGGATTTTCCCCCTCATGCCCCCCACTGCATACACCCCCTATGGAAGACACGACCTTTATCTCCCACACAGGTCAGGGGTGTAGATTTCCAGGGCCGGATTTACCTTTTGGAGGCCCTGGGCCAGGCTAAAATTTGGACAGAACATTGCGCACAAAGCGCGTGAAAAAAATTCAATTTCAGACAATTTTAGTCCAAAATGAGATGAATTTTCCAATATAAAGGCCAGTGCACTCGAAGCGCGCAAAAGTTTGCTATTTTACTATATTTTGGTCCAAAATATGGTGTTTTGGGGCTAAAAAGGAACATGCACAGGGCAATTTGGGGGCCCCCAAATTTTGGGTGCCCTGGACCCGGGCCCATCTGGCCTGGTAAATCCAGCCCTGTAGATTTCAATTGGACTCACCCATTCAGTTAACCCCATTTGAAACTCACACTCCCTGTATGAAAGATTAAGGTCATGTCATCCATAGAGTGTATGGATTTCAACTGAAATAGCCCATTCTGATTGAAATTCAAAACAAATATTTCAAATATTGGACAAATGTTTTTAAAACAGTGCTCAGATAAGGTAGCAGTTACCAGTAATTAGCCCGTATTGTTTGTAATAAACGCCCCCCCCTCCAATTTTTTTCCATGCTATATCGTGTGAGTAAGTAAGCTTAAAACTGGCATCAGTCAGTCAGTCTTCTGGATCTGGATAAGGTTGAGTCGGCAGCTTCAACTAGCATGACTAGCAATAGCGTAAGTCGTACTATCGCCAACTTTCATCATGGACGATCGGTAAATTGCATGGACAAAACCTATTAAAGTATTATAACTCACACTTCCATCCATTCCATTGCCTAATTATGGTAGAATTTCACCAGATTCTTGCTTGATGATGCACGTATGTGTGTAATTTTGATGTATTTACCACGAAAATGATATTTGATGTTATTTATTTTCCATGGGCGTCGCCATTAGTGTAGCTGTAAATCCCTCCTTTCTACAGGAGCACCATCGGGAAATTTAACCCAATTTTAAAGGGGCACTTCGTGATCCACAGTCTCATCCCCCACTTTTCTCAAAAAAAGTTGAGATTTTTATATCACTGGAATACTCTGGCTACATAATGTTTATGTACAAAATATTTCTTGCAGATTAATTCGTTTAGCAAAGATATCATAAAATTTTAATTTAGTTCTGGTGCACCAGAACGAAATTACAACGTATTGTCTATGGAGCCGTGTAATACACATAATCATGCATAACTCGCAAACGCAAAATCGGAATCAACTGAAATTTTGGGAATATGGTTTTTTCGTGGATATGCATGTACTGAAAAATGTCATAAAAAGAGGATGCTAGGATCACGAAATACTCCTTTAAGGTTAGCCGAGAGTTTTTCATGCGCTGGATTTCAGAGGGCGTAAGTTCATAACAGAAACAGCCATGCAGAAAATGAACAAGCGTGCGGGACGTGAGGCCTACTTACAATAGAATATCGAACCACGGTCAAGACATGAAAAGCGGGATGAAAAGGCTATGAAACTTGGCTCAGCTCGTGCCCGGAGCTCATGATTGGGGAGGGGGGTGTCATGAGGGCGGCATGCGGGTTGGATGCCGGGGGCACAAGCCGTTTTGCAATATTTTCATAAGGATTTTATAAATTTTAAAATTGATTGGGGGCACTTCGTCAAGCTACGCCCTGGAAAATATGTTGATTTTGAATTTATAGCCTTGATATCTTTGATTAAATAAATCTATGCTGCTATTCCCCTGATTACAATGTAATAGGGTACAACAATAAACATCAACAATCAAAAAGCAATTATTTGTCAATCGAATTTGGGAAGAATACTTAGTATTCAACAAGACAGACTTAGCAGGCCTACAAATTTCTGAATTATATAAAGTGAAAAACAATCAATCACAATTCACTGCAGTCAGCGAATCAATCAAATAAAACTAAAAAGAAAGGAGCAAGAAAGAATGATAAAGAAATAGTGAAAAAGAGAAAGAAAGAGAGAGAAAGAAAAGAACAAAAAAGAAAGAAAGAAAGAAAGAAATTAAAACAAAAGAAATGAAAAAAGAAAAGTAGAAAGAAAGGAAGTAAAAATGAGAAAAGAGAATAAAAAAAGAAAATTCAGCCACACAGGGATTCGAACCCACAAAAATAGTTCATAACAGATTCCCAGTCCAATGCTTTATCCACTCGGCCATACATCAACTTACGCAATTGCTTATTCTCGAAGCGCATAAGTAACTATAATTGGATGCAATTACTTGATTACAATCGCGTCCGCACAATGGCTCTTAGAATAAACACGCATGTCGGCGCTGAAATTTTGAACGAACTGATGGAGGAAAAACCTCGTTTTTTGCAATTACTAGCTTCAATTTGGAGTGAAAATCAAATGGGATAGCAATTGGCAGAATGTTGAGAAATAATGTGGGTATTCAGATGTCTAAATTAACGTCCCGTAATCAAGATATCGATAATTTGATAATATATTGTACACATATCACACCTGGCAGCTATTACAGATGGGGCCAGCTTGCACTACATAAACCTTCGATATAAACCTCATGGTTTTCATACAAAATCTTATGTAGATGAAGATTTAAAACTTAATTTTATCAAATCATTTTGGCATATAATGCAGCCCATACACATTCAATTTTATTGGGCAATATTTTTAAGACCCTAGATAGAAAATATACCATTGTACATTGTACACACAATCATTAATAGTGCACAATGGTAGATTTTGTATCTAAGGTCTTTGATATTGCCCAATAAAATTGAATGTGTATGGGCCGCATACGTTACATAGATCATATTTTACATCTTACTATCATATTATATCATATCATAAAGAGAGAATCATATTTCAACAATAATAACTGCATGCTATCTGGTTTGAGGTCATTGCGTGAAACTGGAGGGGTTTGTTTTGGGCCGAGGTAATTTAATACCGAGGCCCAACACAAATCCCAACAATATCACACAATTACAGTAAAACAGATATAAGTTATTATTGTCATTCATTACCACCATTTTACAAATTTGTTTCATTAGAAAATAACCTATCAACAAGTATGCAAGCTTACTCGCAGTGATTATGATTACACGTGCTTGTTTGCACAGTGTTAACAAACGATCCACAAATGATATTGAGTGAGTAGTCTGAGTACTATATACTTTTGGACCAAAACTTATTGTCATTTGCTAATACTGATTATTGTTTGCTATAGAAAACATAATATGTAGTATGATACACAGCAGAATTTGGATGTTGACTATATCGATGGATATACCTGCAATAGCTGCTGTATGTCCTATTGTTAGATGTGCAAAACACATGGAATGCAGAAAATGTCAAATGTCTTTATGGCAGCTATTACAGAAATAGCTGCCTGGTGTCATATATGTCAGATATGTACAATATAGAATGCAGAAATGTCAAATGTCTATAGAGCTGCTATTGCAGAATTCAGATTGAGCTTCCTAACATCAATATTTATGTTGCACTAAGATATAGGCCTATATTGTATTTTACAAAGTTCTAAATATATTTACAAAATTCAACTTGTAATATGTACAGAATCACTTCCTACCTTGAAAAATGAAAATTGATCATAATCAAAAATTAATTAAATTCCATTTGATTTAGTGATTTAATGGCGGAACCCCTTTGGTCGAAACAATGGTACCACTTTTATGAATAGCCTGTCGCAACTTCTAATCGGCATCAAACGAACAAAGCATTATATAATCTATTGCGACTCTATTTCTTTTAAAAGCTCTTTGATTGTGCATGTCTAACAAATGATGCCAGTGTTGCCTGCTTCCGTGTTACGCAACAGACTAAAAATGTGTTTGTCTCTCACCTTCATCAAACGATTGGCAGTCAAAAATGTGATGCTGGGACTTTCCTCGTTGGCTACTGGTCGGTATCTCTTTAGTTTATGCAACACCCACACTTGAGTTTGACAGACTGCTGAATATCGATTTGCCACTGTTAAATTCATGTTATGCATAAATTCTCTTGAAATATGCCGCCCTCTTTCGCTTATAATGCTAAACTAGACTTAGCTGTGGTCTAAGACCACGAACACAGCCGTGTTTTGACCCCTTAATGACCGTTGACCCAAAAATATATGAAAACCCCATAGACATTGGCTAATGTCAATGTATGCGATGCACGTGGCATTACTTTGCCATGTTATTTATGGCAGAAGGGGCATTTTGAAGGTTTTTCAGTATCAGACCGGAAGTGACCCCTTAATGACCTTTGACCCCAAATCTGTGTACACCCCATAGACACTGGGTAATAACAATGCATGTGTGTAAGTGGCATCACTGCCCTACGTAATTTGTGGGAGAAGGTGCATTTTAAAAGTATTTCGTTTTATACCGGAAATGACCCCTTAATGACCTTTGACCCCAAATAAAAAAATACCATATATACATTGGGTAAACACAATTCATGTGTGAACATACCATCACTCTCCTATGTTTTTCTTAGCTAATAAAATTTTTTGAAGATATTTCGATTTATACCGGAAGTGACACCTTAATGACCTTTGACCCCAAATCTGTGTACACCCCATAGACACTGGGTAACAACAATGCATGTGTGTAAGTGGCATCACTGTCCACGTAATTTGTGGGAGAAGATGCATTTTAAAGGTTTTTCATTTTATACCGGAAATGACCCCTTAATGACCTTTGACCCCAAATAAAAAATACCATATATACATTGGGTAAACACAATTCATGTGTGAACATACCATCACTCTCCTGTGGTTTTCTTAGCTAATAAAATGTTTTGAAGATATTTCAATTTATACCGGAAGTGACCCCTTAATGACCTTTGACCCAAAATCTGTGTACACCACATTGACACTGGGTAACAACAATGCATGTGTGCAAGTGGTGTCACTGTCCCACGTAATTTGTGGGAGAAGATGCATTTTAAAGGTATTTCGTTTTATACCGGAAGTGACCCCTTAATGACCTTTTGACCCCAAATAAAAAAATACCACATATACATTGGGTAACTGCAACTCATATGTGAACATACCGTTACTGTCCTATGTTTTCCTTAGCTAATAAAAAAATTTGAAGGTATTCCATTTTATGCGGAAGTGACCCCTTAATGACCTTTGACCCCAAATCTGTGTACACCACATAGACACTGGGTAATTATAATGCATGTGTGCAAGTGGCGTCACTGTCCTACGTAATTTGTAGGAGAAGATGCATTTTGAGCTAAAATCATGTTTTTGACCTCTGTGACCCCTGTGTGACCTTTGACCCCACGAGTTTCATGTGACATGTAGGGGCACGGTCAATGATCATTGTGACCAAGTTAGGTCAAAATCGATGTAAGCATGTGCTAGAGCAAATTTAATGGTCGACAGAAGAAAGAAGAAAGAAAGAAAGAAGAACCTGTAAGAAAAAAGACACAGCCGTGACTAACGTCACGGCTGTGTAATCACTGTTAAATAATTGATATGCTGCCCTCAGGATTTAAATCACTTATCAACTGTTCACCAATTCAAGAGAATTCATTTAATGAGACGGATCGATATTCAGCAGTATGCCAAACTCATTACACTATACACACACATGCATAGAAGTTCCTAATCTTATTGACACACAAAAATAACAATCACCCATTTCAAAATGTTCATTTCAGAAAATTTATTACCAAATTCCATCAATGTAGTAGGTTCATCAGCCAACACAACAACCATATATATCTCTTTTTTTTTCTTATTTTACATTTTTTGTCATGTACATTTACAATCAACTGTATGTACAATATTTTATTCAAAAAATGCTATGCCTCAGGAGAATATGGGAATTTAAGGGATTCAAAATGGGAAAAAATATAGGTTTTGTATTATATGCAAAAAGAATCAAGCACTTAACTTCAAACATAAAGCATTAGAGATCTGCAATTCAGGATTTTTTTATATTAATTTGCATATTTTTAATAAACTGAGCAAATTTGGTCATTTTTACACAGGCAAATGAAGAATGTAGTCGAAGAAGTGTCGCCTTTAAATAGTTCCGTAAAGAGAATAGTCTAATATTTACCCATTTTATTTTCTATATGTCGCTAATATTAAAGTTTTCAAATATACTTTTATGTATAAATGAAAAAGATGCAAAAACTTAATACCTTGAGTTTCAAACCAAGAGTGAAGGTTCTCTCGGATCCACATCTTTTTCTTAAAGAGGAACAAACGTTGACCAGTCCAACTTTAAGAAAGTCAGGAATGTCTGTGGTAAAGTTGTAGCAATATACCTACCACACAGCAAGAAATCTCAAACTCAGATAATATCCCATGCATGATGCACTAGGACTTTACACATATTCTGCATAAATATAAGTTTACACCACCTGCTCTCGAAGGTCACCTCAGAATCAATTTGCATTGTGGGATATGGTGCAATAAAATCTGTGTCTTGTGGGTGAATGTCACTAATCTCTCCTCATAAAAATAATGTTACTGGATTAAATGGACTTAAACATGCTACATTTCCAGATGTGTTGGTTCCTCTTTAAGAACTAAGTTTTGCACTTGGACACTTCTTCAACTACATTATGTGATGCGATCAATTAAAATCAGTCGGAACTCAGAAATAATAAATTTTCAGTTTCTTATATGAGAGTAAAAAGCATTTACAAAGCTGCATTTTGCAGAAAACCCTATTTAAATTGAACACCCAGTTCCAAAGATATGAGTAATTAAAGAGTTTGCAAAACAAAAGGAACTAATTCCTTTGTTTGGCTATATCTCAAAATCAATATTTCCGAGTTCCGACTGATTTTGCTTGATCGCATCACATAATAGGCTTCAATTTATTTAATTTTGATGTGGTGGTAAAAAAGTACAGCTGCTTATGAACTTAAGGCCTTTATACTACAGTATTACTACTACTTCCTGGTAACAGACAAGTAATAATTGAGTGTCTACTAATTGTGACTTTCCTGCAAGCCTTATTACGCTCATTTAAAGCACGATAATGAATGTAATGATAATTTCTAGAACAAATATCTGACAAGAGAATTTTTAAGGTCACATTTTGACAAGACAATTTCTAGAAAAAACACCTAAGAATGCAAACAAAAAATATACCAATAAGATTCCTGTGTATATTTTTGCACAATTTAGTGGCTCAATCTTCATTTTTTTTGGTAATATTGCACAAACCAGTTACCTATTTTCTAAAAACTTAGGCGTATCATGTCTTAAATTTTAAGCTTGAGCTAGCAGTAAAAATCTCCGCCATATCATTTCTGCAGACACCGTAAGTGCAAGATATAACACAAAGCAAAGAAAAAAATAGTTAAGATAAAATGGCTATTATGAGTATATTCCCAAACTTCATCACCCCATTATATTGGCCAGAACATTTTCATAAATCTGTTTTTATTCCACCATTTCCATGATGCCCCACACAATATGTACATAATCATATAATCAGAGCACGACGACACTCTGCCAATTGAGCCACAGAGGCACACTGAAGAAGAGTGCCTCTCTAGCTCAATGTGTGCCTCTGTGGCTCTCCAGTGTGCCTCTGTGGCTCAATTGGCAGAGCGTCATGCTAGTAATATGAAAGTTGTCGGTTCGAATCCGCCCAGATGCACTGGTTTTTTTCAACGTTTATGTGCGCTGGCTGCTCTGGGCAAAGATTAAAATTTGTTCATCTTATCAACCCAGAGAACTAAGTATATAATTTTCATAATGAATACATGGCAGTTCAATCGTGCTTGCCACCATAAGCTCAAATTGGGCTATTGCAGTTGAAATCCATACCTCATATGGAAGACATGACCTTAATTTCACACGCAGGGGTGTAAATTTTAAATGGAATCATTCATTCCGGTAACCCCATTTGAAATTCACATGCCCTGTGTGGGAGGGTGATTAAGGTCATGTCTTCCATTTAGGGTGTACATATTTAACTGGAATAGAACAATATCATCATAATATCCTACACCTTGGCTTAAACCAGAAGTAACCAGCTCAGAAATTACTTTCCCCCAACCCCAATCCACTTTAGAAAGACTCGCATCCATGCTTCAGTTTGAATTCTCTTACCTCAAAGATAACACAAAACCAATCCACTACACACAGAATATATGCAGTGACTCAAATAAACAACACTACAGTAATTCTCCTCTGTTTAAGGACAAAAAGAAATTGCTGAGTAAAATAATTTACGAGAAAAATGCATTATTTAGAAAATTAATTCCTAAATATCTTGGAGGGAATTATCAAGTACATGTGTAGATACTTTTATCCCGTATATTGTTTTCTGCGGTAGGTGGGTACGCATTTTATAAATATTGATTATAATGTCCCCTTCTAAATTCTTTATGCCATTATACAAAGCTCTACATTTATTAGGCATATTGCTAAATTTCTAACCCCATCCTCCCATTGATTCAAAAGCATGCTACTTGCATAGAGGTCAAATTGGGTATTAGGGAAATGTTTTTGTTTTTAGATTTCACTTTCAAATGAAACAATAATATACAAATCATAAAGATATACATCATATTATAACACAACTATTTGAAACTAAACTTATTAACGATCAAATCATATCAGCACCAGATGATTAATTTTATTACTTTCCGGTTTGTTTGTGTCTTTTTTTCTGTTCTATTTGAATACATGTATGAGAGATTATTATGCTGAACAAACCACACCCTTTTCAAATATGTCAAGCTAACAAACCTCATCCTTAGCGGGTATCGTCCATTGGTCCCACCACCCTATAATTTGGTTCACTTCAAGTTCGGTAGTGACGTCAATGGTTTTTCGCGGTTGCACCACAATCGTGCCAACAAACCGCCTCTGTACGCGTGTGTGCACACTCAGCACGTTAAACTTTACGCGCGATACGATACTGCGGCGAGTAAAACACGCACATACGTCACTACCAAACTTGAAGTGAACCAAATTATAGTCTGAAGGTTGCTATTCAAAAGTTGTCATTCTGATGTTTCCATAGTCCAAATATAGGCTCATATAATGAGGAAATTACTGTATTCAGATTTTCAAACTTTTGGAAAAATAAGCCTTTGAACAATTAACAGGTTGTCAAATATTTTGTAAGCTAGTTCTCAAGGACAATGATGGAACCCTAAAAATACCCAATACAATGTGACAGAAAGAAAGTAAGATGAAACCAGAGTGATGGACGACTTTCCCATACAATCTGGAAGGCCTAAATCATTACCACTGTTTTTTGCAAATCAGAAGAAAATCACTTAAAATAATACTTTTTTTTACGCGAGGCTGGTAGATACCTTCTCTTACCAATTCAAACTGCCATATAAATATCATACTTTCATCTGAACAATATATTTCCATTAATAAATCTCCTGTGCTAAGATATCTACACTATGAAAGTCCTCCTTATAGCTGGAAGGCAAGCATAAATGGGCTATTCAAGTTGAAATCCATCCACCCCTTATGGAAGACATGACCTTAATCTCCTACAGAGGGGTGTAAATTTTGAATGGAATCACCCATTCAGGTAATTCCACTTGAAATTCACACTCCCTGTGTGGGAGATTGAGGTTTTAAATGGAATCACCCATTCAGGTAATTCCATTTGAAATTCACACTCCCTGTGTGGGAGATTGAGGTCATGTCTTCCATATGGGGTGTATGGATTTCAACTGGAATAGTCCAATGCTGAACTAAAAAGCATTTGCAATAGAACCCCTCTCAAGGGAGTTTGGAATATTCATTTTTTTAAACATATTAAAAAGAGGGGAAAGATATCCTAGCATGTGGTACCATGAACAATAAATTATTCCATTTCATGGATAGAGTTCTACTCAATGTTTTGTTGCCGTGATGCTGATATGTAAACCCCCAACACACCTGAATTATTCCCACAAACTATGCTCCTACGAGTTTCTTGAGACCCTTGGTGCTCATGGATTTGGGTCGTTCAAGAGGAAGACCCAGAGCTCTGTCCCAGACGAGAGAGGCGAGGACACCCAATGCCCTTGAGACTCCAAAGAGAACGGTGTAGTAGCTCATTTCTGTCATGCCGTAGTGCTGGAATGAAAAATAAATGCAGATGGATTAATATTAATATTCAAGTCACTGATGATACAAGATGTAACTGACCATCCTATTACTGTCCAACAGAAAGAAGACTACTCAACATACTACCAGGAGCAAGTTTTAAAAAGTGGTAGCCTGCTCCAACCATAATCCTAACCCTGAACCTAATCTCTTAATCCCAACTCTTATTCTGACCCTAGCCTATAAACTCGATCACTTCAGGTGGCGGGAGTTATCCTCAAGTCTTGCATGTTATGCATGATTTGCCTGCATTGTTTACATTTGAAATTTGAGAAGTGAAACATTTGAAGGAAGTAAGGTTGAGTGACCACTTATATGGAAGCACCCGTGGCCAAGTGGTTTAAAATGCAGGTATTCCAAACCCGAGGTCCTGGGTTCAATTCCCAGCCATGATTACTTTTCTTGTCCCTGTTCCCTCTAATATATGTTACAACAGCGAAACTTGATACCTTATACAATTTCAAACGATTTGAGCTAGATCTAAAAACATAGAATATGGTTTTTTTTTCTAGAAAGAAGTAAACATTATTCATCTGGTGTTGCATAATTAAACAACTTCCTTCATCTGCATGTCAAGAAATTGTACTTTTCCTCAAACCATATTTTGTACAACACCTTTTTCACAAACCAGATGCAAATATCTTACTTGGTCACTGTTGTTACTTACTTGTAAAAGCACTCCGCTGTGTGCATCCACATTGGGCCATGGGTTCTTGGCTTTGCCATGCTCCAGCAAGACATCGGGTACTACATCGTGAGAGCTGAGCTACTAACTTGAACATGGGGTCTGTGGGCAGATGTTTCAGCGCAAACTCTCTCTGGCACATGTAACGTGGATCCGTCTTACGTAGTACGGCATGACCGTAGCCAGGTACAACCTGCATGTGAGCAAAAATAACAGAAACTGTCAACTTTCCATTGTATTCAAGGTCAAGCAACAGACCTTTAGACAGAGTATTATGCTAAATGTAGGTTTTGCCATTTTAAAATATTGGTTTAAAACAAAATGTTATGTTCAGTGTGTTTCTTGCTTTGTTGGATTATTTTCTGGAGATCAACTCTGGTGCAAGGTATCTTCAGATCCAATCCCAGAGGCGGCAAAAAATAGCAGTTATTCGCTCTCCTATCGCAATATCTGAATTGTGGGGCAGATGCAGTGGACAACAAAGATCTCGCAGTCAGTTCCAATCAGGGTCATGCAAGTCTTTTCATAAACCATGCCTTAAAACTCACTGGAGAACAGTGTCTGAATGCTGAATGACCAGGGGTGAGGAATGATTAATCGTACCAGGAATGCTGAACGCGGAATTCTTACCAGGAATGCTGAATGATTAATCCAGGTTAAATAAGAAAAAACTAGAAACGTCACGGTTTTCGACTGGGATGCCTCCACCCTGATGACCCCAAAATGACCTTGCAATGACCTCTTGGTGACCCTGGGTGACCCCAAAATGACCTTCCAAAAATTTGGCTCTAAATGTTGTCTGTACCCACTAAAACCATTTTCTTACCTGTCCAGATTGTAGTGTATTCCAGATAAATTCTTTCAATTGATCATTTGACACCTCACCACCCAACTGTTCTTGTAATTTAGTTACCCACATAAGTACTTCCTGCAATTCAAAAACACACAATATATTATCAAGTGGTTAATTCATCTGTATATGTGTACATTCATATCAAAACGATGCACTTGTCAGTTGGGCATTGATGCGTTGGGCGATATCGCGCCCTGCGATGTATCGCGATATTAAATCTTTATCGCGATGACGATATGTAGAATTGGTGACAGGCGATATTGGTCTCCCATCCAGCATCTGGCCACGACCGACTTAATGTTCATTACCCATCGTGCAATGCAATTATTTATATAATAACGGAAACCATGCACAATAATGGCGGCGTTTGTGGTGAAATGTCGTAAGTACTGCCGATTGCACTTACAAATATGGCAAGTGTGCAATACGTTAATGGATTCATACTGGTTTTAATAACGTTTCGGATATAAAGAAACCGTTTTCAACGATGGCAGTGGATTGAATAAGTATGTTTTGCATTTGTTTATTTGTACACTTGCTTCACTGCTTGCCACAGCTGCTGAGCCATTTTGTACCCGTATAACAGTGACCTTCTGATATTGATAAAAATATCGTCAGATGGCGATATCATGATATGTTTTGGCCGCGATATGCGAAAGACTGATGATGGTCAAGCCTATTTGTCGGCTGCTACATGTGTCTCATTTTACATAATAGCTAAGAACATATACCAGACTCATCTCAAATGGAGGTCACTTCAAATCACCCCAAGTAAACCTGGTTTTTTTTTTTTTATATCAACATTGCTTTAAATGTCTTTTCTTTTTATAACTTTTGCATTTTGTTTATGTCTTAATACAATATTAATATCATCTACAATGCTAATCATTGTTCCATTTGGGACTTAAGCAGAAAATAAAACATTGTAAAGTGTTTTCTGGAGGATAAAGCCTCTGGACCTTCTCTTCTCAAGATAACAATCTATTTAGGGATTCAATCATGTTTCACAGTTGTTCATCACCATTTAACAACGATGCGTCCGCGTCATCTGTGTGGTTTACTTTGCGACGAGCGAAGTAAACCATGCAGACGCGCCAGACGCGAGTTGTTAATCGGTGATGAACAATGGTGAAACATGATTGAATCCCATTCAACAACGAAAACAAGCTACAGATTGTCTAATTCACATGATTCTTTCATTCGGAATTTCTGTTTGTCATTGCCACTCAACCTTACAAGAAGATTGGTGATTTCTCTGTTGATATCAGCAATAAAACTTAAGAATAAAGCTGAATATATACTAGATCGCTGAGCGATAGCGATTGGTTTTTAGCCAATGAGGTCGAGCATATTTTGTTGTGTTGGGAAAATCGCTCTACATTATTGGTCAAATGCCAATCGCTCGTCATTCAGCGATGGAGTATACATTCAGCTCAAAGCGGTAATGATTTAGTAGCTGCTGCTTCCAACAAAGGGAGTATTTCCGTTATAAGTTCCAGCATGACAAATTTTACGCCTAATGCGTAACCTTGCGTTCGGGTATACGCTACTGGACTGTGGAGTCATCACGGATTAACAATGTTTGGCTTCTGTACAAAGGTATAGGAAGAGTTGTTGATAATACTTGCCTGATTAGCGAGTCCATGCAGTGGTCCAGCGAGACCATTCATTCCTGCAGCAAAACTAAGGTATGGATCTGACAATGCACTGCCTACCAGATGTGTTGTGTGAGCACTGACATTACCATTTAATAATACTTGCCTGATTAGCGAGTCCATGCAGTGGTCCAGCGAGACCATTCATACCTGCAGCAAAACTAAGGTATGGATCCGACAACGCACTGCCTACCAGATGTGTCGTGTGAGCACTGACATTACCATTTAATAATACTTGCCTGATTAGCGAGTCCATGCAGTGGTCCAGCGAGACCATTCATTCCTGCAGCAAAACTAAGGTATGGATCTGACAACGCACTGCCTACCAGATGTGTCGTGTGAGCACTGACATTACCATTTAATAATACTTGCCTGATTAGCGAGTCCATGCAGTGGTCCAGCGAGACCATTCATTCCTGCAGCAAAACTAAGGTATGGATCTGACAACGCACTGCCTACCAGATGTGTTGTGTGAGCACTGACATTACCATTTAATAATACTTGCCTGATTAGCGAGTCCATGCAGTGGTCCAGCGAGACCATTCATTCCTGCAGCAAAACTAAGGTATGGATCTGACAATGCACTGCCTACCAGATGTGTTGTGTGAGCACTGACATTACCATTTAATAATACTTGCCTGATTAGCGAGTCCATGCAGTGGTCCAGCGAGACCATTCATTCCTGCAGCAAAACTAAGGTATGGATCTGACAATGCACTGCCTACCAGATGTGTTGTGTGAGCACTGACATTACCATTTAATAATACTTGCCTGATTAGCGAGTCCATGCAGTGGTCCAGCGAGACCATTCATTCCTGCAGCAAAACTAAGGTATGGATCTGACAATGCACTGCCTACCAGATGTGTTGTGTGAGCACTGACATTACCATTTAATAATACTTGCCTGATTAGCGAGTCCATGCAGTGGTCCAGCGAGACCATTCATTCCTGCAGCAAAACTAAGGTATGGATCTGACAATGCACTGCCTACCAGATGTGTTGTGTGAGCACTGACATTACCATTTAATAATACTTGCCTGATTAGCGAGTCCATGCAGTGGTCCAGCGAGACCATTCATACCTGCAGCAAAACTAAGGTATGGATCTGACAATGCACTGCCTACCAGATGTGTTGTGTGAGCACTGACATTACCATTTAATAATACTTGCCTGATTAGCGAGTCCATGCAGTGGTCCAGCGAGACCATTCATTCCTGCAGCAAAACTAAGGTATGGATCTGACAATGCACTGCCTACCAGATGTGTTGTGTGAGCACTGACATTACCATTTAATAATACTTGCCTGATTAGCGAGTCCATGCAGTGGTCCAGCGAGACCATTCATACCTGCAGCAAAACTAAGGTATGGATCTGACAATGCACTGCCTACCAGATGTGTTGTGTGAGCACTGACATTACCATTTAATAATACTTGCCTGATTAGCGAGTCCATGCAGTGGTCCAGCGAGACTATTCATTCCTGCAGCAAAACTAAGGTATGGATCTGACAATGCACTGCCTACCAGATGTGTTGTGTGAGCACTGACATTACCATTTAATAATACTTGCCTGATTAGCGAGTCCATGCAGTGGTCCAGCGAGACCATTCATTCCTGCAGCAAAACTAAGGTATGGATCTGACAACGCACTGCCTACCAGATGTGTTGTGTGAGCACTGACATTACCATTTAATAATACTTGCCTGATTAGCGAGTCCATGCAGTGGTCCAGCGAGACCATTCATACCTGCAGCAAAACTAAGGTATGGATCCGACAACGCACTGCCTACCAGATGTGTTGTGTGAGCACTGACATTACCATTTAATAATACTTGCCTGATTAGCGAGTCCATGCAGTGGTCCAGCGAGACCATTCATTCCTGCAGCAAAACTAAGGTATGGATCTGACAATGCACTGCCTACCAGATGTGTTGTGTGAGCACTGACATTACCATTTAATAATACTTGCCTGATTAGCGAGTCCATGCAGTGGTCCAGCGAGACCATTCATTCCTGCAGCAAAACTAAGGTATGGATCTGACAATGCACTGCCTACCAGATGTGTTGTGTGAGCACTGACATTACCATTTAATAATACTTGCCTGATTAGCGAGTCCATGCAGTGGTCCAGCGAGACCATTCATTCCTGCAGCAAAACTAAGGTATGGATCTGACAATGCACTGCCTACCAGATGTGTTGTGTGAGCACTGACATTACCATTTAATAATACTTGCCTGATTAGCGAGTCCATGCAGTGGTCCAGCGAGACCATTCATACCTGCAGCAAAACTAAGGTATGGATCTGACAATGCACTGCCTACCAGATGTGTTGTGTGAGCACTGACATTACCATTTAATAATACTTGCCTGATTAGCGAGTCCATGCAGTGGTCCAGCGAGACCATTCATTCCTGCAGCAAAACTAAGGTATGGATCTGACAATGCACTGCCTACCAGATGTGTTGTGTGAGCACTGACATTACCATTTAATAATACTTGCCTGATTAGCGAGTCCATGCAGTGGTCCAGCGAGACCATTCATACCTGCAGCAAAACTAAGGTATGGATCTGACAATGCACTGCCTACCAGATGTGTTGTGTGAGCACTGACATTACCATTTAATAATACTTGCCTGATTAGCGAGTCCATGCAGTGGTCCAGCGAGACCATTCATTCCTGCAGCAAAACTAAGGTATGGATCTGACAATGCACTGCCTACCAGATGTGTTGTGTGAGCACTGACATTACCATTTAATAATACTTGCCTGATTAGCGAGTCCATGCAGTGGTCCAGCGAGACCATTCATTCCTGCAGCAAAACTAAGGTATGGATCTGACAACGCACTGCCTACCAGATGTGTTGTGTGAGCACTGACATTACCATTTAATAATACTTGCCTGATTAGCGAGTCCATGCAGTGGTCCAGCGAGACCATTCATACCTGCAGCAAAACTAAGGTATGGATCTGACAATGCACTGCCTACCAGATGTGTTGTGTGAGCACTGACATTACCACCTTCATGATCACTGTTTACGAATCAAACAGAATGCAAAATAATCAAATCAGTCAATCTTTAAATATTTTTTTTATAAGCTACAGTATTCATTACAAAAGAATGCACAAAAATATTGCATACCGTATTCTTTCTAATAAACGCCCCACCTCTAACAAATGCCCCCATATATTTTTTCAAGTAAAAGTGACCAAAATGCAGTAATTGCCATAGTATGTAGGTAAGCTTAAAACTGGCATATGTTGGGCATCATGATCACTGGGTATCATTAGACACCTAAAATGCAAATTTTCTTTATTTTTAACTTCTTTTTAACTACAACTGGTCACAAACTTCATTGTCCCACTTTTAGAACATATAATATTATATGATCCATAATAAACTTAAATAAATGACCTTTTTTCTTCAAAATAAATAAAAATACTCAGAATTCGGTAGTATATTTAGGGAGGTCAGGTTACGAAAATGAAACTAATTTTTGGGGCCTTATATCATTTTTTCTCTCTTTAATATATTTTTTGGGGGGGCAGGTACCTATCCCCCTCATCCCATTCCCTGACTAAGCAGTAGACAACTGTGAGCCAACAAACAAACAAACAAACCAACCTGTGAATTGTAAGGTAGAGCCTCATGAGTTCAGTGAACATATTATCCTCATATCCCAACATGGCTGTGAAGTTTGCTGACCAATCCAAATCGACATTGATAGGGCAGACATTGGAGCCACCACGGTACAGGTTACGGTAGATGATTGCTGCTACTGTGGGCAGTTTGGCAATAAGATCCATTGAGTCTTCATAGGCATGCTGAAATTGAAAATAATGACGTAATTGAATTATATGTGTGCAAGAGAGAGCAACACAACAAGTTCATATTAGAACAGGCTTTCAATACAAACGAAATGGCACTCAGGGATGTAGCTGCAGTAGGCGGTGGTGGGTGGCAGACCCCACTACTCAGTTTTGGAGCCCAGCACTCAGCTGCAATTTTAGCACTGGAGCCCACCACTTAGAGGCCAAAATTGCACAATTTTATTGGATTAGTCAATAATTTGATCCAATTTGTCCAAAATTGCCAAAAATGCAAGATTTTCATTAAATACAGCCCACCACTAAAACTATAGGCCTATATCCTAGCTACAACCCTGATGACACTCTACTCTGATTCCAGTACTGTTAAAGTGGACATTTTCCTGTGATTAATTATTTGCGCTTGCCCATTATCAACCGTTTCCCCTTAATTTGTGATTTCGAAGTTTACTTACATTGACACAAAAGGAATATAAGGCAAAAAAAAAAGGTTTGTCTCAAAACTTACATTGACACAAAAGGAATATAAGGCAAAAAAAACAAAATGTTTGTCTCAAAGCTTGCATGCAGATTTGTAAAATCGCATGCGATTTGAAAAAAAAATGCGAATTTTTTTTATTTCAAAAAAATTTTTTTGAGTTTTCATCATAAAAATACCAAGAAAATCGCATTTCGCATTTGTTTTCAAACCACTCGTGAGCTTTGAGACAAACTTTTTTTTGGCCTAATTGTTATTTTCGCATTAGTAGCTTGGAACGCAAAAAGCATAAAAATAAATGAAGCATGAAGATTTCCACTTTTACAGTAATACAGTATTATTTTCTTTTTGGAATTAAAAAATGAAATGCCATTTTTTCAAATAAAACCGTTCAATCATAATCTTTTAGTTGTGACTAGTAATAAAAGTCAAATTGATATGTGGCCAATTTTTGGATTGAGCCGTTTCATCTGGCATAACAAGATAATATTTTTTGAATTCCAAAAAATTAGTGAACTGCATTTATATTCCAGTAGAATCGAGAGTAGTTCTTCCACAAAAGACAATAATAACTAAATATTGAAATGATATTACAGGTTGGAATCAGCCAAATTTATTGTGTTTGCAGTTGTGCATGTAGGTCAAGAGATCAAAGTTTGACATAAAGTTATAATTCATGAATTATGACTTTTTATCCTCCTATGTTAAACAGCCAAAATAACCAGTAGGGTTTCTTTCACTTTACGTTGTTATTTCAGCTCAAAATGGACAAAAACCCTTCCCAACAATTATTACTATTATTTCAGCATTTTGAGTATAGAATAACAAATTTAAAATTTGAAGGAAATCGTACATTAGAGCTTTAAGTAACTGAGCATGCATCTTGTACAGGATCATGATATCTTATCTTGTATGCATAATCTAAAACCTATACTCATGGTGAGCATAAAATGTACCCTATGCAATGAATATTTAATCCACTAATACTATATAGCCTATATTTTAATTACACTGCTGAACATCTGCTTGTATGCACAAAAAGGAAATTGCTATGACAGAGGTCAATAATCTATGCATTATTTGAATTTCATACTATTTATCATTATAGCATCCCTTCACATTGGAGCAATTTTACTTCAATATTATATTAGAGAAATCCCTCAAACTAGGGCCTATTCTATACGTAAAAATTTGGGAAATATTCCTTTTTATAGTAACTTTTGTTTTCTAATCTTTATTTTCTTCTTAAATTATTTAATTTTCTTCAAATCACAAGACAACCAACCTAAAAATGTCTTCCAATATTTTCTTAGCAGCCCTAGTATAATATTTAAATATAAATCCTGATCAGTATTCCCCTGCTTATTCCGCTATGTTAAAAATTTGTTCAGCATAAAATTATGAAAGAAAATAATAACAAAATTAATTGTAACTCGATGTGCCTAATTCTTTAGAGGGAATGCTGAGGCTATTTTTCTTAAGTACCATATTCATGATCAACCATCTGCCAGACTTGTTTTCAAGGCAAACCGTATGGAACACACCACTCCTCTGCTGAAAGAACTTCACTGGCTTCCAGTAAATGAGCGTATTACGTACAAACTACTCACTTTCGCTTATAAAAGTAGACATGAAACAACACCACTGTACATACAAAATCTCCTAAAATCTCACACATTTTCTGATGGTATGTTCCTACGATCACATGCTGATGGCAGTCTGCTTGAATGTAAAAGAACTCACACAACATATGGGAATAATGCCTTCTGCAATTCTGTGCCAGCTCTCTGGAACAAATTACCTGTAAAACTTCGTACTTCACATAGTCTGGCCACTTTTAAATCTAATCTGAAAACCTATTTGTTTCCAAACTAAATTTTTTATTTTTTATTTTAAGTTGTACATTTTTACTGTAGCCTAAGATGTAGTGTAAGTTGTACTTTTAAGATCATTGTAAAGCGCTTTGTTCATACTTATGCTAAGGCGCTATATAAATTCCGTTTATTGTATTGTATTAACAAAAATATTATACTGTTTGGTCTTCTAATTTTGATGATGGAATGAAGTGAATACAAAAAAATTGGGGAAATCCAAAATGCGGTAGGCCTAAGGCCAAACAAAACAAAGTTTGTCTCAAAGTTTGAGCCCGCAATTGTAAAATTGCGCGAATAAAAAAAAAGAAATGCGGAAATTATTTATTTATTTTTTTTTAGTTTTTTCCGGAAAAATTCAGCAAAAATGAGATTTTTTTTCTCAAAATACCATAAAAATACCAAGTCGGGAATAAAAAAAAAATTGCATTTAGCATTTGTTTTCAAACCACTCGTGAGCTTTGAGACAAACCTTTTATTTTTTTTGGCCTAATCATAAAAATTGACTTGGTGTACAAAGAATTGAACGGGTCATTGGTTTCAGAAGTCATGCACTGCATAATAAAGAACAAAGCATGAACAGCAAGTCTGATGCCTGTTAGAACAATAGAAATGGTGAAAGTTCGCACTTCAGATTAGAGTTGTTTTTTAACTCCATAAAATTTCAAGGATGTCACTATTGTAATCAAGGTTGCCAAACCCACAGTTTGGTAGCCCAATTGGGAGACTTTTGAAAAATTCCCTACGACTTTTGACACTTTCCTATCCCATAGAAACCAATGCATAAGAAAAAAATTGAGTTAATTTTCAACGGTGGCTTCCGATAGTTTCCTATCCAATAGAAACCAATGGTCAAGAGAAAATTGGGTAACTTTTTGATTATTTGACCCATAATTTGGGCTGAATTTTTTTGGTAACCCTGATGGTAATGCAGCTTGAAAAGAGTACATGAAAAGCAGCAAAGAATATATGGGATGTAGGCTATTCAGCAATTACTGACATACCCCTTTGACTTAAAGACATGGTACAGGAATTTTTGTTATCCATTTATTAAAACATTAATTTTTTTTTTTCATTTATTGAATATATTAAAGTTATTGATTGATCGATTAAGGGGGTACTACACCCCTGCCCAATTTTGTGCCTATTTTTGCATTTTGCTCAAAAACTATAACGCATTGGTGATAAGTAAGATATATATATTATAGGGGCAAAGTCTACAACTACTGCACTGGAAATTTTATTTCAACACAGAAAACAGTTGTGGAGTTACAGTCAAAAATGAGGGAAAACCAATATTTGATCAATAAATCAATAACTACTTGCCGTGAGTTGCTGAATTTTCAGTGTAGTAGTTGAAGTCCTTGCCCCTATAATATACATATTTCACTTGTCACCAATACACTATAATTTTTGAGAAAAATGCATAAATAGGCACAAAATTGGGCAGGGTGTAGTACCCCCTTAAAATTATCTTTTAAAAGTTATTTATTTTTTATTCATTTATATATATTATGTTTTAAATTATACTGAATTTCTAAACATCATTGCAATACAATATTTCACTCCTATATTTTATATAGTTGAGCACTGTATCTAGTGATGGTTTCACAGAGTCTTATTCTTACTATTTATTCATTTAATTAATTCCTTAAGGGGTGGGGTATGAACCTTTGGACAGTATTTATTGTGGGACATGAGAGCACATCAGACATATCGAATTGCATTCTGAATACGAAGAATGTCCTTCTGATATCAAATAATTTTCATTTGATGAAATTCGCAATGTAATACACATTTTATGGCAAATCATTAAAAATTGATATTTTTGATATTTAACAGTACTCGAAGTAAATTTTATAAATCTGATGATTTATATTCAAAGTGTATGTAGGTGGGATGAAAAGCCGACGAACAATTGAAAATTTTGACCTTTCGTATTGAAGATATGGATTGTTTTTCCCAAAACACCAAAATAAAAAAGGTCTTTATGGGAAAAAAATCCATATCTTCAATATGAAAGGTCAAAATTTTCAATTGATCGTCGGCTTTTCCTCCCAGCTACATACACTTTAAGAATATATTGATCATTAAATTTATCAAATTTACTTCGAGGACTGTTATATCTCAAAAATGTGAAAAATATCAAATTTTAATAATTTGTCATAAGATTTGAATTAGATCGTGAATTTCATAAAATGAAAATTATTTGATATCAGAAAGACATGCTTCGTATTCAGAATGCAATTCGATAGGTCTGAGGTGCTCTCATGTCCTACAAAAAATACTGTCCAAACTCAAAACGCTCATTCCAGTTCCCTTAATTACCCCTAAAAGTATGGGACAAATCACACACAAAAAAACACATTGGGAATTCCCATCACATAATAATAATATCAATAATTTTCTTTTTAAATATTAAATTCAAAAAGCTTCCTTCTTTCCACATATTTGGATGGGAAATCCCCGAGTTATCATCACAGCTGGGTAGACATACTATACCATACTAAATGCAATTCATACAACAATACAGTGATTTCACTTCAGTTCATTCACAGTCTGCCTTGTGCAACTGAACCTGTAGGGTTTGCTGGTTTGGGTCAAAATCTGGATGTGGAAATTGATCGAACATGATTATTTTTTTCTCCAAACATATATGGGACTATTATAGACTATACCCATGATATTAATAAAGATATAAATTTTATCCTAATATTCTTGGTACATTGTACATGTGAGGATTTATTTAAGCCCCATTCAAAATTTTGATTGGGGGGGGGGGGGTAATTTGCGATTTAATACACACTTTGAGGCAAATGATTAAAAATTGATATTTTTAAAATTCAACAGTCTTCGAAGTAAATTGTATAAAATCTAATGATATGTACTTAAACTGTATGTAGCTGGGATGAACAGCTGCCCATCATATGAACATTTTGACCTTTCATATTGAAGATACAGATTTTTTTCCCCCAAACACCAAAAAATGTCTTTTTGGGAAAGACACTAATCATACAGGTGGATGTAAAACATACATGAACTCAGCATAATAATGTAAAATTTCTATAGAATTATGATTCAGGTCGTTATGCCCATTCTTTGATAATCTACGGTGGCCTAGACTAGTGTAGTACATTCAAAAATAGTTTTGATAGATCGCTGTGGTAATTAATCCTACACCACTAGCTAGTTCTACAGCAAATTACCCATGCATGCACACCCACCCCAACACACACACCCCTACACACAAAAAAATAACCCTCAACAAAGTCAAGTTCCTTACCTCCCAGTATGTTGATTTGTGCACTCCTTCAGCATAGGCCTTGGCAAATTTACTGTCACTCTGCATGGCGCAGATAGCAGCGCTGAACTGTGACATGGGGTGCAGGTTATTTGGGAAATTATTCAACATGTGTACGACGTGAGAGGGGATTGAAGCTCGGTCGGCCCACTCCTTTGAAATGGCTTTAACCTGAAACAACAATAAGATGTACGCAAAAGTGTTAGCTTCGTAATTTTACTACAAGATACTTCAGATGCATGCAAAATGTGATGTCCAGAGCAGGGGTGTGAAAGGCCTCAGAAAAAAAAAGTGGGAAATTACTAAAAAAGATGAAAAAACGCGTAAAATCAGGGAAAAACACCAACTATGGGCTGAAAATAAAAGAAAACATGTAAATGTTGGCAAAAAAAAACTGAAATCAGCTTAAAAGCTGAACTCTCACACCCCTGCCAGAGGCTGCCTTTTGTATTTTTAACTAATATGTCAAAGCACTTTATGACTAACCTTCATATAATAACACAAGGCAGCACATGGTGTATACCATGTCCAATTGTCCATACATGTATCAGTGATATAGACATCAATTGGAAACAGCTGCTTTAAATCACCTCTTGCATTAATAGCTGTGACCTATAGTGCAATGAGTAAATATATCCTTTATCAGACCTGCCAACCTAGCGAAGTCATAATGAGGGACATTGAGACCAAAACCTTGTACATGTACACAAACCAGGTACTGGCAAATTCAACGACTTGAGGTGTGGAATACTTTCAGAGTTCAGAGATGGTTTTGCAGGTCTGAATTTATCACAATAGATCAAAGAGAATGCTATAGCAAATTTTAAAGTTACATTTTCAAATTTTCTGTTCTTTCATTTAAATTTGTCATCACTGAAATTTTCAGAAAACAGGACTGTCCCTCATTTTCACTTTGGTAAACCCCAAATGAGGGACAGTCCCGGTCTGCTTTATTTTGATGGCTGATATAGTAGATACCGGTATCTAAAGAATTAGTCCTGAAAATGTCGGAGCTGCTCCTGATGAAAGCTTGACAGTTCCAAACTTGTCCGACGGTGAACCTGCTAAAAACTTACCAATTGTTATAAACTCCCATCGTGTAAGCCTATCCCACAATTTAGATATCTAAAGTTCATCCTGAAATATAATTTCTAAATTGTGCATGTATTCAGGACCTTTTGTTTTATTTCTAAATCTCAAGAACATGTCTTTTCTTTCATCATAGAGGACATAAATTTCTTTTTTTTTAATGAAAGTTAGCATACAAGTGAGTGAACTATTTGATTTAATTATATTCCTACATAAGGGCTCATATTGAAATTCCCTTACACAGGAAGGTGTGCGCCATCCTGCAGCTTTCCTGTGCTAGCCTTCTTTGTTAAAATCCTGTGTGATTATAACACTGCAATTAGCCACTTAAATTAGGAGCGCACTTTCCTGGGTTGTGCGATGAGCCGATTAGTTCAATTAGTTCAACAATCAATAAAATTGCCAGTCTTAGATAAACTTTTATTATAATCCTTGTCACCAGACCACTTCAAAAGGCAGGGTGTATCACTGATGCATATAATCCATCCGTTTTATGACCGAGCTTTCCTGAGGCACGCGCTTAGCGAGGGGAATCCTGCCTTCTTTCTGTGTGAAAGCGTGGTAAGGTATTTCAATATGAGCCCTAACATGCTTGTAGGGCCGGTGTCGGCACCATTTTTTGATGTCGTCATGTCGACATATTTCGTATCTTGACGTCGACACAGTGTCAACATACATTTGGGTTCCGAAAAAATACCAGAACTTTTTTGTTCATGATTTTAGGAATATTTAAAAAATTTTAACCTAAAAATATCTAGAAACACTGTCGGCAATTTCAGCAAATTTCCAATATGGCCGTCTTCATAGCAAGCATGTAGCGATGAAGTGTACAATTTACACCGGAAAACAAGGCATAATACTGCCAAAAGTATGCCCCCTGAAGGCAAATAACATGAAAAATTGGCGAAATAGTACGTAAAAGATAAGATTTGGCATTGTATTTTGTTGAAATACATTGGAAATGGCCAATATTTTGAGTGAAAATGTTTTACTGGGCCATTGCCTTAGCACTATGTCACCATGGACGAAGTTCTGTCGATATGTTGACATATTAAATTCACTTTGTCGACAGGATTCAGACAGAGGACCTGTCGACACCGGACTTGCTTGTGTGACCATTGTCCACCGTTCTGATGACCGATATTCATTTTACAATATCAGCTGATATCCGATATGATATTTTATTGCATCTTAATTTTTTAATTGCGGTGATAATTTTTTTCACAATGGATTTTACAATGTGGTTTTCCTTCAGCTAATGATGTATGTCTATCAAACCCCTGTTGAATCGAAATGGCACAACCTGTTGTGAGAATGGAGTAGACTCGTACTGATGGTTGATCCAATATCCGATCCAATTATTGGTTGAGACTTCATGATTATAATTATGCACATTGCATAATAATGTACTTGCCTGGTTTTCTGTAGGTACATCCCCTGTCATCAACAACCAAAACAGACCCTCTGGAAGAGGTTCTTCACCGCCGGGAGCGTGAGGGAGAACTTTCTGGCATTCTGGAATACTGTAACCACGGAAACGAATACCTTCATCTGGATCCAATACTGATGTTTCTGTAACCAAACCCTTCATGCCTCTCATTCCACCATATAACTGTGAAAAAAAATGAAATTTTTAAAACAAAACAATTTATGCAGAGATTCAAACAAAATGAACATAATTGAAAACATAACACCAAGATTAAGAATTTTTTCCCAACAGTGATTAGCAAGCATTATACATGTAAATTTAAATCAACTCATTTCCTGAGCCAGTAATATGCACACCCACCCACACACCCCTACTTGATTTGACTGCAAACAACTTGGACTCCACATTTTCAAACTGAGGACCTATCTAAATGAGGACCTAATCTAAACGAGGACTTTTTTCACCTAAGACTATGCGCAAAAACTGTGGACCCGCTTACAGTTTTACAATCCTAATCCCACAAATGGGACATGGTCTTATAGGCCTATTCATTTTCACAGCAACTGATAGGTGTATCCCATCATGCTCTGCAGTACCATAGTAGAACTGCACATGCCATACAAAGTGTACACAAAATCCCTCACTTCAACTTTCAATTACTCGCTTATATCAGAGGAGCTTAGACTTTTGTTTGAAAAAATATCTCTAAAGTACGGTATTGTGAAACTATCCATAGCTCTCAATATTTAAGCGACTCTTACCAATGTTTTGTATGTATTTGCTATGGAGCAAGCAGATAGACTGCAGTGCATGATGGGATACTCCCTTCAGCTGCTGTGATTCATTTTTATGTTGCTGGCAATATATGCTGGTTGTGGAAAAGGAACCAAGCATGTCCTCCGTTGCTAAGTGTCCTCTGTTATGTGGAGTGTATTCTGGTTAACATCCTCAAAGGCGTTTACCAAAGTGTGTGCACATAAAGGCACACACACGCAAGGAAAATCTTGATTGACAGAGAGGTATCTTTGAAAGTGATTGTATTTATTCTATATTAGGCTCTAGAGCATTTTTGCTTTAAAGAGAGAAATACAGTCGGGTACCAAAGTGCAGCGCGCAAAAACAACGGCAGAACTGCATACATGTACGGACACATGCTGTACCAGACACTCTCTTGGTAACTTTAATGTAAAGGTAAGGTTCAAAGAAAGAGAAGATCTAGTTAAAGAAACTAACTCTTATTTACTTTAATCAGTGATCATTTGTTGGCACTAAGGGTGTGAGTGAGTCCTGAGAATTCGAGTCCCGCCCGAGAAGCCTATTACCGTTCCATGGCCCGGTACCCGAATTTTTTTTTTTTAAGTTTTTATTTTTTCGATTTTGTAGTGTCCCTGGACCTAAACCTAAATGCTAGGATCATCATGGACATGGTTGACCTAATAAAAAAACAATTTGCATGATGCTTTGTGTTTTTAATATGAAAATTGATAATAAGTATTCATGTCATACTCTATTAATGTTATAAAATAAAAATGCGCCGGGTACCCGGGCACAAAATTACCTGAAAATCACACCCCTAGTTGGCACCTAAAATGCTAATTACATGTACCTCAGGGTGGCACCATGTAATTAATTTTTAACACCAATACTTGTACAAGATTAATTAATAACTTACCATGTCAACTTGAATTTCCCCAATGACCTTTGTCCCATAGTTTTTTCTGAAGGCTTTAATATCCTCCTGCTCCTTTGGAACCTTATCAGCCAATACATCTTTTAAATTCTGTAGCAAACACAGGAAATAACAAAGACAGTTAAAACAAGCATGGTTAAATACAACCTGGTAATATAACATTAAACATTGTTCATATATTGTTATTGTTCATTAAATTAAATGCTGTTCATTAAATTAAACATCTCGCGGTTTGTGAGTTAAAGCCATAATGTGTGATTTGCTTCACAGCGACGCCCTCAATTTTACTCGAATTTCTACTTTTTGCATAATTATAATGCCTAGTGGTATACTAAAATACCACGTAAAAGACTAAGCCTGAAGTGCTTTAATAACAGTAAAATTTAACTTTTTGTATTAAAACCGGGTCAACCCGGTTTTATTCAGAGTTCAACGATTGAGTACTTGCTAACATGTACCGTGGATGTCAGCTTGTATATATACACACATCGGCGCGATGCTCCGTGCAGTTACATGTAATGTGATCGGCGAGCATAGTACACGCATTGTAGGCATTGGAATGAATCGCAATTTTCTTCGTTATACCTCATTTGTTTGGCTCAAAATTAAAAGGGGATAATGTGATCAGTGAAAACAAGCATTTAAATAAGAATCTAATCTTTATGCAAATCACACATTATTGCTTTAAGGTCAATATACCAAAACAAAAGTTTCGGGCTAGTTTCTCCTCTTGAGAAAAATCACGCAAATGGGGTCGAAATGACACCCCTTATAATCAAGCCTTTATAGAACCCATACCATTCCTGTTGTATGTCTGCATTATTTGTCTCAATATTTTTAAGTGCAAACACCGTTAGGTCATACATCACTCTGACCCGCCATAACCCCAATGCTAAAAGTGGCTTTTGGCTATCAAAAGGAAAGAAGGAACAAAAAAGGACAGAAGATGAACAAAGAAGTTACTTGGCACCCCCAAGATTTGAACGAACCTTAACCTTAGACACCCCGGGTGCCAAGCACAAGGTGATTAGATAACTGACCGGCAACCAGTGCTGTACGGTGCAACCATTTTAGTCGCATTGGCGACTAGATTTTTTCTGATGCGACTAAACCTTCAATCCCTGGCGCCAATGGCGACCAACTATTTAAGCTTTTAATTGCCAGCAAATAGTATATCATCGGTCAAAGATTTTGATTGCTTTTTTTTAAGTGCTCAAGATGGCATCATAATCAAAAAGAACTTTGAATTTGATGAACTTTTTCGGAACAAGGAGGAGGATGAAACAATAAAATCAGGGAATCCAACAGCTATTGATACTATTAATGATGGTAGTACTAATGGTGTTATGTTAGGTCATGGAACTGGAAATGGAAATAACTTGAACATAGATTTAAACCATTGTGGCAGAATGACTTCGAGCAGTTGGAATACGAGTTGGCGCCTCTTACTTGGGAGCAAAATTTGGGCGCCTAAATTTATAAAGTTAGGAGCCATTGGCTCCTCAATCAGTTTTAGCACCGTACAGCACTGCCGGCAACCACAGTGTCTTTAGCTGGCCAGGTCAACAAAAGCATGCGTATAGGACTTGGGTGATTGCATCATGGCATCACATGGGATGCATACAATGCATGTGCAGTAGTTTTGCTTTGTAAAATTTTACAAGAGTTAGGGATTTAAGATTCATTCCTTTACTAGTTATGTTCAAATAAATTGTGACTCTTCTTTTAAAGCCTCAAAGTTACAACCCATATTCCCATAAGAGGTCTAACCGATATATTCTATCAGGACAAGCACTGGACTATCAGAAAGGTACACAATGACATGCCCAAGGAATGGCTTTGGGGTCTCAGCCCCACAGATTTTCTGCAACAATCAATTACCTCCAGATCATGCTCAGTGTATAGTTTTAAATAACTCATGAAGGATATTGGAAATTCCTGTAGCAAAAAACATATATGTACTACATTCTCACACATTTTCATCGTAAAGACCTAGTTCCAATACGCCTATGCTTGCACATTCACAGAATGACCTCTAGTGATTATTAAAATGTGTCCTCAAGTTCAACGACTTCCTTCCAATACATCACATTAAACTGTGTGCTGTTATTAATTTTGCAAAACATTTAGAGGAAGGATATGAAATATTTACATGCGACTCATCAAGCCCATGAGAAAGACCAGGTGCAGGTGTAAGAATCAGTTAAATGTGTACACATCAAATGTACCAAGGCAATCATGCTTCAACTTGCCCATTTATCTTGATCAGACAGACCTCTTACAACATATTTTGAACTTTTTTTAAGATTTGTTTTCAAATGAGTGCCTTCAGGATGAGATTTTACAAGTTTACATTACACCCTGGCAAATCAATAACAAAGTCTGTCCAATACCAACAGGCAAGCAACCAAGCATCAAACTGAATCACTGGTACATTGTAGACACTCACAAAATATTGTACAAAGATTTAGACATTCTCCCAAAGAAGGAGTGTCTCTTTGTGTTAGGCCAAATTTTAAAGAAAAGGTTTGTCTCACAAGCTCCTGTGTGCATTAGTTTATTCACTCGCAATTAGTAAAAAAGAAGTGTAAAAATACGATCAAAATGTCGTTTTGACAATTTTTGACCCCTGCTCTTAGATTACTTCACTTCAATACAATAGCAGCATCACTTTATTGTTCAATACAATACTTCATACAGTAGAATAGGAAAAATATTTGGAAGAAAAAAAATTTAAAAAAATTAAAATGCATTACGCATTAGTTTTTCAGAGTTGGAGAGCTTTGAGACAAACTTTTTTATTTTTATTTGGTCTTACACTAGATTAAATACATGTACAATACCGTATTCATTCCAATAGCGCCCAGGGCACTTAACAAAGTCATTTTGAATGGGCACTTATTTTTTACATGATTTACCTAATTTTTTTCCTTTACAGGCATTTATTTGAGTTGAACTCACGTATATTATAAAAGGGTCCTGAAATGTTTTAGTAGCTTTTTTGATGCATAGAATGTATTGCAAGTTTACACAGGACTAATCCCCCAGCTATTTCACTGTATCAATGTCTATCCGTCAATTCAACATTTGGTACCCTTTAGCAAATTGAAAATACCCTGGGTGGGCGCTTATTGGGGCATGGGCGCTTATTGGAACAAATACGGCACATGTAAACCCGATTGTATTAGGTAAAGGCATGCTACCAGTCCCACATGTTTGCTACCTCATGATCACTTAGATTCAGCTTTGTTTAACAAACATGTACATACTTACTGTTAATTCTGAAACATTTCTTACTCCACAGCTTGCTGTTGGCAAGAAATTCTGAAAGAAGTAAAAATAACAAAAATTATGTGGTGAGTAAGGGTGTGAGTGAGTCCCGGGAATTCGAGTCCCGCCCGAGAATCCTGTTACCCGGGCAGGAAATTCCCGGCCCGGGTACACGAAATTAAAAAAAAAATTTTTTTTTTTTTGTTAAGTTTTTTTTTTTAAAGTTTTTTTCGGTTTTGTAGTGTCTCTGGACCTAAATGCTAGGATCATACATGGTTGAATTTTGCACGATGTTTGTGTTTTTAATAAGAAAATTGATATTTTGTGATAAATGGGGGACGTTTACTTCCTGGAACCCTAAACCAGGCGTCCTCTACCCATCAAAAAAATAATTAAAATTTTTATTTTTTTGCATTTTGGTGCCAGTTACCCGCTCAAAAACGCCTTGGTACCCGGGCACAAAATTACCGAAAATCACACCCCTAGTGATGAGTATTAAAATGGCATTTCCCCCCTCCCCTCCAATTATGAGATCAGAAAAGGCAAGCTTGTGAAGAATGAGCATATTGTAAAATGCAAGGATGAAATTAACAGCTTTAAAAATTTCAATAAAAATATCTAGAAATACTATCGACAAAATTCGAGATGGCTGTCTTTATAGCGATTGTGTGTTTACCCTAGAGTCCAAAGTTTTGCGTTTTACGGAAAACAGACAAAAATCACGGAATCTGAGGTACAACACGGAAAATGACATTTTTGTATGACGTGACAAAAATGGTTAAAAAATAGGAGAATCCGAGATATGTTAAAAACAATCTTGAGTTGTATATGTGTCAATTTTTATGATAAAAAATACTGTTTAATATTACCGTCCAAAAATTGTAACAGTCGGCCTATTATCGAGAGAATATTCTAATCAGAGCATTTAATATATTGATTGCGATATTGAACACTTTGTGACATTAATATCATTTATAATCATAATCATTGTTCATACATTTTAAACTTTACAATTTACAACACGGATTACGACACGGAAAATGGATTTTAGAAAACGGTAAACTTCGGACTCTAGTTTATTCACACCAGAAAACAAGGTAAAATACTGCCAAAATTTTGACCCCTGAAGGCAAATACAATTTTTTCTGTTTGAACTGTGTGTGACACTCGATTTTTGAAACCGGACGTTGTTCAAATTCGCGCCAAAACTTCACCTCTGAAATAAAATATTGGGATTTTTCTCAGATTCCTTCATGTACCCACTTGCCGGAAGAAAATGAGCTAAAAAAAACGTGTGAATTTTGACAATATCTGTCGAAAATAAAGCCGTAACAAGCTCAAATAAGCGGTGGACTATTTTAACCGAATTTCACTGGTACCGGTACATAAACTGTGGAGTGCTTTCGTGGTGCGCCCTCTTATAAACGTCAATAGTTATCAAAATCCAATTTGTACATTTTGAAGTAAACCAGAGATAGTTTCTAGTCATTTTCCAAGATTTCATCCCTCTACAACATTCCGTTCGGAAGAAATGGTGTTCTAAAAATCAGTTCCGAATCACCAAAAGACCCAAATTTCAACGTGTTTATCAACATGCAGAAGTTTGCAGAGGTTGGACATAAATGTTTTATGCAAAAAGATACTCTTTAATTTTAATTTTGTTTAATTGTGAAAAGTACTTAATGTGTGTACAAATATTTGGAATACCTTAAATATAGGCCTATTTACATTTATAATTTTGAGTCAAATTAAAAAACCGTACTGATTTTGGCAGTTTAAGCAAAAATATACGTTTTATACATTATTCTGATTTGATAGAAATCTATAGCTAAAGCGCTCATATAAGTAGATTTTTGATGCTTTTCTTAACGTCAGAGACTTGTATTTTTGGATAAATAAAAAAAAAAAAAAAAAAAAAAAAAAAAAAAAAAATATTGCTAAAACTAATCACAAATGTTATTTCAAGCATTTGCGAATGAAATAAAATGATTTATTATGATTTCCGCCCTTATTCTTATTCTTTTTTTTTTGTTAAAATGCGCGTACATAGCAACAAACTTTAAAAGCCGCTTATAAGAGAGCGCACCACCATTGATTGCCCCCCATTGAAATACACAGGAAAATACGCATGTTTGGATGGCGTTTTGTCACTGCAAAAACGTACTTTAGATAAAAAGTTTGGTATCAAATTAAAGCTTATCACGTGTAGAATATTATTCTTTTAACAGAATATATTGGTGACCATCTACTTTTTTTTGCTATCTTGCCGCAAAAAAAAAGTTGCAAATTTAACCTAAAAATCACTCAATTTTTGAAACCGGACATTGTTCAAATTTGCGCCAAAACTTCACCTCTGAAATAAAATATTGGGATTTTTTCTGAGATTCCTTCATGTACCTACTTGCCGGAAGCAAATGGAGCTAAAAACGTGCGAATTTTGACAATATCTGTCGAAAATAAAGCCGCAACAAGCTCAAATAAGCGGTGGACTATTTTAACCGAATTTCACTGGTACAAATCGTGGAGTGCTTTGGTGGTGCGCCCTCTTAACTAAGGTTTGCCTGGCATACCTATATCATGCATGATCATGACTAGCTCGTTCACGTAGCGTTTTCGTTGTCCCACTGGCCTACTACAACGCTACGTATTATAGTATAAGCCCATACCGGGGCAGCGCCGCAGGTATTTCATGTGCGCAACCGATTTATTCGAAACCTCATGTTCACCTCCTGCCTTGCTCCAGTAGTTGTTTCATATATTTTTTATAAGTCATCCATGGCCTTTAAAGAAAGTATTTCCTCTTATGAGTAGAAATTTAAGTTATATTAGCTCGGTTATATCTTGCACTGTCACGTACGATCCATTTTGTCAAGTTACTTCCTGGTTTTGAGTTTAGGGTTGGGCGATATCACAAAAAGATCGAACATGTTTTTTTTTTTTGTTTTTTTTAGCTGATTAAATTGAAATAGCAGTGTTATACAAATGTAGTAATGTAAATGAATTATTTCTTGGGATAGGTATTCACATATTTTATATATTCATGTATAAATATTTACTGTTTTCTTTATATTATTATTATTTTTATTATTATTATTATTATTATTGTTATTGTTATTGTTATTATTATTATTACTATTATTATTATTATCATATTATCATCATCATATCTTTATTTAGGCCTATACTAAGTATTTACTTTTAATTATGTGAATATTTGTGCATTTTCTTTTCTTCTTATTTAATTTTGTTTTCCCATTTTATAAATCTATTTATTTATGAGGAAGCAGTGTTTTTATTACTATGATTTATTAACTGTTATTTATTTATGTTTATGTCTTTATTTATTTTGGATTAAATAAATTAGACCAAGTAAAATAAAAAACAAGTTTCTCATCCGGGTTTTCGATAAAAAAAACCCTGAAGAGTGGCTTTCTATTTATCATTTATTATCGCAAAATAAATGCCCATAATACGTTTTAGCGTAAACAATTATGCTTGGAAGAAGGAGGAGGCCTCTTTTAGGGGCTGTGCAATAATTATGAGCCCCCCCGGGTAAAATTTCCAAACGGCCCGCCATACCCCCCATCTCGGCCTGCAAAAATTGCTCCCCCCCCCTCGGCCATAAAAATCTTTGCTCCCCCACTTTGAACATGCCAAATTTTGGGATCCCAATTTGCAAACCTTAAATGGTCTAGAATTATGTTGCGAGTGTAGCGAGCAGGAAAATTTGCATAGTAAAGCGTTTCCGTACTGTTTTCCCCTTCCCCATGATTTTCAGACCTCCCCAGGGCTCATAATTGTTGCACAGCCCTTATTTTGTTATTTTGTTAGATCCCCTCATCAGGCCCGTACGCAGGATTTCATTTGGGGGGTGCTGATTTTGAAAGAGTGGATTTTTGTCCAAGGCGGGGTGGGGGCGATTTTGTACACTACATGTACCATAGATGACATTAAACAAATTATGGGTAAAGTGCTATCTCCAAGTTGAGAGGGGGAACCAGTGGCGTGCGGTGCCCGGGGCAGGGGGGAATTGCCCCTTGGCAAAAATTGCCTATTTGGTACCCGCCCCTAGTGTGCAAGGAAAAAAGAAAACAAGGAGGGAGCGAGAGGAAAAAAGAGAGAAGAGAGAGAGAGAGAGGGAGAGGAGGGAAAGAGAAGAGATGTGGGGAATCCATATGATAGGCCTACCATATGATTATTATCAATAAGCCTGGCAAAAATTTATTTTTCATCAAATTTACCCCAACTTTTCATGCATTATCGAGGACAAAATTTTGCCAAAAACAACCACTTTTTGTGCTTTTCAATGACAAGAATTTCAAACACCCCTTTTCAATGACACTTAATATTGACATAAACTTATATCGCATTTTCCCAAGTACCCCTTTTATCAAATTTTCGCGGACAGTGCAAATTATACCCCATATTTTGATGATATCACGCAGTCAAAACAGTTAATGACTTGAACCTGAAATCCATAAGTGCAAATCAAACCAATTTGTTTAGTTGCGGATCAAATCTCGACAGAGAATTCATGCCAATACAACATTTTATTAATTTGACCTCATATGGCCCTGGTGCCCCCCATATGACCATACTAAAATATGGTTCTAAATGGTGACTGTATACACCCAAGTTTCATGCCCATATGACAGTTTTTACTAATTTGACCTCAGATGACCTCTGTTGACCCCGAAATTACCTTCAAAAAATTTGGCTCTAAATGTTGACTGTACTAACCAAGTTTCATGCCCACATGACAGTTTTTAATAATTTGACCTCCAATGACCTCTGGTGACCCCGAAATGACCTTCAAAAAATTGGCTCTAAATGTTGACTGTACCCAACATGTTTCATGCCCATATGACAGTTTTAATAATTTGACCTCCAATGACCTCTGGTGACCCGGAATGACCTTCAAAAATTTGGCTCTAAATGTTGACTGTACAAACCAAGTCTCATGCCCATATGACAGTTTTTACTCATTTGACCTCAGATGACCTCTGGTGACCCCAAAATGACCTTCCAAAATGTTGGCTCTAAATGTTGACTCTACACCTATCAAGTTTCATGCCCATATGATAGTTTTTACTAATTTGACCTCAGATGACCAAAATTGTTTGGCCAAATAATAATTGCCCTTGTTAAACAAACTGGGACATCCCCATACCCCACCCCCATTTAACATGTGCTTAATATCTGTATCGTCCAAGCATCCTCATCTTCAATGCAACGTTCACTATTTATCACATTGGAATTATATTGCATGTTGAAAAATGTAGGCCTAGGGTTGATTTTCTTGACGGCATAACATGCAGGCCAAGCGGTAGCGGCATGAGAAAATAAATCTTGGAATATGATCCTGAAATCTGCCAGGTTAGTTATTTTAATTTTGTTATACAAAATGACAAAATGAACAACTTCCTCAACGTTTATAAATTGATTTATTTGGACAATTAACAGTCTATTATTCATACTTGATAGTGGTTTAACGTTGAGTGTCTAGGACAAGAAAATGATAGGCCTACACAATTTTTCGGCCTAGGCCTACATCATTTTTAGCATTTAGTTAACTTTTTATTACTTGTCTTTTTAATACGAGCTTTAGGAGGATTAGTTCGACAACAACACCGATTTAATGAGCATTATATACGGTACCGTTTTGGCGGGTTTATATGCAACTATTTGTGCGAATGGTTTTTTTTGGGGGGGCGCTTTACACAAAATAGTTCAGTGGTTTTCACTTGTTGTAGGCATACTCAATATTAAGAGTCCTGCTGCATGCTGTTTTCATAAATAGGGCCTACTTGTGCATAGGCCTATATCGCGATAAATATTTTATTAATCAGTTAATGGCAGAAAGGCGGCGGGTAGGGAAAGAGGCGTAGGCCTATTCAGACAGAATATCGACACGGAAGACTCTTGAAAATAGTTATTTTTTCCAAAAGTGGCATAATTTTTTTTTGCGGCACCAAAAAAGAGGGACGGGCATTGTTTGTCCGGCACGCTTTCTACAGCGTGGGGGTTTGGAATTCTGAAAATCGGTAAAAAGGGTGGGGGTTAAAATTTGACTGTATAAAGAGTGGGTTTCTAAAAAGCGTGGGAGCAATATATTAAGCGTGTGGGTAAAGCTACCAATTGAAAAAAAACATTATATAATAAAGTAATTTGATGATCTCTGCAAAAACATTCATATTTTATTTGTAAATTTTGAATGAAAATTGCGGAAATTAATTTGCTGATGTTTTCAACTCGTAAACGTCACCCATAGTAGAATCGACGAGCCATGAATTTTATGAATGGCGATGATTTAATAGTCTCTACTCAGCTGCTTAGGTCCACTCGCGCCACACAAGAAGTGGAGCGAGCGGAACCACAGCGGCTGTGTAGAGACTGATTGTATCGGAAATTCGGAACCGATTCAGGATGTCAGCCATGTGCCGAAGTTCACGCATGTTGTTGTCATCTGAACGAAACAAAATTGATGATGAAAATGGCTTCGAAAAAAGCGACGCACAGTTCGTTCAGGGACTTTTGGGGCGAGTAATTGTGCCAATAATGTTGCAAATGTTTCAGATGAAGAAGAAAATCATGAGTGTTTGTTAGATGAGGATAAATTCTGCATCAATTCGGACTCTGAAATGGACAATGGCGGGTGCAGATTGTGAGAACCGGAAGTGACTATGTAATTGCGGTAGCGATTTAAGCTTCGAATTTGACAACTACAATGTTGAAAAGCTTTGGTCACAAAAGGGTGGGGGATCAATTTCTGGTAAAAAGGGTGTATGGTTAAAAAGCGTGGCAGAAAAATAAAAAGGGTGGGGGTTTGACCCCCTGACAAACAGTGACGGGGGGGGGGGTTACCAGAAACCGAATTTTATTTTAAGTAGGCCCAATCAGAAAAAAAACAAAAACAAAAATATCACAGTCAAAAATACTTAACCCACATAATACTTAACCCACATAAATAAACAAAGAATATAATTATAATATAAAGAATATAATTATAATAATTACAAAAGGGAATATCTTAATATTAAAATCCTAAAGCAATTTTAAATTAAGATTAAAAGGATAAACTTGAGTGGCTATACGTGACGTGACTGTGCATGCCTGAGTGTGAATGAAACGAAGCATATACGATATTGCCCAGGGATGTCCTTGGGAAAGTCCATTCTTCTGCGCATGCGTGATGGCACTAATGCAACAATTTTACCGACGAATTCAAACATTTTAGTGCCTGTGATTATCGTTAAAATACTACGGATTTAGACATAATGAGATTTTAAAACGTAGCTCTAAATATTCATATGACAGTACGGGCGCACAGAGTTTTTACGAGACATACTTACTTGTCCCGCAATAACGGAATTCTTTTACCAACCGGACTTTGCTGTCCTGCAATATCGGGAAATCCTGTCATAACGAGACATTATGTTTTTAACATGCTCTTCGGGCTAAACGATTGAGTATCGCATGTCGTGAATAGCGTCATCGTGTTCAGCGTGAAAAGAACCCCTAAGTCGACCATGGCGGGGGGTTACGGCAAACTGGGATGTTACTGATATTTTGCTATTTCTTGTTTTCCATTGAAAAATCCATAGACAATTCGAACAATGCAATACATATTTAGCAGCGTAATATAAACAATTTATTATTTGACTTATTTCAAACAAAATATATTTTATTTGTTCCAAGAAAGAATTTCCAACAACTGAGGAGTCAAATTTTACTACAGTTAATTTCCCGACTCCCAAACAAAATTTATAACTCATTTTTTTAAACCACATTCCACTGCATACATTTTCAAAATATCGTGCTCACATTCGTGGAATTATTTATCGATAAGCTGCTCAAAAAAGTAGCATAATTTGCTGAAAACTGAATCAATTCCCATCGGATTTTTTTTCAGTGGGCGCCATGATGCTTATTAATATTCTGACGTAAAAAGGTCATAGGTTGAGTATTTGCATAATTCGGAAAACTCCGGAAACTCCGCTGCTAAATTTCATTCATAAATCCAAAGTCGGAAGCTTTTTCCGACTGATTATGGTGGTGACGTCATCTAAAAATGAGCCATCTGCGCTTGCGCCGAGTGAAAATAACAGCGCCATTTACACACTGCGAATGCATACTTCGATAATGTCCTCTCATGGTAGTTTTCACGTTATAACGGGACTTCCTTCAATCACCAGACTTTAGGGTACGGTGGGAAATAATAATTACGAATATTTAATAATGTCTGTTTATTGCAAGACATCCTCTAATGTAAGAAAGTCCGGTAAAAAGTCTGTGCGCCCGTACTGTATGATGGAGGAGACTACATGAGACCGTGGAATAAGCCATAGCAAGTAAGTAAAAGAAAATGGGGCAATTTGTTTGCAGTCAATTATCCCTCCCAATAGTCCTTCTCTGACGTTACTAACGTAGATTGCCTGGCGATCGGAATGTTATCGTCAGAGCACCTCGGACTAGATCATGACATGATCATGATTGATGATTGACTGACTCAATGCACGTACATGCAATTGCATGCATGAAATCAACTGATTTAGTTTTCGTTAGTGAAGTACGATCAACGAATATTCACTCACCTTAGCTTGTAAAATAGTATTTCTTGATAATACCCTCAGTAGAGACATTGTTGTGTGTATAAATTATGCACTAATTAGGTTTAAAAAATCAAAAGTATAACCTGTCCAAATTACAGGAAGGTCAATCGAAAATCACCGAACAAGAGAACCAGTCCACCGGTTGCAGCTAATTACTTCTACCGGTTACTTGAAGTTTACATACCAACAAATTGAATACGAAAATCCATAAAGTTTGCTTCAGATACCATTTTACTGTGTCCACAATATATACATTTACTTTATTTAAAAATAATTGTACTATATGAAACGCGTATTGAAATATTTTTGACAAAAATAAAATAAAATGAATTATTGTTGATCCTGCTAAATATAAAAATATTCGCAGATAGTGCACGTTACAAATTCCTTCATATTATTTATACTGGGGAAAGATCCTTTCAAAATTTTCAACATGTGAACTTGTGAACGCCTCTTCTGGCCTCGAGCCTTAAGGACACACAAAACATGTAAAAAGCTTTAAAATCCCGATATGATTCATTCATTCAATCATTCATTCATTCACTCATTCATTCATTCGTTCATTACATTCATTCATTCATTCATTAGCATTCGGAGTCATTCATAGGGCTATGCAATAATTATGAGCTGGGGGGGGTAAAACTTCCGAACGCTCACACCAAAATTGCTTCACCCCCCGGTCGCCCGGCTCTCGGCCTGCCAAAAATCGCTTGCCCCCCCCATTTTACCCTCCCCAGTGCTCTATTGCACTGCCCTAGCAGCTCTAAGCTAATTCTATATTCATTCCGATTGAGTCAACAAGTTCATTCATTCAACTCCCGGGTGCAAACTGTGCAGCTCCAAAAGACCCTGCAGCAAACAAGTAAAATGGCGAACAGTCAAAAATCAATTTTAGGCCCTCACTTCAATATAAATGGATATACTGAGGTGTAGGCACTTTCACAGTAAGGGGCATGTATTAAATCAAATGGGATCCGGATCCGGTCCTTTGGGTGAGCCTCAAACATTGAATTTCTCAATAGTTCTAGGCCTATAAATGGTTTCAAAGTTTCGTTGACGTGACTCATGATTCAATTTGTTGTCTTCTCAAAATCCCATTACAGAAGGGTTTTTGGCACTTTGCCAATTTCTCAAAATGGCAAAACTTTTGAAAACAAAGATTGTACTTACTTGTAGGCCCTAGACCTATATAAACTTTTAGGTTTCATTTTCTGCCATATCATAGAATAAATTATACAAACCCAAAGTTGCGACCAAATTCATTGGATCGTCTAATAGGCCTATTCCATGATGAAAACTAGTCTGATACGGTACACTATGATGACGGCACCAACAAAATACTCCACAACTTGAGGTCATCAATGAGGGTTAGCATGAACTTTAGCAGCTTTACCGAGCGCGAGATGGTGAACGGTACCGTACCAATGATGAATGTACAATAGGCCTATCTGGGACACCAAAGCCCCGGGGGGGGGTTCTTCGAAAAATTTTATACGGGGGTGTGCCACGCAGACTTTCGGATGCTGACTTTCTCTATACCTACTTTTTACTGTTTTTGCTACCCATCAGTATACCAATTTTCAAGAAAAAGCACCCAAAAAGCACCCACTAATTGGGCGCTTTAAAGGCACTTTTTCCAAAATGCGCCCAATTGGGCGCATTGGTCTCCACTCAAAACCCACCCATCGATATACCAAAATCGCTGAAAAGGTACCCCAAAACCGTGGCACATCCCCGTGTACCTTCAACCAGGAAGAACCCCCCCGGTACCAAAGTAGGCCTACCGGGTACGGTACCGTAGGCCCTATAGCATTTTGGTAGATAACTTCCGCTAATGATCAAATGTGATTACACTTTAGAGGTCATGAAGATGTCAAAATTAAAGCAGAGCGAGAGGCGCGTACGCTTCTCGCCGCCCCCCCAAAAAAACCCAGCTGGTATTTGTATTCAAGGTACTAGTAAGTCACGTACCCTTAATCTTGGACTGCCCCGGAGAAATGACGCCACCTGTCGCTCATTGAGCCACAGGATCTTCGCTCTATGTAATATGATAAACACTGACCTCGAAGCGTCCGTCAATCAATAGTGTTTTTATTTTAGTATTTGAGTTGTGTGACTCTGATTGTCTTTTCGTATTTTGTTATTGAAAGTTATATAACACTATATAAGTAATATGATATTATAAAAGCAGCATTAAACGTAATTATATCAACTTTCAATAACGACAATGGTATTTTAGCACTATCAAAGGTAAACATTTAGCAGGGGAACTAGAAACAATGAATGGACATTGCAGACGCCGGAAGTCTTATCTTGGCAGATTATTTTCAGGGATTGCCCATTCTGTACCTTCCACTACACAGTAGACTTTGAAAGCTTTGAAGTAGTGAAGTTGCACTGACTTCGGACAGTAAATTGACTTTAAGCCTGGACTTTGAGTGTCAATTCACTCGGACTCAGCTGCTGTGAGCCTGTGAACATATCGGCACCGGTCTGGAGCCTAGACATCATATATGATTCTCCATTCATCTGATTACTCTCTCTCGCCAGTGCCAGCCCAGACTCTGGACGCACTCACTCAGTCTCAGCTGAGACAAGATCTTGCTTTTTTTTTCTTGGGCAAAATATAAATTTGGTAAGCTGCTATTTTTAATATAGTGCTCTTTCATTTTTTTCTCGTATAAATCATGATAAATATCATATTTAGTTCCAGTAACTGCTCAGTATACTTATCTTCATAAGGCCAAGTAAAAAATAAAACATGTTTCACGTCCGGGTTTTCTAAAAAAAGGAGGAAGAGGGGGCTTTTTATTTTCTATTTTTTATCGCAAAATTGGTGTAAATACCCATACTTAGGGCTGTTTTAGCGTAAAATCCGTACATACAATAATGCCTGGAAAAAGGAGGAGGCCCTTTTTTATTTGTTGTTCTGAGAGTTACACCCCCTCTAATGATCACAAAACCTTCCTAAAATGTTTCTTGTATCTTAACAAGGCTATAGAAAGCATCCCAACTTCCTAGACATATTTTTTGAAAAGTTATAACTGAATTTAAAAAAATAAAAATTTATTTGAGAAAACCTCAAAAAAGGAAGCGGGAGGGGACGTGAAACATGTTTATTTTTTTATTTGGCCTAATATTGTTATTTCTTTATTAATCGCTTAATATCCAGGGGTGGGCCTGGGGGGGGGGGGGGGGTACTTCAGGTTATATAGCCTAGACTTAATCATTATGATAAAGACTCCTGTGATTCTGAAGTCTGGACAAACCCCAAGTACCAGATGGATTTTCAGGAAATGGATATGTTGCCAATTAACCTGATTTACATCCCTGCACGTATGTGACATATGTTTATGAATATCATGTACATGTTGACTAATATTTCCGTGAGCAGTAATTCATTGGTAGAGCACCAGCGCAGTCACCTTCGGAGCCTTATTTCACTCTTACAACTCTTACAGATGAGCACTCCATTATAATATACCGTAAGGCCCTTCGCACTTGATTATTAGTTTCCTGTTTAAGATTTTGAAGGGACGAGGTGACTTTTAATTATTAATTATCTTTTATTTTCTTTATTTAGTTTGAACTATTACAAGCAACTATTGACTCGTTTTGACTAGGGCGGGCATTTAATTATTTCACAACAATATTTGATTTTATAAATAAGTGAAGGTGGAGTTGTACTCTTTGTTCATTCATCATTATTGTTGCTATTAATTTAAAGTCAGAAAATGGCAAGTAGAAGTAGTTGAAAGTTATTTTAAAGGAGAAAATTAGAAATAAAAATAAAATAATTAATTATTTTGAGATTTTCAATTTTGGACGCGGGCGGTAAACAGGAAACTAATAATCAAGTGCGAAGGGCCTAACGGCGTAATGCCTCTTTGGTGTCTAGTTGGAAAGTATTTTTTGAGCTGCATATCTCCTTGTCTACTTGGGTAGGCATCAAACAATTCTCATGAATCACAATACGATGCGCCACCAGCGGATACTCTTGGCAGTCAAATTTTTGAATCAGAGTCGACATTGCCATTCTCGCTGCCATTGGATTTTCACAAGAGTGTGATATGAAAATGTTGAAAACAGCTCCACAAAGGATTCCCTGTCATCAATAGATAGAAAATGGATCTACTGTAATTGTAAGTTGCTGTTTTGGTGTGTATTTGCATGTATTTTTATATCGGTAATGACATTTAAACCCTACAATGACGTATGTTCCTGTGTTGTATTTGTATTTATATGCTGGGTTTGGATGTCGACATTTTCCCATGATGCACTGCGTATTTTGGCTGCCGCAGTGACCACTGGGGGCGCATCGTATTGTGAATCGACCGAATTCTCTGAGGTCTCTTAGGACCAGACTCTGATGGGTTAAACTGGATAAGGGGACCCAACCATCCCGCTTCCCTCGGAGGTAGATTTAACTAGAGCTAATTGCGCATACACATAATACGCGACCTTAGCAATAGCTATAATTAACTAAGCCTATAGCCAGTTAGCCCAGTTTTCTGGCATGCATGTAAGCATGCATGTTACAAATATTTTCCATAGTATTACGCTCTGTATGTGAAATCATTTTGTTTTACCAAAAATTATTCAATATTCATGTAAATATTTCTGTACAACTTTGGTCATGTGCTAATATAATTTGACTTAAGGTATTTTGCTTCATACTGGTACCAGAAGTAATCCCTACTTGACCTTTGACACCAATGACCTTTGACACCAATGGATGTATGCAAGTAATGTCATCATGCTCTATTATAATTTGTGGAATGACTTAGCATTTTTAGTAACAGAACTGAAAATCACATCAGCCATAATGACCTTCATTTGACCTTTGACCTCATGGCTAATGCATGTGATTTAAGTGACGTCATGCTCAGTGTTCGAAATATGCCTCAAAAAGTTACAGGCCAGTCAGAAAAGTTACCGGTGAGCAGGGGTGCAAATTGTGAATTCTTCCTCAGGAGCAAGGTTTTTAGGCTCAAGATTTCCTCAATCATACCATGCATAAAATAGGTTTATTCTGCACTTCAAAAGATGAGAATGTTAACATAGCCTTTATTTTAGAACAACTATATGTTAAGTCTTCGAGCTTCCAAAAAAAGGCTAGCGCGCAAAAAATTGTATTTTACACTAGTTTGGTGTCAATTTTGGTGGGATAAAGGCTCCTTTCCCTCAAGATTTCCTCAATCATACCATGCATAAAATAGGTTTATTCTGCACTTCAAAAGATGAGAATGTTAACATAGCCTTTATTTTAGAGCAACTCTGTTAAGTCTTCGAGCTTCCAAAAAAGGCTATAGTATGAGGACAATGTGCGCGCGTAGCTCGCAAAAAAATTGGTATTTTACACTAGTTTGGTGTCAATTTTGGTGGGACAGAGGCTCCTTTCCCCTTTTATTTTCCTTTACCCCCATTTCCTCTTTCATAGGGAGCACAACTTGTTCAGTGCTTTATGGTTCTTCTTTTTAAATTTCCTCAATATTTTCCAATTTGGCCTATTCTCAGTCTCATTAGTATTGATACACTGAATTCCTTCACGACTTATGTTCCCATAAAATCCTCATTGCTGCCTCTCTATAAATTTCCTCAGATATGATTGCCTCCTCTCTGTAAATTTCCTCATATATGTGCCCTGTTTCCACCTGCCTTCATCCAACTTCTTTTTTTCCTGTTAAATTACATTGAATACCTCCTATGGTGATGAATTGTAAATTTCCTCATATCCCATTACCACTGAATTCTAACACCAACACCTTCCTCTTTTTGTTCTTATTTCTTGAACAATAATGTGAATTCCTCCAAATTTTGCACAACCAGTGTCTTTAAAGATTTCCTCTCTTCCATTCAGTAGCTTCACTGCCTCACATCACAGCCCTCCCCTATTATCTTGTACCTCACTCCTCTTCTTTTTCTTTCCTCTTTTCCCCCTTCCTCTCCCCTTCTTTTCTTTTCTTCTCTCTCCCTCTTTTTTCCTCTCTCTCTTTTTTCTTCCCATGGCATTATTTCCTCAATTTTGACTTCAAAAGATGAGAATGTTAACATAGCCTTTATTTTAGAACAACTATATGTTAAGTCTTCGAGCTTCCAAAAAAAGGCTAGCGCGCAAAAAAATTGGTATTTTACACTAGTTTGGTGTCAATTTTGGTGGGACAGAGGCTCCTTTCCCCTTTTATTTTCCTTTACCCCCATTTCCTCTTTCATAGGGAGCACAACTTGTTCAGTGCTTTATGGTTCTTCTTTTTAAATTTCCTCAATATTTTCCAGTTTGGCCTATTCTCAGTGGCATTAGTATTGATACACTGAATTCCTTCACGACTTATGTTCCCATAAAATCCTCATTGCTGCCTCTCTATAAATTTCCTCAGATATGATTGCCGCCTCTCTGTAAATTTCCTCATATATGTGCCCTGTTTCTACCTGCCTTCATCCAACTTCTTTTTTTCCTGTTAAATTACATTGAATACCTCCTATGGTGATGAATTGTAAATTTCCTCATATCCCATTACCACTGAATTCTAACACCAACACCTTCCTCTTTTTGTTCTTATTTCTTGAACAATAATGTGAATTCCTCCAAATTTTGCACAACCAGTGTCTTTAAAGATTTCCTCTCTTCCATTCAGTAGCTTCACTGCCTCACATCACAGCCCTCCCCTATTATCTTGTACCTGGCCGTGTGTCCTGAACTCGCCACCCTTAGCGTTACATGACAAATATTATGAATGTTTACACTAACCGGGTTTCTAATTAGATTATCTTGACAATCATCAACCCTAAACTAGCAAAAGCATACATTTTTGGAAAGCTGAAGGCATAAGCAATTCAAATATATACATTTCAACTCATTATACAGGGTGACCTGCAAGTTATACAGGGTGGAATAAAAAAGATTTTGATAAAAAATGGGTCACTCAATGCATTGCTTATTACCAACTTACAGTAATAAACTGGAAGTAAACAACATTCATTTGGTTAGAGGATATGGAGAGCCAACTGACTTTGGAAGAAACCAAAATCACAGCTGTTTGGTAATCTAGGAATATAGGGTGTCCCAAAGTATGTTAGATTTTTTTACAATTCAACATATTTTGAACCTAAACAGTTTCCCCCTAACCCAAAAAAAAAAAAATATGTCCATATTTAGATTCCTCGTCAAATTTCCCTTCAGAAAATCTATACTTTGACTGTGATAGGATAAGTAATTACAAATTTACAGTAACTTTTAGATTTTGAAGACATCTGCATTACTTACTACAGTGTTTAATATGACAACGGGTAGTTTTGTATGGAAAAGTTTGTATTTTCTAGACTAAACCAATCATAAATTATTAAAAACAATTAGTAGAATTGTTTAGCTATAAGGCCATGAGTGTTTTAGATGCTAAATAGAGTCCAAATCCAATTTACAGCCTTTACAGAAGCAGATTACGCACTAAAAATACCAATCCCATAGAGTTTGTGTGTACCACATCCCCCACCACCACATCCCCCACCACCGCCACCCTGCCCATTCTGAATTCTATGAAGCACAGTGTCAGTATTAAAAAGGTTCAAGTATTTCTTTTTACAGGGTTGAAAGTGCATTTTATTTAGCAATAAAATGAGACCACAAGCATAACAATACCTTCTTGCTTGACAGAGATATCATCATTTGTTTTGAGTCGACTTTGGCAAAATGTAACGTCGCCACCTTTTTTTGGTGGCGAGCTCAAGACACACGACCACCTCACTCCTGTTCTTTTTCTTTCCTCTTTTCCCCCTTCCTCTCCCATTCTTTTCTTTTCTTCTCTCTCCCTCTTTTTTCCTGTCTCTCTTTTTTCTTCCCATGGCATTATTTCCTCAATTTTGACTCTCATTTCCTAGGAGCGGTGCTCCCCGCTCCCGCACAATTTGCATCCCTGCCGGCGAGGCCAAAAAGTTACAGGCCAATGGCCGGCTGACCGGCCCTATTTCGAACGCTGGTCATGCTATGTAATTTACGTAAGGAGTAGCAGGTTTAGTAAAAATAACAGGAAATCACATTTTTGGCCATGACATTTCCATGACCTTTGACCTTGTGTTGGTCACGTGACATTTGTGCCAGCATTCGAAATTTTGGTTGTCCGGTTGCCCGGGACAACTAAAAAAGTCGCCGGACAACCAAAAATACTGATTCGGTTGTCCGCCGGACAACCATAAATCTAGCCAAAAGTCACATTTGTAGGCCTACGGACAACCAAAAATTTAGACGGACAACCAGAAATTGTAATCTGGTTGTCCGTGGGACAACCATTTATTTTTCCCAAATTCGAACACTGATTTGTGCCACCAGCCATTGGTTCTGGTGACCAAGTAACATTGTTGTACTATATTTGCAACAGCAGCAGCATTTTAGGGTATTTGGTCATATACCGGAAGTATCCCTTTAAGGTTATACAATGGATTTTTCAAGGCTTGATTCCAGAGGGGCGTAAGTTAATAATAGAAACAGCCATGCAGAAAAAATGAAGCGTACTTGGTGTATCAATCCACATGCACAATGACTACGAACCTATGAAACCGTGGCACATGAGTCATCCTACATGTTGCAGGGATAGGGAAGGGGCAACCATGATAGGGGCTGCTGGGAGGCAGTTGGTTTTCTGCAATTTTCCTATGGTATTTTGACCGGAAGTGGTTGACCTTTGACCTGAAGTTGATCATGTTTCATTTGTCCCCCCCACCCAGTGGTCCTAATGACCATATGCTTTGAGCCATGTTGACCATAGTTGGTCATTAGGACCACTGGGTGGGGGGACAAATGAAACATGATCAACTTCAGGTCAAAGGTCAACCACTTCCGGTCAAAATACCATAGGAAAATTGCAGAAAACCAACTGCCTCCCGGCAGCCCCTATCATGGTTGCCCTTCCCTATCCCTGCAACATGTAGGATGACTCATGTGCCATTGTTTCATAGGTTCAGAGTCATTGTGCATGTGGATTGATACACCAAGCACGTCATTTTTTCTGCATGGCTGTTTCTATTATTAACTTACTCACACTCCAACTGATAGTAAGACTAGGTTCCTGTGACATTATCCTTAATGACATTGCACATTCCAGTTCCAGCAATGCAAGCTCTGCTCGGCTAACTAGCTCAAGGGTCTGCTGGGTAATATAGGGGCATTGACTTGGCACGATGGTTTATGCTACTCATACCAGCTGTTCCTAACCTGAAAGTAGGATGGAGTGCCCAATCTCTGATGATGTAATAATTTAGTTAAGAAAGAAAGAAAGAAAGAAAGGAAGGAAGGAAGGAAGGAAGGAAGGAAGGAAGGAAGGAAGGAAGGAAGGAAGGAAGGAAGGAAGGAAGGAAGGAAGGAAGGAAGGAAGGAAGGAAGGAAGGAAGGAAGGAAGGAAGGAAGGAAGGAAGGAAGAAAGGAAGGAAGGAAGGAATTAAACCATTAAATTATTACATCATCAGAGATTGGGCACTCCATCCTACTTTCAGGTTAGGAACAGCTGGTATGAGTAGCATAAACCATCGTGCCAAGTCAATGCCCCTATATTACCCAGCAGACCCTTGAGCTAGTTAGCCGAGCAGAGCTTGCATTGCTGGAACTGGAATGTGCAATGTCATTAAGGATAATGTCACAGGAACCTAGTCTTACTATCAGTTGGAGTGTGAGTGTCACAAGTAAGTTAATAATAGAAACAGCCATGCAGAAAAAATGAAGCGTACTTGGTGTATCAATCCACATGCACAATGACTACGAACCTATGAAACCGTGGCACATGAGTCATCCTACATGTTGCAGGGATAGGGAAGGGGCAACCATGATAGGGGCTGCCGGGAGGCAGTTGGTTTTCTGCAATTTTCCTATGGTATTTTGACCGGAAGTGGTTCACCTTTGACCTGAAGTTGATCATGTTTCATTTGTCCCCCCACCCAGTGGTCCTAATGACCAACTATGGTCAACATGGCTCAAAGCATATGGCTACTGTGGCTTGTTATAGGATTTACAGAAAGAAAGAAAGGAAGGAAGGAAGGAAGGAAGGAAGGAAGAAAGGAAGAAAGAAAGAAAGAAAGAAAGAAAGAAAGAAAGAAAGAAAGAAAGAAAGAAAGAAAGAAAGAAAGAAAAAGAAAGAAAGAAAGAAAGAAAGAAAGAAAGGAAGGAAGGAAGGAAGGAAGGAAGGAAGGAAGGAAGGAAGGAAGGAAGAAGAAAGAAAGAAAGAAAGAAAGAAAGAAAGAAAGAAAGAAAGAAAGAAAGAAAGAAAGAAAGAAAGAAAGAAAGAAAGAAAGAAAGAAAGAAAGGAAGAAAGGAAGGAAGGAAGAAAGGAAGGAAGGAAGGAAGGAAGGAAGGAAGGAAGGAAGGAAGGAAGGAAGGAAGGAAGGAAGGAAGGAAGGAAGGAAGGAAGGAAGGAAGGAAGGAAGGAAGGAAGAAAGAAAGAAAGAAAGAAAGAAAGAAAGAAAGAAAGAAAGAAAGAAAGAAAGAAAGAAAGAAAGAAAGAAAGAAAGAAAGAAAGAAAGAAAGAAAGAAAGAAAGAAAGAAAGAAAGAAAGAAAGAAAGAAAGAAAGAAAGAAAGAAAGAAAGAAAGAAAGAAAGAAAGAAAGAAAGAAAGAAAGAAAGAAAGAAAGAAAGAAAGAAAGAAAGAAAGAAAGAAAGAAAGAAAGAAAGAAAGAAAGAAAGAAAGAAAGAAAGAAAGAAAGAAAGAAAGAAAGAAAGAAAGAAAGAAAGAAAGAAAGAAAGAAAGAAAGAAAGAAAGAAAGAAAGAAAGAAAGAAAGAAAGAAAGAAAGAAAGAAAGAAAGAAAGAAAGAAAGAAAGAAAGAAAGAAAGAAAGAAAGAAAGAAAGAAAGAAAGAAAGAAAGAAAGAAAGAAAGAAAGAAAGAAAGAAAGAAAGAAAGAAAGAAAGAAAGAAAGAAAGAAAGAAAGAAAAAGAAAGAAAGAAAGAAAGAAAGAAAGAAAGAAAAAAGAAAGAAAGAAAGAAAGAAAGGGCACTCCATCCTACTTTCAGGTTAGGAACAGCTGGTATGAGTAGCATAAACCATCGTGCCAAGTCAATGCCCCTATATTACCCAGCAGACCCTTGAGCTAGTTAGCCGAGCAGAGCTTGCATTGCTGGAACTGGAATGTGCAATGTCATTAAGGATAATGTCACAGGAACCTAGTCTTACTATCAGTTGGAGTGTGAGTGTCACTTGGCATATTTAGGTCTGAGTGTCTTTACATAATTAAACATCTTGTTCAGCACCGGTAGTTTTATTCCAAATTTTGGATTTTGACAAAACTACACAATACTGTACCTAAAGTCTTGATTTTTTGCAGGGTAAGGTACATGTATATGTTAATGATTAAAGAGTTTAACTTCAACACTACACTATTTTTCGCTCACCTGGAGCGTTTTCACTAGTTCGACTAGCGTCTTCAGCAGATGGTGATGCTGTGATGATATCTTGTCTACAATCGGGATATCTCTCACTGATGACGTCATATGATTGACAGGATGACGTCATAGGATGTTACGATGTAGCGCCGCCCCCTGGGCATCAGCAAGTTATCCCAGATGGGGTCTATTTCTAGACCTTTGTCACGATTCAGTCTTGGTTTCTGAGTCCTTATGTTTATTGCTTCCAGAACTCTACGGGAATATTCCTTTTGCTCCCGTTCAAGAACTTTTACATTTTCCCAGTCAATCTGGTGTCCTTTTGATCTTACAACGTGCTCCCTGACAGCTGATTTGGAGCTGCCAGCGGTGGATTTATGTTCACTGATCCTTTCTCGAGCTTCCTGGCTGACTCGCCTATATAACTAGCATCACAATCAGCGCAAGTGATCTCGTACACAATACCAGACTGTTTAATGGGTTCTGTCTTGTCTTTAGGGGCTACTAAAGCACTCCTAAGCGTATTCTGAGGTTTGAAGCTGGTAGATACTCCTGCGGTCCTAAACGCTCGGCGTAGTTTCTCAGAAAGGCCTTCTATGTAAGGCAAGGTGACAAAACCTTTATTGGCCGTCTCCGAGTCCGGGTTCTGAGAAGCACTGTCTTTCTCTTTGGAAAAAAAAAAAAAAAAAGTCCAGTCTTTATAGCCACAGTTTTTAAGAGCGTTTTTCACATGTGCGATCTCCTCCTCCTTATCTACCGGGTCTGTGACAACCGTTTCTGCGCGATGGAGTAGCGTTCTTACCACACTGAGTTTGTGTTCAAGTGGGTGGTGAGAGGAGAAATTCAGGTACTGCTCTGTGTGTGTTGGTTTTCGGTACACTTTAAGTTTAACTTTCAGAGTTCCATCCTGTTGACGACAGACCAGGGTATCCAGGAAGGGAAGTTTGCCGTCTTCTTCTTCCTCACGCGTAAACTTGATGTTCGGATCAATGTTATTAATATGATCAGTGAAATCTTCGATATGAGCAGTTTTTATGACCACGAATGTATCATCCACATATCTTTTCCAAACACGCGGTGGGTGGGTGGCTGATGTTAATGCCTGACTCTCAAAGTATTCCCTGTACGCGTCTGCAGAAAGCGGACTACACGAACTGCCCATCGCACATCCATATCGTTGAAGGTAGAAGGTGTCCCGGAACACACAATAAGAAGTGTCTAAACAAAAGCTCAAACAATCCAACACTTGCTCAGGCTCAAGGTTTTCCGCCTCGCCTTTCTTCCAGCTAGAATCACTCTTCAATAGCTCACCGACAACTTCAAGTGTTTTGTCTACGGGGATTGAAGTAAACAGAGCAGATACATCAAATGACACGAGTGACTCATCCGATTCCAATTTCAAATCGCGAATGTCCTCCACGAAGGATTGTGTGTTGGTAATGTGATGTTCAGTGTTGCCAATAAGAGGAGATATAATCCCTGACACAAACCGCGCAAGTTAGAGGTGACCGATCCGATGCTTGATATAATCGGTCTAAGCGGGGCACCGGCTTTATGGATTTTTATCAACCCATAAAATTTCGGTACATCACAGACAGTAGGATATAATTTCCAATAAGTTCTTGAGTCAATGGCACCTTTATCCTTCAGATCTTTAAGTAATTTGATGAGTTTAGTCTGATACTTCTGCGTAGGATCTTTCTTAAGCCGTTCATAAACATTCACATCCTGAAGAAGTGCGTTAGCTTTCTCTTCATAAACAGCCGAGTCGATAACACATATTCAGCCGATTGTAGACAAGATATCATCACAGCATCACCATCTGCTGAAGACGCTAGTCGAACTAGTGAAAACGTTCCAGGTGAGCGAAAAATAGTGTAGTGTTGAAGTTAAACTCTTTAATCATTTTATCTACCACTACGTATGAATATCCACTCGTATATGTATATGTTAGTTTACTAAAGTACATTAGGCGACTGTTTAAATAAACATTTTAAACAAGCATTACAACTCGGACTCCTCCTCAGCAAATGTTACAATATAGCTTTAAAAGTCGATGTTGTGCTAAATCTGAATCTGTTTCATTTGTTCTTCACCACATAAAAGGCTGTGCAATATTTTGACCCCGAGATTATCTCATGTGGCAAGGCAAAGGGTACATATTATTATGGGAACACCTTTTTTTAAAAACATAAAATGCTTATGATTGAGCCCTATGTTTATGTGTGCATACATGCATGAGATAAACTACGAAAGTGGTTGTCACCATTTGAGGAATGAATTTTTTCATAGTACTGTAACAATAACATTGCTATCTTTTGCTGTAAGCAAGATTGGTATTTTCTGTTAGTGACATTGCTATCTCCTTAGCAATATTGGCATATCATCTGATAGCGATGTTGCTATCTCCTACTGATAGCAATATTAGCATATCATCTGATAGCGATGTTGCTATCTCCTACTGATAGCAATATTGGCATATCATCTGATAGCGATGTTGCTATCTTCTACTGATAGCAATATTAGCATATCATCTGATAGCGATGTTGCTATCTTCTACTGATAGCAATATTGGCATATCATCTGATAGCGATGTTGCTATCTTCTACTGATAGCAATATTAGCATATCATCTGATAGCGATGTTGCTATCTTCTACTGATAGCAATATTGGCATATCATCTGATAGCGATGTTGCTATCTCCTACTGATAGCAATATTGGCATATCATCTGATAGCGATGTTGCTATCTCCTACTGATAGCAATATTGGCATATCATCTGATAGCGATGTTGCTATCTCCTACTGATAGCAATATTGGCATATCATCTGATAGCGATGTTGCTATCTCCTACTGATAGCAATATTGGCATATCATCTGATAGCGATGTTGCTATCTCCTACTGATAGCAATATTGGCATATCATCTGATAGCGATGTTGCTATCTCCTACTGATAGCAATATTGGCATATCATCTGATAGCGATGTTGCTATCTCCTACTGATAGCAATATTGGCATATCATCTGATAGCGATGTTGCTATCTCCTACTGATAGCAATATTGTCATATCATCTGATAGCGATGTTGCTATCTTCTACTGATAGCAATATTGGCATATCATCTGATAGCGATGTTGCTATCTCCTACTGATAGCAATATTGGCATATCCTACTTGCTATCTCCTACTGATAGCAATATTGGCATATCATCTGATAGCGATGTTGCTATCTCCTACTGATAGCAATCTTGGCATATCATCTGATAGCGATGTTGCTATCTCCTACTGATAGCAATATTGGCATATCATCTGATAGCGATGTTGCTATCTCTCCTACTGATATGTTGCAACTATTGGCATATCATCTGATAGCGATGTTGCTATCTCCTACTGATAGCAATATTGGCATATCATCTGATAGCGATGTTGCTATCTCCTACTGATAGCAATATTGGCATATCATCTGATAGCGATGTTGCTATCTCCTACTGATAGCAATATTGGCATATCATCTGATAGCGATGTTGCTATCTCCTACTGATAGCAATATTAGCATATCATCTGATAGCGATGTTGCTATCTCCTACTGATAGCAATATTGGCATATCATCTGATAGCGATGTTGCTATCTTCTACTGATAGCAATATTAGCATATCATCTGATAGCGATGTTGCTATCTTCTACTGATAGCAATATTGGCATATCATCTGATAGCGATGTTGCTATCTCCTACTGATAGCAATATTGGCATATCATCTGATAGCGATGTTGCTATCTCCTACAGATAGCAATATTGGCATATCATCTGATAGCGATGTTGCTATCTCCTACTGATAGCAATATTAGCATATCATCTGATAGCGTTGTTGCTATCTCCTACTGATAGCAATATTGGCATATCATCTGATAGCGATGTTGCTATCTCCTACTGATAGTAATATTAGCATATCATCTGATAGCGATGTTGCTATCTCCTACTGATAGCAATATTGGCATATCATCTGATAGCGATGTTGCTATCTCCGACTGATAGCAATATTAGCATATCATCTGATAGCGATGTTGCTATCTCCTACTGATACCAATATTGGCATATCATCTGATAGCAGTGTTGCTATCTTCTACTGATAGCAATATTAGCATATCATCTGATAGCGATGTTGCTATCTTCTACTGATAGCAATATTGGCATATCATCTGATAGCGATGTTGCTATCTCCTACTGATAGCAATATTGGCATATCATCTGATAGCGATGTTGCTATCTTGTACTGATAGCAACATTGCTCTCTAATGCTGATAGCAAGTTAGCAACATTGGCATTTCCTCCTGATAGCAACATTGCTATCTTTTGCTGATAACAACATTGCTATATATACTGCAGCAACTTTGACATCTTCTGATAGTGTCATTGCTGTCATTTGATTGCAACAGCTGTCTACTGCTGAGAGCAACTTGTGCATCTTCCACAGTATCATTGCTATATCTTTTGATAGCAACAGCTGTCTACTGCTGATAGCTACTTTGGTATCTTATGCTGATAGTGTCATCAATGGTCATCATTGCTGTCAGCTGTCTACTGCTGATAGCAACTTTGGCATCTTATGCTGATAGTATCAATATTGCTGTCAGCTGTCTACTGCTGATATCAACTTTGGCATCTTATGCTGATAGTATCATCATTGCTGTCAGATGTCTACTGCTGATAGCAACTTTGGCATCTTATGCTGATAGTATCATTATTGCTGTCAGCTGTCTACTGCTGATAGCAACTTTGGCATTTTATGCTGATAGTATCAATATTGCTGTCAGCTGTCTACTGCTGATATCAACTTTGGCATCTTATGCTGATAGTATCAATATTGCTGTCAGCTGTCTACTGCTGATATCAACTTTGGCATCTTATGCTGATAGTATCATCATTGCTGTCAGATGTCTACTGCTGATAGCAACTTTGGCATCTTATGCTGATAGTATCATCATTGCTGTCAGCTGTCTACTGCTGATAGCAACTTTGGCATCTTATGCTGATTGTATCATCATTGCTGTCAGCTGTCTACTGCTGATATCAACTTTGGCATCTTCTGCTGATAGTATCATCATTGCTGTCAGCTGTCTACTGCTGATATCAACTTTGGCATCTTATGCTGATAGTATCATCATTGCTGTCAGCTGTCTACTGTATCAACTTTGGCATCTTCTGCTGATAGTATCATCATTGCTATCAGCTGTCTACTGCTGATATCAACTTTGGCATCTTATGCTGATAGTATCATTATTGCTGTCAGCTGTCTACTGCTGATAGCAACTTTGGCATCTTCTGCTGATAGTATCATCATTGCTGTCAGATGTCTACTGCTGATAGCAACTTTGGCATCTTCTGCTGATAGTATCATAATTGCTGTCAGCTGTCTACTGCAGATATCAACTTTGGCATCTTCTGCTGATAGTGTCATTACTATCTCCTAATAGCAACAGATGACTACTGCTGATAGCAACTTTAGAATCTTTTGATAGTGGCATTGTTATCTTCTGATAGCAATAGATGTCTACTGCCGGTAGCAATGTTAGCATCTTCTGTGGATAGTGTCATCAATTGCTACCTTCTGATAGCAACAGATGACTACTGCTGATAGCAACGTTAGCATCTTTTGATAGTGGCATTGTTATCTTCTGATAGCAATAGATGTGTACTGCCGGTAGCAACGTTAGCATCTTCTGTGGATAGTGTCATCAATTGCTACCTTCTGGTAGCAACTTATAGTGCCATTGTTATCTTCTGATAGCAACAGCTGTCTACTTCTGATAGCAACTTTGGCATCTTTTGCTGATAGTGTCATTGCTATCTTTTGATAACAACAGATGTCTACTGCTGATATCAACTTTGGCATCTTCTACTGATAGCAATGGCGGCACCAGGAATCTTTTTTTTTTGGGGGGGGGGTGAGGGCAAAATTGTTGCAAGAAGTGGAAATTTACTTAATTTTGGGTGTTTTGCCTCAAAAGTGGCAGGGGGGGTAAGAAAAAATTGGGGGAAAATGCGAGGGGTCGGGGGAAGGGGAGGGGGCATCTTTTGATAGCAACAGCTGTCATTGTTACCTGATAGCAACAGCTGTCTACTGCTGATAGCAACTTTTGTATCTTCTGCTGATAATGTCATTGTTACCTGATAGCAACAGCTGCCTACTGCTGATAGCAACTTTTGTATCTTCTGCTGATAATGTCATTGTTACCTGATAGCAACAGCTGTCTACTGCTGATAGCAACTTTTGTATCTTCTGCTGATGTCATTGTTACCTGATAGCAACAGCTGCCTTCTGCTGATAGCAACTTTTGTATCTTCTGCTGATAATGTCATTGTTACCTGATAGCAACAGCTGTCTACTGCTGATAGCAACTTTTGTATCTTCTGCTGATAATGTCATTGTTACCTGATAGCAACAGCTGCCTACTGCTGATAGCAACTTTTGTATCATCTGCTGATAATGTCATTGTTACCTGATAGCAACAGCTGTCTACTGCTGATAGCAACTTTTGTATCTTCTGCTGATAATGTCATTGTTACCTGATAGCAACAGCTGCCTACTGCTGATAGCAACTCTTGTATCTTCTGCTGATAATGTCATTGTTACCTGATAGCAACAGCTGTCTACTGTTGATAGCAACTTTTGTATCTTCTGCTGATGATGTCATTGTTACCTGATAGCAACAGCTGTCTACTGCTGATAGCAACTTTTGCATCTTCTGCTGATAATGTCATTGTTACCTGATAGCAACAGCTGCCTACTGCTGATAGCAACTCTTGTATCTTCTGCTGATAATGTCATTGTTACCTGATAGCAACAGCTGTCTACTGCTGATAGCAACTTTTGTATCTTCTGCTGATAATGTCATTGTTACCTGATAGCAACAGCTGCCTGCTGCTGATAGCAACTTTTGTATCTTCTGCTGATAATGTCATTGTTACCTGATAGCAACAGCTGCCTACTGCTGATAGCAACTTTTGTATCTTCTGCTGATAATGTCATTGTTACCTGATAGCAACAGCTGCCTACTGCTGATAGCAACTTTTGTATCTTCTGCTGATAATGTCATTGTTACCTGATAGCAACAGCTGCCTACTGCTGATAGCAACTTTTGTATCTTCTGCTGATAATGTCATTGTTACCTGATAGCAACAGCTATCAGGTTTCATTGCTGTCTTTTGATGGCAACAGCTGTCTTACTGCTGATAGTGACTTCAACATATTCTGCTGATATTTTTATATCATGCCTTAGGACAGGGTTGTCAACTTTTCGGAATTGCTTGGCATGAGACAGAGTCGTACCGGGATTTGCCGACTCCAATGTTCATTTTGAACCATGATTATTTGAGCCACGGCGCTCGAGAATGTGAAAAGCGGGGTAGGACCAACAAATTATTCATGATAATGTGTGAGATTTTACTCATTTTCCGGCTTTTTGCGTGAGATTTACTACCTAGGCGTGAGATTATACTACCTTGGCGTGAGACCGTGAGAAAGTGACCCAATGCGTGAGAGTTGACAGCCCTGTCCCGTACCATTCTCCTTGTGTGTCAGCTTTAGTTCTTTCAATATTTGAGTGCAAACATTGCTATGCCATATGATTCTAAAAGTCAACACAAACATTTGTTTTGGCCTAAGGTACTTGGGGAACATATCCCCTGATCTCCTCGCTTTAAACAAGTGTCTTAATACACTGTAATACTTGACTCTACATGGAATTGGAAAAACAAATTGGTATGAAAAGAAGGAGTAGTTTTGTTGCCGTTCTTCAGGCCTGTAAGTACTTAAAACTTAAAGTTGGTCTTAACCGTGGAATTATGGAACATTTTGGGCCCCATAACCATGATAACTGCCAAATTGTTTGTGTAAAGTCTGTAAATGTATACATATTTGGAATGGCAAAGACTTGACAAATCCATATATGTGAGACAAAAATGCTCAGTTTTTTCGAAAATCCCCCAAAATGTTTTTTTTTTACCCAATTTTTTTTTTTAGGAAATGTAACAAAATAATTCTTGAGTAAAAAGGACTTTTTTATTTTAGATATAAATACCTAGGACCTGTTTTTTTTAATTTTTTAATTTTGATCAACTTCGCCAAAACTTTGTGAAATTTGGGATTTTTAATGATTTTTTAAACAAATTTAGCATTTTTTAACCATATTTGGTGATTTTTTTAGTTGGTCAAGAATATTTTTGTAACTTTTCCGGAAAAAAATTGGGTAAATTGAAAACTGAGAATTTTTGCCAGAAGACAGCTGACAACAATGATGATACTATCAGCATAAGATGCCAAAGTTGCTATCAGCAGTAGACAGCTGACAGCAATGATGATACTATCAGCATAAGATGCCAAAGTTGCTATCAGCAGTAGACACCTGACAGCAACAATGATACTATCAGCATAACAAAGTTGCTATCAGCAGTAGACAGCTGACAGCAATGATGACACAATCAGCATAAGATGCCAAAGTTGCTATCAGCAGTAGACAGCTGACAGGAATGATACTACTATCAGCATAAGATGCCAAAGTTGCTATCAGCAGTAGACAGCTGACAGCAATAATGATACTATCAGCATAACAGCATAAGATACCAAAGTTACTATCAGCAGTAGACAGCTGTTGCTATCTGAAGGTAACAGTGATAAAACTTGTTCATTTGCAATGCGAATGTGCGATACTGACATTTTGACCAATTATATTTTAATATTAAAAAAATGACTTGACTTACTTACTTGACTTAAATGCACAGGCCGGTGTGGTCCTTTGCTCTCTGCCGAGTAAGCCTCCTCCATTCAGTTCTGTCTGTTGCTTGCATCTTTGCTTCATGTGGGGTCATTCCCAAGTCCCTCTGAATTTGGTCCTTCCATCTGGTTGGTGGACGACTTGGTGGTCTTTTCTTGCTGAAGTCATTAATGTAGGCTTGTTGGGGAAGCCGATGTAGAGGCATCCTGAAGATGTGCCCAGCCCATTTCAAACTTCTCCGGCAGATAACATCATTGATGGAGCAAGTGATGTTGAGACTCTGTCTGATGGAATTGTTGCGTATTTTGTCAAGTAGGGAAACCCCAAGCATTGCCCTAAGGCATCGCATTTCAAAAACATCCAGTCTGTGACGATCGGATTCACATAACCCCCAAGATTCTGACCCATAGGTGGCAATAGGGAGGATGAGCGACTGATAGATCCTTACTTTCAGCGATCTGGTGATGTCATGGTTAGACCAGATGGTATTTTTCAATCTACTAAATGCCCAGGCTGCCAACTTTGTGCGACGTTTAATATCCTCTTCTACTGAGGGCACACTGCTACCCAGAAAGACAAAGTTATTTACTTTGTCAATGGGCATTCGGTTCAGCATGATATCTCTTGGATCGTCAGACATGATCTTGCATTTTGTTGGGTTAATTTTCATTCCCCAGCTGCTGCAGGCTTTTTCCAGTTCATTAGTGGAGATTTGCAGGTTCTCAAAGTCCATGTCCATGAGTGTGGTGTCATCTGCATATCAGATGTTGTTAATGCACATGTCACCCATCTGCACACCTGAGCCTAGATTTTGGATGTCCTTCATATTTAAAAAAATGTTTAATATAATTTTAAAAAAGGTGAAAGAAAGAGACCCCCATTTTTTGTTGTCGTTGCTTTATAGTGGACATTGGCCAACAAAGGTGAGGAAGATTGTCATATATATATATATAATAATTTCTGATGGGAGTAGATTTCATCCTATATTTTATTGTGTATTGGACTTGACTCATTGACTGTCTGAATTGATAACTACATAATATGGTCATGACCTAGTAATTTGACCTGTGTGCATCTCTGAAAGCTCCATTATGCAATTATTATGTGCTGCAGTTTTTGAGTGCTCTTTAATAAATGGGTTTGACAGAATTAATTTAAGATAGCTCATTAAGTTTCCTCTGGCTCTAGTTTGTTTCACATATAATTGCAATGTTTATTATTACTTTTTATTTGGAAATACCCACAATACATAATTAATTATTGATAAGTACTGAAAAAAGAAGGAAATAAAAAATAAAGAGAATATAAGAAAGATTATACTTACTCATACTGCTAAAATTGTATTTTAAAATATCTAGACCTGATAGTGTAAATTTATGAAATTATATTTGATTTCTTGAACCATGTGAATCTCTTTGCTGTTAACCAGATTGCTACTGGCAATAATTATAAAGATATTCCTAACATTTGAAGTAACATTGTAAGTAAATATATGTGCTTAAGTATTATTTCGGATTGAAATGACAGTGAGTCAGTGATTTCAGCATCAGAATGTTTATAGCCCACATGGAGCTGACGTAGTTGTGTGTTGCATATTGATTTCTTGTCTAGAGCTGTGTCCCTTCAAGAGACAGCCAGGCTTTAGATGCATATTTGAATGGTTAGAAATTGCTAATAGCTGCCTTTATAAGGTTTGGCATTTTTGTGAAGAAACATTGAAGCTTTGTGACCTGTAAGCTGCCTTAACGGTTGTGTTGTGTTCTTTAAAAAATCAAACTCTGATGCAAGAATATTGTGTGACCATAAAGATGAACTGAAGCTGGCCTCAAGGAGTCAAGGTTTACTGTTGAAGAATCATTGCATATTTGCCTGTAAACAGTCTGGGGATATTATATGCAACTTTTGGTGTTTTCAGAAATCCTTTGAGGACCCCCTAAAAATCTGTGCAATTTTCTGAAGTCACTTAAAAATGGTTGATAAATTGAACAAAAAAAAAAACCTTAAGGGGTCAGTCACCCACTTTTGCACAGTAATGTTTGTATGGCCTGAGAGCATAGCAGAATTCTGCATACAAGGAATGCCCTTCCAATATCAAATAGTTTTTGATTTTTTGAAATTCATGATATAATACAAATTTTATGGCAAATAATTAAAAATTTATATTTTTAATATAAAACAAAAAGACCAAAAAAATTTAGGTCTTTTGGGGAAAAAACAGTATATATTTTCAATATGAAATGTCAAAATTTTCGTATGATGGACGGTCTTTCATCCCAGCTTCACATACTTTTAAGTATATTACATATCTTGTTTTATTTTCTTAACATTTCATAAAATTTGTATTGTATCGCGAAAGAAATGGTTAAAAAATAAAGAAATAAAGCAAAATAAAACCACATTCCATATTAACATTTAAATATCTGAAGAGTTTTGAGACTTGTTTTAAAAGTAGTTCAGCTAAAAGTAGTTCAGCATAATCAGTGTAATAATAAAACGTGTTTGCTAAACCACAACACCCACACAATATGGTGCATTGACATTTTACAGGCTAATTAAACTAGTGTTTTCAGCTCAAAAATATGATTTATCCAACGGATGAGCGGCATTAGTCATTTGAAAAACCTGAAATTAAATAAGAAAGAAACAGCAAAAATAAAAAACATTTTTTTTACAAATAAAAAATATGACTCTTTTTGGGAAAAACATTTAGCGTTTCTTCGAAGTTGAAACTTTCTTCTTTCAAACAACTCACCCCACATACACCTAGATGTGTAAACATGTGCTGCTTAAACCAGGTTCCATCATGACCCAAGTGTGTTGCTGAATGAAGCGAATGTTTAAATAAACCATGGATGCCAACCCAGTGCCTACCATAGTTTTTATTATCCAACTTTACTATACTTTGTAACCATAGACCTGTGTTAAGTTTTACAATCACCAAACATGTGAGACCTAACCCTACTGCCCTGGCAATAGTCTTATTCTTATGCGTTTTTACCCCAGGGGGGCCACTGAAGTTTCACAGTGTACACATTTGTGACCAGAGATTTTCAAAACACACTCTAAACAGGATTTGCCCTTTTGAAACACACCCCTAAACAGGAATTTAGCACTATTTCGTAACAAATTTTCGGAAACTTTTACCCCCTAAACAGGATAGGATTGTACCTAAACGATACCCCTAAGCAGGATTTTATCTGAAAGATACCATCCAGGCCCGTACGCAGGATTTTTTTTGGGGGGTGCTGATTTTGAAAAAGTGGACTTTTTTCCAAGGAGGGGGGGGCAATTTTGTGAAAAGTGGACTTTTCCCCCAAATGTGGACCTTTTTTGACCAAAAAACGTAAAAAACCTGATTTTTTTGCTTGCTACGCTCGCAAATTCTTAAATTTTGAGACTTTTTGTATACTTTTGCAAATTTGGGGAGGTGCGGTCGCACCCCCCGCACCCCCCCCCTGCGTACGGGCCTGATACCATCATTACAGGTTTTTGATAAAAGAAATCCTTACAGTACATGTTTTTGTTTATAATTTTCTAATATTTATGTTTGGGTGAGGTGATGGTGTTGATGCAAAACATGCCAAGGAAACAAGCTTTGTGAAATAGCGGGATCATTAAAATGACCCCTAAATGCACCAACTGGAGGTTTAAAAACAACTTTATCTTGAAAACAGGCGTTTTTTACCTCTAAACGAGATTTGTGTGATTCACATTCTTTCTCTGAAAAGGGCTCTTAATTCATGTTTTTCTGGTCACGGATGTGTACACTGTCGAAACTTGAGTGGGATCCCCAGGATTTTTACATTGTTTGCAATACACTGGAGAAGAAGAGGAACTGAGGATGTACATGATTGCTGGGTATCCATTGTTATCTGGTCAATGTCCTTGATTGAAGGTGTTTACCAATGCAAAGGCACATCCCTACTTGTAAAGACTTGCAAACAAGGGCCTATACTGTGGACCCATCAGACTTTTTGCCATTTGACTGAGACACTGGCATATGAGACTGTCATGGTCTTATAATGCATATTTATGTTGCTTGCAACATGCTGGTAGATAAAAGGAACTATGGATGTCCTCAGTTGCTCTGCTATTTTTCATGTGTGCATCCTCATTTGCAGATCCTTAGAAAGCACACACGCTCATCCCTCGCATGCACACACAGCCTTTCTCTTCCATCACTACACTCATTCCACACTATAAAAAAAACGAGGAAAAAAGGAGGACCTATACCGTGGACCCATCAGACTTTTCACCATCCGGCTGAGACATAATCCTGCACTGGCAAATGAGACATGGTCTTATATTTATATTTACTTTGCTTGCAACATGCTGGTAGATAGAGAGAACTGTGGATGTCCTCAGTTGCAGGGTGTCCTCAGTTGCTTTGTTATTTGTTATGTGTGCATCCTCAGTTGCAGATATTATAGAAAGCACACATGCTCACCCCTCACACACACACACAGCCTTTCTCCTCCATCACTATCACTCATTCCACACTACATTAACTCACACACAATTTTTCTCAGCTTTATTACATGTAGTATATTAGCTAGTTGACATTCAACTGTTTATGCAGACACATTACAAGCCAAGGCAAGTGTGCCCTTGTCACCATCGTCTTTCATATCCATCTCCCTGAATGAGCGAGCAAACTTGCTCTTGGCTCAACCACACAGCAAGCCAACTTAGCTACCTGCATATATGCACCATTCTATGTGATTATTTATCCCTTGCCACCTGTATGTAACAGGCTATGCAACTGAGGTGTGTTTTTTAACAGAGCACAGAATAAAATGTGAGTATTTTTGTAACCGATTGCATTTTGGTGTGTTAATTTTCTTGACACATTGCATAGCTTGCTTGAAGTTAATTTGAGTATAGCAAAAGAGGCATGTATGGTTAGGTTTGGTTGAAAAAATCCAGTGCATTCAGTGGGCTTGGCTTGGCAACAGCTGTGCTGTGAGTCAGTGTATAGTCTAGCGCAGTGCCGCAGTGTGTCTATGATGTGTTGCAGGCTTTATTGTATAACATATGGAACATATGTAGACGGTAGTCATTAGCTTACTGTTGCTTGAGAGGAATAATTCATTGATAAATTTGTTACTTGTCATCATGCTATTCCTTTCGGAAGTTATACAGTGAATCTGTGTTTAGAATCTGTGCGTGTAGGGTAAGTGGTTCTATTGGATTATATCTTGGTAATGCAATTTGTTATCAATCTTGTAATACCAATATATACTGCTAGGCAATAATATTAATATGTGGATGTGTGGGTGCTTTGCTATGTATGTATGATATCATTGCTCATCTAAATACTGTCAAAGTAGACATTTTCGTGCGATCAATTTTTTTTGCGGTTTAACAATTTTGAACCGTTTCACTTGATGTTTTGATTTTTGATTCTAAGCTTCCTTACATTGGCCTTTACACAAAAGGAATGTTGGTATTTTTGCGGTAGATGCTTGTCATTATAACATTAAAAGCACAAATATAAATGTAGCTTGCTCAAAAATTGCCACTCTTACAGTACCATCCCAATGTCAAAAAGGGATTGAAACATCAATTGATGAATTGTCAAATTTTCTGATATAATTCCAAAGGATGTTCAATTTTAGATACCATATATTCGTTCCATTAACCGCCCACAGTGCTTAACAAAATCAAGGTGGGTGCTTATTTTTTATATTGTCTACACAATTGCATGTTACATGCAATTGTGTAGACAATATTCACAGCATGTACATAAAAAAGGGCAAAAGTGTGGATTTTATGTGTAGATGAATCATGCACATATTAATGATGGAGGATCATTGTGTAGTTGGATCCTGTTCATAATGATGGAGAATCATGCGTATAGTCGCTGGGTAACCATGGGCACTTATAGGGGCATTGGCAGTAAATTGTAAATGTGGTACCAGAAATTCCATCCATGCATCTATTTCATATTTCTGCCTGTGATTATTTGGTGAATAGTTTAATTTTGCCCATTTTGGAAGTAGGGTTAATTTTAAATTAATAGTAGTAGGATTAATTTGAAATTCATAAAATAATCCGTAAAATATGTGTATAATCAGGCCCGTACGCGCGGGGGGTGCGACCGCACCTCCCCAAATTTGCAAAAGTGTACAAAAAGTCCCAAAATTGAAGAATTTGCGAGCGAAGCGAGCAAAAAAAATCAGGTTTTTACGTTTTTTTGGTCAAAAAAGGTCTAAATTTGGGAGGAAAAGTCCACTTTTCACAAAATCGCCCCCCCTTTGGAAAAAAAAGTCCACTTTTTCAAAATCAGCACCCCCCAAAAAAAATCCTGCATGCACGGGCCTGTGTATAATAATAATAAAAATAATAGTGTAAAATATATCTACAATACAAACATATTTCAAAGGATTTGTGAATCTTTCACATGCATAAAATGGTATATTTATAAATATTTTAAAAAGTTTATAAGTACAATGGTAAGAATATTTTCATGAGGTGAAATGGATGTTCCATGCAACAAGGCTTTGCCGAGTTGAATGGAATAGTTCATATTTCACAGACTGAATATCTGACACGATCTGATCCATGGAGGCCAACGGAGGCATTTTTGAAAATTGAGTTACTAATAATTATTACCTTTTACATTAGTCTATCATATACTGAAAACTCCAAAGGTCTAGCTTACTTGGTTCTAAAATTAGGGTAGGTCGGTCGGCAATTTTTTTTTACACACACATTTTAAGCTTTACATTGCGTACGATAAATGCCATGGAACTTTTTCTTCTTATTTTTCTAATTTCAATTTTTTTTTTTATTTTTGAACAATAAGAAAGAAAGTCTTGGATCAGGCCTTTTTTAGGGTCGGTCGGGTTAAAGCCAATCAAACAATTTTATTTTTTAGGCCTGAGTTATAAAACAAAATAAAAAGTTTTCCAAAGAACAATGTTTAGCAGATCTATATCACATCTTTGCTTTTATGCCATTTTCCCCTAAATATTTGGGGGGTGGGGGTGGGGAGGGGGGCTATTCACCCCTAGCTCCCCCTAGTTATGCCACTGGTTACTTTGCAACTGAATACAAAATTCCACACTAATAGTGACACAAAAAGCATATGGAGGTGTTTGCATTAGCTTTAACTCAGATCAATATTAGAAACCAAAGATGTTGGTTTCATCTCATATGATGCTACTTGTAAGGCAGAGGGATTGTCAAGTTGATCTTGACCAGAGGGCTGCAAATACTGTTGAGAGGCTCCTAGCTCTGACCGCAGACTGTCTTACTGACCCGTACTGACCATCAGAGACAGGTAATAATATATGTGGCTAGAGTTTGTGACTCGATTCTTATCTCGCAAAAACAAAATCTTGCAGAAAGATACATATAAAGTTGACCCAAAGTGATGTAGAGTGTTATGTTGTCAAATAACCTTTTTTTTTTAAGTTTAACATTTTCAAATTTATTGTTATAAAATGTAAAACACACAAATATCTAGAAGGAGAATTACAAAGAGAATGTGTCTGGAATTTCAGGAGATGTGTGTGGTTCTTAAAATTGGTTCAAAAACCTTAAATATACTGTATAAGGGTACTTGGTACTATAGTATTTCATCTGTAATATTTTGACATGTAACTAAGAACCTTGGGACTTAAGGGCTGGGGTATGAACGTTTGGACAGTATTTATTGTGGGACATTAGAGCACATCAGACATATCAATTGCATTCTGAATACTGAAGAATGGCCTTCTGATATCAAATAATTTTGATTTTTGAAATTGCAATGTAATACACATTTTATGGCAAATGATTAAAAATTGATATTTTTGATATTTAACAGTACTAAAGTAAACTTTATAAATCTGATGATTTATACTTAAAGTGTATGTAGGTGGGATGAAAAGCCGACGATCAATTGAAAATGTTGACCTTTTCATTATTGAAGATATGGATTTTTTTCCCAAAACACCAAAAAAAAATTGGGTCTTTTGGGAAAAAAATCCATATCTTCAATATGAAAGGTCAAAATTTTCAATTGATCGTCGGCTTTTCCTCCCAGCTACATACACTTTAAGAATATATCATTAGATTTATAAAATTACTTCGAGGACTGTTATATATCAAAAATGTGAAAAACATCAAATTTTAATCATTTGTCATAAAATTTGTACTATATCGTGAATTTCAAAAATGAAAATTATTTGATATCAGAAAGACATTCTTCGTATTCAGAATGCAATTCGATATGTCTGATGTGCTCTCATGTCCCACAAAAATACTGTCGAAATGCTCAAAACGCTCATTCCAGATCCCTTAACTGGATTAAAAAATTTATATATGAACATTTTACTTTCATGAGGTGTTCATCAGAATTTTTGAACATCATTTGTAACTTGACTTTCATATGGGCATTAATCTGTTCCCCACTCTGTGGCTGAGTGAGCCACATTTTATTCTTTTCATCCCCTTTTTGGCAATACAGATTATGTCCCTCACCTCCTGTATTTTCAAGATAAATTAAAGCTGCTGGTTATGGGTGTCCTTTTCATGAGAATTAGATGAAAATGTAAGCTAAAAATGTGTCTTAGAATACCAAAATGTCTCAATATATCCTGATGGTGTTTTGATCATTTTGCATGAACAACAACAACTGCACAACTCGTAAAGATCTCTTTAGCTGTATGAGAATTTTGCAAGAAAGAAACATGTAGAAGAAAGTCCCAAACTTTTTTCTGCATCCACAAAATTAATAACAGATTAATTGATTTTTCTCACTCTCTCTCTCTCTCTCTCTCTCTCTCTTTCTCTCTCTGCTTCTTTCTAGTATTTTGATGTGTAGACGGACTAGACAAACTACTCAGCTGTAACCATGGCAACCTTCCCTGGTGATGCGTTTGTTGCACTGCCTCCATCTTCAGTGAGAGGACATACTATTTTTGGTAAAAATTCTGGTCGACCAGCCAATGAAGTGCAGGAAGTGGTTTATATAGCAGCATCAGAATATCCATCTGGTAGCAAAGTTAAGGTATGTAGGATGTACTTCGATGGTGACATGTAAAAAAAATAATGCAAGGTGTAGCTAGAACTGCCCACCCAGGGGAGCACTTAACACAAATGGCCATACGTTTCATGTTCCTGCGGAAAGACCCCCCTCCCCCTTTTTTTTGTTGGATTTTGCGACTCCAAAAGGCCTGCTAAATTTGACCAAAATAAATCTCTGATTAAGACCCTTGATTGTGATAAATCAGCTTTAAAGGACCCTTAAATTGTTCATTCCTTTTTCTGGGGTTTTTTTTCAGGCAATTTTCAACCAAAAAGTCAAGAAAGACTCAAGTGGTGTTTCGGTTTATAGTACATGATTTTATCAGTTTCAGGATGTGAACAGTTATTGTGTTGAATCACAGTTCTTGTTTCTGCATGTTGTAGTTTTTGTGAATTTAAATGACCCTTTTATCACGGATATTATTTCTTGTCAGAGATGTTTTGTGTATTTTATTGCTGAATAGTGCAATTGAATAGTAAATGATACATGCATCTGTTACTTTAACTGCACATTCAACAAGACCAGGTGTTTTTTAAATGTCAATTCCATTATTTAGACAGTAAATGGCATGGGATTTAAAAACTACAACAACAAACATGCAAACAAAAAAACATACTTATGTAGCTTTAAAATCACGAGGTAGTCATCAGCAAATATTTTTCATTATCATAATCTGATAATCTGATAAAGGTCTTTTTTGATGTTGTTGTTTTTGCAACATGCTTTGCAATGTCAAAAGAAATTGTTGGCGATTATTGTGCGAATATAATAAAACCAAAGGAGAAAAAGATTTCGGGGAAAAGAGAAGAGGACATGCAAAATTATTTTAATAATTTGTTTGTAAAATTAAATTGAAATTTTAAATCGAATTGAATGTTTGGGATCTTTGTGTTCTACCTGGCTAAACAAGAGCTAACAAGTAACAATTGGAAATTAAAAAAAGAATCAATTCTCCATTGATTTCCTGCAATTTTCTGGACATGGGACTAAGGTATTGTACATGATCTTGCATTTTATTTCCCCCATCAATACAACTAGCTTTTCCCTTGAGTCAAATGTACACAAAAGATGTATTAAAATTCAGCATATGAAGCCATTAAGTCCATTCAATTGTAAAGAATAAATTATCATGTATAAATTCTGGGATTAATTTTACCTATAATTTTTTGTCCTCCATAGACTTGTTGTATTTAAAAAAAATAAATAAAATAGTGCTTAAAATATAAATATTGCTGCAGCTTTTTAACTTATCTTCATAAGGCCAAAAAAAAGTTTTGTTTCCTGTAGCGCGCATTACGTTTTTGACAGCTTATTTTGCGCATTAGAATTAGAAGTGAAAAAGAAAAAAAAACAGAAAAATCACAAAAAATAATATCAAACTTACTGGAGTAAACATTTACACATTACACATTAGGCCATATAAAATTAATATTTTGGTTCTCGTCCAGAGGATTTTCATGAATTGATGAGGGAGGGAGGTGTTTTTTTTGTTTTTTTTTTTCAATGTAAAATCAGCACTGTCAGTAGTTTTCGGTCTTTTCCAACAGTGCTCGAGGAAACGATGCGGTTTTTTTTTTTTTTCAAATGTGAGATTTTAAGGGATAAACCCCCTAGAGTACCACAAAAAGACTTGGAAGTGATCCTTGTTCTCTAATAAACTTATTTATATGTATGAAAAATTCATAAATCATCCCAAAGTCTAAAATAATTTAAAAATCTTAAAAAAGAAAAAATCTGACAAAGCCCAGAAATTGAGGAGGGAGGGGATGAGAACCAAAACATTAACTTTATACGGCCCAACAAACGAACATAGTAAAAAACTACTGGAGAAAACTTCGCACATTTTTTAAATACCTTTTTAATCTACATGTTGAAAGGAGATCATTGATATTTTTGAATATGTAGAAATGTGATTTTTTGTGTGTGTGTGTCAGAGAGACCCATTGTAAATTCCCATTCCAATTTGCCGCAAAAAATTTCATTTGAAGACATGGATTATAAAAAAAATAAATATACCGGTAAATAAAAAATTGCATTTGACTTTTTTGACCTGCTACAGGAAACAAACATGTTTTTTTTCCTTATAAATACTTTGTTCATTTAATTCCACTAAACAAAACAAATAATGAACATTGTGAAAATTGATCCGAAAGAGAGCATGAACAGCTGAATAATGCTGCACTCTAATGAGAATATTTGAATAAATTTACACCAAATTATTTTGCTGGCTTGCTCCTCATTTTCCTCTTGAATAATATTTTATAATGTTGTAAATTCACATTATGATTTTTTTCAGGGACTCTCTGTATTTTTTTATCCTCCCTATACTTTTAGACTTGATGCATTTTTAGAAACAATAAAATAGTGCTCATATAATTTAGTTAACATTTTTTTGCATGTTCCTCTTAATTTATATATTAATGTTCTGATGGCATAACTGTCGATATGTAGAGTTGTAGACACAATATTTTTGTGTTAGTGCAAAAATGTTGAATCAGCATTTTTTGCCATTTTACAGGAGAAGCATTTTTGCGTTTCAATTTGCTTACCTATAAATTGATTGTTTGTCACATCTTAATTATACAAATTTAATTAATTGCTTCTAACACTTGTAATTAAAATGTGTGCATTTTTTCCTATTTTTTCATAATTCATTTAAAACAACTCAATTTTGCCCAAAATGTCACTTACAATGCTTATGCACTGACCCGACCAGAGCTGTTTGCAAAAGTATACAAAAGGTCCCAAAATCTTTTTTAAAGCTTTTTCCAAATCAGCACCCCCGCCCCCCACAAAAAATCCTGACTACGGGCCTAGACCTGACAATTACTTAGTTTACTTAATTCAAGGCTTTGTTTTCTATTTCAATTGTTTAGACCCCAGGTAGCTCTACATTTTATTAGCGTGTTAGCGTGTATTGTAATTTGTTCAGTTAAGGAGAGTGGGGTAGCAGGAATCCACATGTTTCCTGTTTTAGCCATTTAACTCTAAAAGTGCTGTGCATCCGTAAATGTTATTACGTTGCATATAAAGGAAATTAGTCAAGGAAACCAATAATTGCACACAAATATTTCCTTAGGCCTTAGGCCTGAATTATAAACGCCAATAATATGTCCAAACAAATGCTTTAAGCTTTTTCCTCCTGAGAAAAAACATGCACATGAGGGCGGAAATGACACCCCTTATATCAAGCTTTGGGATCTCCTTTAATAGATCCCATACACTTCCTTGTGTGACAGCTTTATTTGTCTCAATGAATAGGTGAGTGCAAAAAACCAATAGGTCATGCTACCCTCTGACCTGCCTTAAATCATATCTTCTGCAAATTAAGTAGGAAAGCAATTAGTCATTCTCCTGACTGGTAATTGAGAGAAAATTAATTCTCAGTACCATATTGAATGGACATATTTTTGCTGTAAGAGCACATTGAACCCTGTAAGGAAGTAAATGTGGAATATTTTACACAAGCATGTATAATAATATACCGTATCTTAGATATTTAATTCATATTCAGACACATAAATGAATAGTCCCTGAGAGCCTTTCTTACATGGTTTCTGATTGGTCATTCAATTATCCAATATATTCATCTGAGTGGCAGATTGAAATACAGCTTCTAAATAGGCTCTATAGATATCCTTTTCAGCGTTACCAGTCTACCACCATTCTTACCATGTTGCTGATTGGCTCAATAAATCATAATAATCTTCCTGTAACCAATCAGCAGGTAGTATGTATTTCTTAGATATATCTAATTCATCTTCAGACACACAAGTGAACAACCCCTGAGAGGATTTCTTACATGGTTTCTGATTGGTCAATTATCTAATATATATCTTAGTAGCTGATTGAAATACAGCTTCTACAAGCTAACATTTTTAACCCTACCACCATTCTCAGTGGCGTGTCGGGGGGGGGGGGGGCCTTTAGGGGCTGAAGCCCCCCCCACTTTGTTAAAAATCATTTAAATCGTCCGTTTTGGGGTGATTTTAGCCATTAAGCCCCCCGCATAACTCTGAAAGCCCCTCTGACCCCCCTGCAGGAACAGATCCTGGACATGTCGGTGATTCTTATCATTTTGCTGATTGGCTCAATAAATCATAATAATCTTCCTGTAACCAATCAGCAGGTAAATATGTGCATCTCATCTGTTCATGATTTTAAACTGCGATTGAGACATATCACATTGAATAGTCTCTTTCATCTCAATTGGTTTGTTATCAATACTGAGACATAATTGAATTACCAGATGTAGACATTCACCCTGGATTGATTCTGTGTACGGTATGGATAATTAATGCTGGATCTGTGTTATCTGCATGTATCAATTACGAGTAGTTAAAACAATTAAAACCTCTTGAGGTTAATCAATATTTCATATAGTCAGCGATAACTATATTATAGGGTCTGTGGACTATATTAAGGCAGATATTTCCTTGCGGGATGGCTTCCAGCTCGTAAATTATTCATGTTTCCTGCCAACAATAATACGGCGTGTTAACAATTTAGACAAGCAGTTTTCAGCCATTTTGTGTCAAAATTAGCAATTGAAGTTCTTGAGGATAATCTTTTTAGTGGATGGCTTCTTGGACTCCTGCAAAACCAATTGCCCTCTCGTCCAAAATTTGAACCCTGTCCGAATCTGTGCAGTGGGTGGAGCTTGTGGCATGTTCCTTAATGGGGACGATGAAATTTCCTGGGTTCAACCAGCAATATTATATTTATATTTTCAAAATTCAAAATTACAATGATATGTCTGTGGTGTCCAGTCCAGTATTGATAGCATCATATACTACATGATACTTATACATGTAGCAACAACAATCTTCAGAGCAGTAACATCCGCTGAAGACGCCGGTTGACCCGGTGAAAGAGCTCCGGTGAGTGTACCAAATTTGAGTAGCATAGAAGTATTATTTTGCGTTCTATCATATAACACGTCTTGCTGACTCTGGTGTCAGAATTGTCGCGGGCTATCATTTTAGTGGCTGTGATGGTGATTTGGCCTAAGGGCTCACCTTCCATTTTCTAGCATTACTTGGATACAATGCATGTCGGCATAGGTTTCTGTATCATGTATTATTCATTATTTTCAGTGATTAGTGTGTGTTGCTTCATTTGCTTGGGTCGTTGCTTTTTACATGTACACGGGTGAAATTTACTGAAACAGGTGATCAATTTGAAACTAATTAATCATTCATTATCAATTAATTATCAGATTCAGTTCTTGTCAGCAGGTTTCCCCCATCATTGGCGATCAAAATTTTGATCGCTGCGACCATTTTTTGATTGTTACAATCATTATTTGATTGTTGCTTTTTCATAAGGGCTGTATGTATTAGTCATTATTTTTAGTGATTTAGTGTGTGTTGCCTTACTTGCATGGGTAATTCTATTAAATTAAATGAGTGATTGAAACAAGTGAACAATTGGAGAATAATTATTAATCATTCATTAGCCAGCAATATACAGTCCTTGTTAGCAGGTTTCTTTATGTATTATTCATTATTATATGTGCTGTCTTATTTACATGGGTAACTCTACTGAACAATTTGAGACTAATTAATCCTTCATTATACAATTATCAGATACAGTAATTGTCAGCAAGTTTCTCTATGTACATGTATTATTCATTATTTTTAGTGATTTAGTGTGTTTTGTATTATTTGCCTGGCTAATAATTCTAATTTACATGTAAACTGGTGATTGAAACAAGTGAACAATTGAGACTAATTAATCATTCATTAGACAATTCTTGGTAGGAAGGTTTCTGTCTCATGTATTATTCATTTATAATAAATTGATGATTTGTAACCTGGTGGTCCGTTCAGAATGAGTGTCTGATAGAAATTGTCATTTTCTTAGTGATAGGCTCTAATTGGGAGATGTTTTTGATATAAATTGGGTCATCTTAATTTGACTCAAAGCTCGACCTTCAGAAATGCATTTTCCTTTTTTGTTCCCTTAATATATTTATTTTTTTAATTTATCTGGACTCACTTTGGGCCAAGTTTGCCAGAAAAGCATGTACATTGAAAATTGTATATTGCCACAAAACTTAGCTACATACATGTACAAAGAAATTGACCTCAACCTTTTTTGTTTGTTTTGAAAAAATAAGCAATGTGAATTAGACTTGCGATGTTTTTCTTTTCAACAAATCATAAATGTGCACAATTTTACTTGATGCGAGCACAAGATTTGAGTCAATCTTATTTTTATTAAAATGCCCTCTCCTGCTTAGCCATTTATTTAGCAGTTAAAGCCATATTATAACATTTCTTTAAAAATAGATTAGTATTAATTTTCAATAAAATATTAGCATTTACTGTCAGATATGTCCCTTTTAATTTTGAGCCGAACAAGTGAGGTAAAGCAAAGAAAATCAGAATTTACAACTAGCGCCAATGCATGTCACACGGCGGTTGTAATATGGCACGCCCTCTGGGTGTGTGTGTGTGTCCCATGCGCCGTGTAAACGTAGTACTGTGTTGACATTGCATACGCGTTCGACTAATATTTCTATCGTAATAATAAAACGCTGATTCAGGCGGTTTATTCAAAATCTCGGATTTTGACAAAACTACAGCACCTAAAGTCTTGATTTTTGCAGAGAATCTTTGTTTACTAAAGTACATTACAATCGTGTAAAAACCTGAATTAAAAATTTTTTTGAGGGCGTTCTCCTCAGCAAATGTTATAATATGGCTTTAAGCGAACATATCAAAAGACCTCCCTCTCCCCATCTTGAAAAAAAACAAAAACAGAAGTGGGTCAAAAATATATTTCAAGTGCACACAAGAAATATAATCAACATTTTTATCTCCTCCTTCTCTAACGATACCAGTTTGTTTGTTTTACTTAGGGCATCATTGATTCTTTGGTTTATTCTTTAAATGCATAATTAGTTTTATCAATTGAAGGTCAGTAGCTGTGGTTTTGTAAATTAATAATAAGCGGGAGAATTTCTCTTTGGATAATTTCTGCATTGGTAGTTCATGTACTAATCATTTTATAGCATGCACTGTGCAGCAATCACATCAGTTCATATGGTTAGTTGCATGAGATAATAATATGAAGTAGTGATATGCCGATATCTCTTAGGAGTTGTGTTTGTTTGCGTTGATGAGAGCTGTATCTATGTTAATCTGCGAGTAAAGTGGGAATCAATTGCATAATCTTGATTTATTATAATTGTAAATAACAGATATTTTCTGTGATAAATACATCAATGATACAATGATTGCAACTACCGTATTCATTCCAATAAGCGCCCAGGGCGCTTAACAAAGTCATTTTGGGTGGGCGCTTATTTTCTTACCTGGCTTACCTAATTTTTTGTGAGGGGCGATTATTAGAGATGAATTTATGTATGTTATAAAAGGGTCCTGAGACATTCTAGTAGCTTTTCTGATGTCGAAAATGTATTGCAAGTTTACACCGGATGTGTAGTCCTCCAGCTATTTCACTATATCAACATCTATCCGTCACTTCAACATTAATGGTACCCTTTAGCAAATTGAATATACCCTGGGTGGGCGCTTATTGGGGCTTGGGCGCTTATTGGAATGAATACGGTATTTTTCAAAGAAGATTTTGAGCAGACAAGACTGAAAAATCAAAAATGCGACATAAAATTCATCTAATTTTTGTGTTCGTGTCTTAATTTTACAGATGTAAACATACAAGTTCTGGACAATTTTTAATCAGGGTTTATTTGTTGTATTTGGAAGAAGCAGGTTTATTTGTTGTATTTGGAAGAAGCAGGCTTTTCAATAAACATCAAAACTGATGGGTACCCATCATTTTGATCATATGTGATGCAATCAAGCAAAATCAGTCAGAACTCGGAAATATTGATTTTGAGATATCATAAATATAGCCAAACAAAGGAAATATTTCTTTTTGTTTCCTATTGTTTTGGTAACTCTTTAATTGCTCATATCTTTGGAATTGGTTGTTTAATTTCAATGGGGTTTTCTGCAAAATGTAGCTTTGTAAATGTTTGTTACTATCCATAAAAGAAACTGAAAATTTAATATTTCTTGAGTTCCGACTGATTTTGCTTGATCGCGTCACATATATAATGTGCATAGATTTGTCTGCAAGAACATTTTAAACATCTGCAAAACATACTAGTACATGTTTTGGCATCAATATACATCATTTAGGAGAGACTCGTCCACACATTCACATGAAAATCGTTTGTCCAAAACTAGAAGCTCCTTGCCTTGTTCCCAGGTATGTGCATATGTGTGGGTGGCCAAGGCACCTGTGTTATGCCAAACTTATAATCTTCAGGTGAGAATTATATTCCTCTTTTAAGACCCATGGGTTTGGTACTGTGATCAGAACCTCATTTCATTTCAACCCTTAGATATGTTCAAGTGAGCTTGAACTTCCAGAAAGGATAAAGCTTTAGATTAAGAATTGAAACTTGTGGTTGATCACAAAATGTTTTGCTTGTGTGAGTGCCAGGTGGCACCCCTCCCCGGCACTTGAGCTTCACATTGTACACATGCGTGACTAGAGTATAGAGGTTTTAGAATCACCCTTACATCAGGTTTTGATAAAATAAACCCTTAAAGTCCATTTTTTTGTTTTATAAGTTTCTAATATTTATGTTTTGGTGATGTTCCCGATGCAAAATATGCCAGGAAAACATGCGTTGTGAAATAGTGGGATCATTAAAATGACCCTTAAATGCATTAACTAGAAGTTTAAAACAACCTGTTTTCTTGAAAACAGGGGTTTGTGACCCCAAAACGAGATTCGGGCGATTCACATTCATTCTCTGAAAAGGACCCTTAATTTGTGTTTTTTCTGGTCACGCATATGTACACTGTGAAACTCGAGTGACACCTACCACTCTCTACATGTCAGATTTATAACACTACTTGATGTGTAGCCTTCACAGCAAGCCCACTACCTCGGCCCATGGAGGTAGTAGAGACTACCTCCATGCTCGGCCTACCGCCACACAATAAATGTGATCACAAAGTGAAACATGGCTGCTCTACACAAAAATCTTAAGGCTGTTTTTTTTGTAAGGGTAACCCCACAGCATGAATCACCTTTACTGACCCTCTAAGGTTTCAAACAACAGCAATATGAACATGGCTTGTTTAATTCAAAACTTGAAATTCCTTGCCCTGTTGCCAGGTATGTTTGAGTGTGGATGGCCAGGGCATGTGTGCTGTAAACTAATGCATATAATATAGGTGAGAATGATATAAATTTTAGCACCCGGCCATAGAAGTCTATTATATAGATGTATTACAAAATCCCAGTCTATTAAAACCAGAGAGATACAAAGAAGTGCACCTTTGAAGTAAAAATATCACAAAAAGTCAAGTTCTTTGCTTTTCAAAGGCAACTCAAACATTTGAGAATGTGTATTTTAATATAGGCCTATATAGAAAAATATGTTAAAAAAGACAGAAAGAAAATATGCCTTCAGTCCTTTTTATCAATTATTCTATTTAAATACATGTAATATGTTAATGTATGGTGCATAATATTCACAGGCGATATTTACAGCTGTTATTCTGAATTAATTTTTCTCAGTAAAAGCAATTTTACTGTGACATTTCATTCAAGCACTCCCTTATGCACTAAAATCCTCCTCGCAACTGCTTCCTCAATAAAGCTATTTTAATAGATGTACAACTAGTAAAAAGACATAGTTAATTAGTGTGTACACCCAAGGTCAAATTTTGGACTATAAATGTTAAGTATGGTAATGTAAGGTTCAAATTTTGATGTTGATATCAAATCATGGCAAGAAGTTGTTTGTAATCAGCAGAAGATAGCTGAGTTGTTTCCTCTCCAAAGCCCTTCACGGATTGGCCCCTGAGTTTATTACTGACCTTGTCCACCAATACGTACCCACCAGAGCGCTAAGATCTGCTTCTGAATGTCGTTTGGTAACAACGAATCCATCTACGAAATCGTATGGTGCTAGGTCCTTCTCATTCGCTGCTGCTAATTTATGGAACCAGATTCCAAAAGCAATCCGTCAATCTTCATCTGTCGGCGTTTTCAAGTCCAAGCTCAAGACGCATCTTTTTACCATGTATTTTCATCAGGATCAGTAATGCTGTATTTTTGTGTATCTATTCGCTTTGTGCAATTATTTAAACCCAGCCCACTTACCATCTTTGGGAGCAAAATGCTGTTGCCTTGATCTTGCTGAAGAGTGCACGTGCTAGTAACCTCTCCTCTCCTGGGTTATTTCTCGCCTCATGTGCCGGTCACATTCGCTTAAACCCCATGCTTTATATTATTGTTTATTTGTTACTTTATAATGTGCAATTAACACCCAGCCCAACTTACCATTCAATGGGAGCAAGATGCTGTTGCCTTTATCTTGCTGAGAGTGCACGTGCTAGTAACCTCTCCTCTCCTGGGTTATTTCTCGCCTCATGTGCCGGTCACATTTCGCTTACTTCCATACTTTGTATTATTGTTCATGTATAATGTTATATTGTGCATTTAATAACACCCAGCCCAACTTTTTTTGAGGTTGCTGCTCCTGTACTATTACCATTCAATGGGAGCAAGATGCTGTTGATCTTCGCTGAGAGTGCAAGTGCTGGTAACCTCTCCTCTCCTGGGTTATCATGCTTTTTCATTTGCCGGTCACATCACCAAATGTGTTTTGTATGATATCATATTTTGTATTTTAATTTGTACATTTTATATTACTTGCTACTTGTATTGATTTTAAAAACAATTTGCCTATTCTCATGTTATAGTAATATTATTGTATTTTGTATATATTATCATGTTGTATCATGTGTAAGTTTAAGTTATTTTTGGTAGTTTTTAAGGTTTTGCATTGTTTTATCTGTAAAGCGCCCTGAGGCTTTTCTGCATAGGGCGCTATATTAAATATTTGTTTATTATTATTATTATTATTAACAGTAGTATATAGCAGATGTATTAATGTGCTGTCAGTAGCAGTAGTTAAGCATGTTTAGCTTATACTTATAGAGTTATAAGAGATCAGCAGTTGACAACTGATGAAGTTAAATAATGAGTTATCAGCAGTAGATAGCTGATGAAGTATTATTAGTTATTAGGTGAAGCGGAGGTATGGTACGGGAAATTATCGTGCGCGAAGTGTCATACTGGGTGAAGCCGAAAGCTGAACCCAGTATGACACTGAGCGCACGATAATTTCCCGTACCATACCGACGCTGAACCTAATAACGAATTTATCATACCACTAAGTCATTCTAAATATTGAAATAATTACGTTATTAAACATGTTAATTCCTGCTAAATAGGAAAAATATTACAAAAATAGATGACTGTTCCGCGTATTACAGGTTGCGTGCATTTTACGCGCCCGGTTTGCGCGATTCGCCTTTATACGCGTACCTTGCCGTACATGCGTATCGGCTTGCGAAATACGCTCTCACTGACTAGATATAAAGCGTAAAATACGCACTCACTGACTAGATACGAAAATATATCAAGTTAGCGGTGTTCTTTGATGTTTACCTTTGTGGTATGATAAAATGAGATATTAGACAGCTTGTGAAGTATCAGCATAATCAGTATAATAGCTGATGAAGTAGGGAGATATCAGCCAGCAGTATACAGTTGGTGATGTAATGAGCTATCAGTACCATAGCTGATGAAGTGATGAGATATCAATATAGCTGATTAAGTAATTAGCTATGCAGTAGACAGCTGATGAAGTAAAGATATATCAGTACTATATAGCTGATGAAGTAATGCGCTATCAGCAGTAGGTAGCTGATGAGGTAAAGATTTATCAGCAGTAGACAGCTGATGAAGTAATGATTTATCAGCAGTAGAAACTGTTGAAGTAATGAGTTATCAGCCGTAAACAGCTGTTGAAGTAATGATATATCAGTACTCTAGCTGATGAAGTAATGAGCTATCAGCAGTAGACAGCTGATGAGGTAAAGATTTATCAGCAGTAGAAACTGTTGAAGTAATGAGTTATCAGCCGTAAACAGCTGTTGAAGTAATGATATATCAGTACTCTAGCTGATGAAGTAATGAGCTATCAGCAGTAGACAGCTGATGAGGTAAAGATTTATCAGCAGTAGAAAGCTGTTGAAGTAATGAGCTATCAGCCGTAAACAGCTGATGAAGTAATGATATATCAGTACGGTACTCTAGCTGATGAAGTAATGAGGCAAATGTTTATCACAACTGATGAAGTAAAGGTGTATCAGCAGTAGAAAGCTGATGAAGTAATGAGATATCAGTTGTAAATAGCAGATCAAGTAGTGAGCTAAAAGTATAAGCAGTAAATAGCAGGTACATTAAATACCCTCTGAACACTGAGTATTAGCAATGCAGTGAATGCACCTATAATATGCCTTTGGCAAGCCAATGAAGTAATATTTATAGTCATCTTTTGAATACTATGGTATTAACAAAATGCCTACTTCTTTAGCAATATACCAGTTACAAACAGACTTGTGTGTAGAGTATCAGAAAGCTCATGCTCAAGGTTTTCCATTTTATGAAATGCCACAAGCAGGAGAGAAAAGGTATAAGTTTAACAAATCTGATCAATCTAACATGGAATAGAAACGGCATATAAAATGGCTGTCAATTCAAACTAACTGACCGGAGATTTATTTGCTCATTCATGTTTTCCCAGATCAATATTTTTAACACTATAGGTGACCTCTGCTTGAATGTTTTACCGAGCAGCAGATTTAATTTGGTAAATTTCTCATCATGATGTGAATAGACGAACATTCATCCATTTTTGTTATAGAATTAAAAACACACCTTTCAAAGATTTCAGAAAGATGTAAAAGCAAAAAAAAATCTTGATGCAAAAAATAATTTCTTGCGGTGCTTTTACAATATTCAGTCCCAGAACAACGCCAAATATGGATTAAAAGACCTTTGACCTTGGATGTACAACAGCATGTTATGATCTAATGGGAAACTGTGCACATCAACAAACACCATTTCTATCAAAAGGCAACGTCTGATATAATTTGAAACCACATAAATTACTAGAGTTGGTTCTTCTCTTGGATTTGGACCAAGCTTTAGAATATCGAATGTTGCGTTTTGAAATAAAACAAAGCAGAAATTTATCACCCATTGTAAAAGATATGGCACATGTACCGAATACATGTACATACATTGGCTGACCTTGTGGATTTCCTGGCCCAGCCATGCTAACCACATAAGGAGATTATACGATAAACCTAGTGCAGCTATTGTCATAGCAGGGTATTATTATGTAATACTCCTGATCCATATTTGGCGTTCTCTTGGACTGATATTCCCAGTTTGTTAACCTTTCTAGATGTGAATGACAAGTCTGTTTTATATAAATTAACTGTTCCATGCTATTTTGTTTTTGTACTTTATTAGACATTGAAACAAGTCATTATTATTATTATTATTTTAAAGATATTTTTTTTAATAAAAGAGTTCACCATCGAATTTTAGAACTTGTCACTAGATCCCGAAAGGTATAACTTATAATATTCAAATGCCAATACATTCATTCTGATTAAAAATTGATTTTGTTACCAAATCCCACCAAGTATTATGCACTGCCAAATACTGCATGCATTACAGATGTGTCATTTTGTTTCATGAAAAAAATTAAATATATTTTGATTTAAATCAATGTGATTGTTTTGTGGCAATGTGCAATGTAAAGTAATGGGGAATATGAACCTTTTTATATATATAATTACCTCTGTGGAGAACTATTTATTCAGGTGGTGGTCGCCGTGCATTCTCTAAATTCAGTAAATTTTCATCGCCAACCGTGTAATTGAATGGGATTATTTTGAAATTTTAAAATGCTTGAAATATCACAAACAAATAGGCCTATGTTAATAAATAATATAAATACAAGCTAAAACCATTGGGGTTCGATAATGAAGGCCACAAAACTAACCGAGTATATGGAAAATGCCATACGGCCAGGCAGTTTCACACATTGGCGGCTCTATCATGCCACTCTCCGCCTGTATTTATTTTAAAAAGAAGAAAAAAAATTACAAAATTAATTTAAGAAATTCAAAAGGCAGGTCTTGGATATATCATATTTTGCATCTGAACTTTCATTTTGATATTAAAAAGAAAAATCTGCAGCATATTATGAATAATTGACATTTAAAGAATCAGTCAAGAATGGAAAAAAATTAAAATGTGTGACTTGGAATTGATATTTTTTACAATGAGTAGTAAGGCGACGAAAAAAAATCTGTTTTATGAGCAGATGGACTTTTCAATATATGGTCAGTCGGTCAGGAATTTTTTTTTTTTGAGGCTAAAATGACCCCAAAAGGTTGAAAATTTTGAAAATATTCTGAATTTTTTTCAAAAATTTTCAGTTGAAATCAATAAATTTTGGCCCAAAAATGGCTTATTTTACATGATATTAGCAACAAGAAAAAAATTCTCCCAAAATGCATATTCTGGGTCAGTTGGGCCTGTAAAACAACAGAGTGGTGTTTTTTTTTTGTCGTCTAAGGGGTGAGTTCACATTTATGTACAGTTTAAGATATTGTATTGCGTATTTCTCAACTTTCTAAAGGACAAAAGTCATGCCTCTTTCTTTTTTCATTAAAATATGTTACTTCCCCAGGTTCCATTAAAAAAAACCCTGTATATACAAGGATTCTATGGTCACATTTCTCATGTGGCTACTAATATAAATGGGTGGCAATTTATAATTATGACTGCAAGGCACCAGATGACTAATTGTTGATTACCATGCAACATCAATGTCTACATATTGTGTTTTGTGAAAGCCAATGCCAGGTTTGACATACAATGTTTATTTATAGACATCACATTAACATCAGACTATGTTGTACTGAATGTTTAGTTCAACATTTATGTTAAACTAGCAGGCTTTTATAGGCTTTTTAGATTTATTTTAGTTCAAAAGGATACATTATCTCTATGGAGTGTGTTATTCTTCAAATTACAATATAATGGAACTTGGAAGTAAACTTAAATTTTGTTTTAAACCAAATACTCATTAGATTTTTTTCCTCCTATATTATATGAAAATACTTTTGAACAAGTCACCATACATGTTTTTGAGTTGAAGCCTTTAAAGTTGATATTCCCATTAAAAAAATTAAAAAATTTGGGAATTCTTAATTTCATGGTATTTGACTGTGGGACGAAGTGGACTTTCAAATCATTGAAAGTACTTGTTAAAAAGAGGTTTATTTTTATCAATAAATGACAGTTAAACTATGATAGTCCCTATTCAATCCTGTGTACAGAAGCAAACTAATTGGCACATTACTCAGAATAGCAATTTGACAAAAATATCAAGGTATCATTTTCAAAATTATCCATATCTTGGAAAATATAATTATAAATATAATTTTGGTATCATTTTAAAGCTTATTGTTTAGTGCTTACATTTGTATTCAAATCATGAAATGTCAAAAAATGTGACTTGTTCCTGGTTTTGTCGGAGCGGGTAATATATATTAGCATGTAGGTATTATGGCATTAACTATTATATACACACTACACATTTAAATAATTTTACAAAATATTACATTAATTACTATCTACTTTTGAAGCGTAAATTTATATGTTAAAATTCATATTTACATTCTATAGATAGTGTCAAAATATATACTGGTTATGTGATTGTTAGGAGTACACGTTCATAATGATTTCAGTTACAAATATTTTGTCAATAATGCTGTCTAATGTAGCATTAATATTTGGTGCTGGTACACATGCTGTCTACCGGTGATAGCATATGATGCTATAAAATGTAATTTAATGCTCTCTACTGGTTTTTAGCATTTATGTTATGTTATATAATTATATTTTATTTTAAATAGAATTAAAACAGTCATCAATGTGTGTCGAGCATAGCATCAATATGGAAGTTTATTTGCCTTTGGGCTACTAGCTGCAATGAACCCTAAGGCTCATTGCAGCGAAAAAAAATGTTGGCTGTTGTTTTAGATTTTTAGAGCTAATTTTGTATGTTTTGACAGATTTATAGGTCTGCAGACCTTGATTTTCAATGGAAAAACAACAATAACCGAGGTTTGCAGACTTTCAGGGGTTATCGACCATAAAAAGACAACAACTTCAAATAATTTGCTAAAGAACATCTATGTCAATCCAAAACAATAACCAGTAACAAATTAATATCAAATTAATTGTGTAAGTTTCATTTAAAGCATGTTAAAATGCTTTTCTTATGGGGGAGGAACAGACTTATGACACACGGTATATAACCTTATTTGTGTGCTATCTACTGCTGTATAGCTTGGCTAACTTATCACTATACCTATGAATCAAGATGATTGGAAGCATTACAGATATTTCTGGGAAGCATAAATAATGCAGGTATATTAACTGAAGAAATCATATAAAGAATCTTATGAGATTTTCTTAAAAGCATCCTTTAAATTGATTTTTGATATATAATAATATTAAATCTTCTTCCTAATTGTTGTCAACGACCTTCAGGCGCGGGAAAAAGACGGCATTTGCTTGCAGTCTATATTGAGTTTGTCAAATCACACAAGAACAAAATTATCATATCTTATCAAATTTCATGTGTTTTTTATTTGTGTCTTGCAGTGCACTTACATAGAAATAGACCAAGTTGCTCACACATGTGCTGTGTTACTAAGCAAGCCGGCATGGATGTGGGGAGGCGAGATGGGTGCCAATGAAAAGGGTGTTTGTATTGGAAACACAGGGGTTGTAACAAAATTATGTGGACCTGATGATGCCAAAGAAAAATTGTTAGGACAAGACTTGGTAAGGTAAGTATAATATATATACACAGAAACTGAATTTTGAAGTGTTAGTGCAAAAATGTCCTATTAAAACCATAGTGTAATGTTGCAAGGGTTCACCATAGTTTGAGGTCACAATGCAGATTATCATAGTGATGTCACAATGGTTCACCATAGTGTGACGTCACAAATAATTCGGGTAAACATAGTGTGACGTCACAATGGTTCACCATAGTCATATCGAAACCTTTGGGGAACTAAGATTTTCCGAGCTATTCCACGCTTGAACTCCTATAGAAACACGGGCTAAAATCGGGTCTTTTTTTACATCTCTTGCCACCGAAACATAATTTGTGGTGATATAACCTGGATCTGCTAGTTACATGGAACTAATACTGTGATCTTTTGATTTTTAAAAAATAAACATGCACAAAACTTGTTTAGACTCGCGTATCTAGGGGTAAACTTTTTATTTTTAGTCAAATATCGTGAAAATTTCAGTGTAAATTTCGCGTTTCTTGAAAAACCGGGAGCTTCTAGTCAGCTTCTATTCACCAGAAAAATAAACAGCGCCATCTAATCACTTGGATCTCTTGAGTAAAATTTCTTCAAAGTGACCGCTTTCCATTGATGTAACATTCATTTTGGTGGCTTCAGATTAAGACTCGCGTGTGTTCAAGAAAGAAAACATCGTGAATTCAAGTCTGACTGAAATCTAGTCATCAGGCCGTCATATCCTAGTCTTTTGCACAGACCTAAACATTTCGACGCACTGAATGCATAAAGCCAATCGATCAGAAAGTAAACAAACAATCCGCTGAAGAGGTTAAGTGAGCTATTGTGCATAACGTGGACAAGCTTCTTCGCAAAGTTCGTGTAGATTCTATCATATTTGTGGCCAAATTGTAATTAAATTTTTTATTATTCTGTAACCACAGTGTTGTAAAATAAGTAATACAGAATAAAGGTGTGTATTTGTTTGCAATAAAACACAATATAAAATGGTTAAAATAGCGATAAACGAGTCGTATGTCAAAATAAAAAATTCGACCGATAGTATCATAGGTTTCAGTGCTTCGTTGACAGTATCGATCTGTGTTCACTATGCGTGACCTGTGCGTTCAGGCCAATTTTGATAGGGCCCTTTTCACTAAAAAGGTTTCCATATGGTAACGTCACAATGGATCACCATAGTGTGACGTCACAATGGTTCACCATAGTGTGACATCACAATGGATCACCATAGTGTGACGTCACAATGGTTCACCATAGTGTGACATCACAATGCGGGTAATCATAGTGTGACGTCACAATGGTTCACCATAGTGTGACATCACAATGGATCACCATAGTGTGACGTCACAATGGATCACCATAGTGTGACATCACAATGCGGGTAATCATAGTGTGATGTCACAATGGTTCACCATAGTGTGACATCACAATGGATCACCATAGTGTGACGTCACAATGGATCACCATAGTGTGACATCACAATGCGGGTAATCATAGTGTGACATCACAATGGATCACCATAGTGTGATGTCACAATGGTTCACCATAGTGTGACATCACAGTGGTTCACCATAGTGTGACATCACAATGGATCACCATAGTGTGACATCACAATGGTTCACCACAGTGTGACATCACAATGGATCACCATATTGTGACATCACAATGCGGGTAATCATAGTGACGTCACAATGGTTCACCATAGTGTGACGTCACAATTCGGGTAATCATAGTGTCCCAGCAAACACAAAAACGTTTTAAAAACGTTTTAAATAAGTTACATTTTGGCTTTTGGTTTAGGTAAAAGCGTTTTAATAACATTAAAATGTCGGGTTATATAAAGGTCATGATAACGTTTTAAAAGCGTTTTGTATGAAAACACACTACAACAATATTTTAAATGTTTTCAAAAAATGTTATTGTAAACTATTTTTGCAAACATTTTTTGCCAAATATTGTGTCAATACTTAAATAACATTATGTTAAAATGTTTGAACCCAGCAAACACAGAAATGTTCTTAAAATGTTTTTATCAAAACCTTTTAATAACATTTAAATGTCGGGTTATATAAAGGTCATGAAAACGCTTTTGACACGTTATTGAAAATATTTTGGGCAAACATTTTTCGCAAAATATTTTTTTCAACCCCAAAATAACATTCTGTTTAGAATGTTTTTGTATCAAGTTTTCAAGAATGTTTTTAGAATGTTATTAAAACGTTTTTATACCCTTTATATAACCCGACATTTAAACGTTTTCTGTAAAACATTTTTGTTTGCTGAGCAGTAGATTATCAAAACATGTTTTTAAGGTTATGAAAACGTTTTATACTCTTAATATACCCTTTATATAACCCGACATTTAAGCGTTTTCTGACAACCTTTTATAACCTTTTGCGAATGATGTCGAAAACGTTTTGTGTTTGCTGGGGTGACATCACAATGGTTCACCATAGTGTGACGTCACAATGCAGATAATCATTGTGACGGCATCACAATGGTTCACCATAGTGTGACATCACAATGCGGGTAATCATAGTGTGACATCACAATGGTTCACCATAGTGTGACATCACAATGGTTCACCACAGTGTGACATCACAATGGTTCACCATAGTGGACATCACAATGGATCACCATAGTAGTGTAACGTCACAATGGTTCACCATAGTGTGACATCACAATGGATCACCATAGTGTGATGTCACAATGGTTCACATAGTGTGACATTACAATGGTTCACCATAGTGTGACGTCACAATGGTTCACCATAGTGTGACATCACAATGGATCACCATAGTAGTGTGACGTCACAATGGTTCACCATAGTGTGACGTCACAATGGTTCACCATAGTGTGACATCACAATGGTTCACCACAGTGTGACATCACAATGGATCACCATAGTGTGACGTCACAATGGATCACCATATTGTGACATCACAATGCGGGTAATCATAGTGTGACGTCACAATGGTTCACCATAGTGTGACATCACAATGGTTCACCACAGTGTGACATCACAATGGTTCACCATAGTGCATATTCACAGTGGTTCACATAGTGTGACATCACAATGGTTCACCATAGTGTGACGTCACAGTGGTACAATGGTTCACCATAGTGTGATGTCACAATGGTTCATAGTGTGACGTCACAATGGTTCACCATAGTGTGACGTCACAATGGTTCACCATAGTGTGACCTCACAATGGTTCACCATAGTGTGACCTCACAATGGTTCATAGTGTGACATCACAATGGTTCATAGTGTGACATCACAATGGTTCATAGTGTGATGTCACAATGGTTCACCATAGTGTGATGTCACAATGGTGAAAGAGTGTGGGATTTCACAATGGTTCACCATAGTTCACCATAATGAAAGACAGAGATAAAAAGTATTTATCGTGTCTAACGTCATCTGTCAACAAACTCGAGGTTTGTTTACAAGTGTCGTGATGATGACTTGCTGAACGTGGCGGTATAACCGGGCGCCTTATTATTAATTTTGCACCTTTTGACATGCAAACCATGTGTGTGTGTCATCACAATGGGTCACCATTTGGTGATGTCACAATGGTTCACCTGAGTGTGACATCATAATTGTGAACCATAGTGTGTGATACCATGGTGGTTCATCACAGTGTAATGTCACAATGGTTCACGACAGTATGGTATCACAATGGTTCACTATAGTGTGATGTTACAATGGTTTAATATGACTTCCTTGTACTAGCAGAGCAATAATAATAATAATAATAATAAAATGCATTTATAAAGCGCATAAAACTAAAAGGTCACTATGCGCTGAACAACTTAATTACACTTAACTTACACTACAAAAAGCATGAAAGAGCAAAATATAAAACAGCAAACAAAATAAACGAAAATGATTTTAAAACCAACAGCCTCAGGAAACGAGCAAATGACACAGGAGGAATGAAGCAGTGGATTAAAAGCATTAACAGCATGGCAAGATTTAAAAAACAGCAACAATAATTTAAAAAACAGCAATTTTTGATTAAAAAAATTGGTAAGCAATATATACAACCAATATAATAATATACACAATTAAATCAAGTTCAAAAAACAGGAGCTGCAACAGACAAGCGGAAGACATCGGCAAGAGTTGTTATTAAGTGTCATACACAGATTTAAAAAGGTGAGTCTTCATGCGCGATTTGAGTTGTGCTGTAGTGGCAGAGTTTCGGACGGAATCGGGGAGGGAATTCCAGAACTTGGGCGCTACAACCGAGAAGCACCTTCCGTATGTTACAGTCTTGCTGGGAATTTCAAACAGCTCTCAAGGTCCTTGATGGAATGTAGCGCGACACAAGATTAGAGAGATATGCGGGAGCTTCACCGTTGAGTATCTTGAATGTCAACAGAAGAATTTTATAAACAATCCTTTCTCTTACTGGAAGCCAGTGGAGTTTGTACAAGACAGGGGTTATATGGTTTGATTTCCTGGTGAGGGTTACTACACGGGCAGCCATGTTTTGGACACGCTGTAGTTTGGCGATATCCTTATCGGGTAGACCAACAAGAATACTATTACAGTTGTCTAACCTGGAAGTGACGAACGCATGCACTAATTTCTCTGTATTGTCTGAATCGAGGTAACGCCGAAGTTTGCTGATCCTGTGAATTGCATATGATGCACGGCGACAAATGTCATTTACGTGGCTGACCATTTTGAGATTTTCGTCGAAAACAACACGCCTAAGTCGCGAACTTCCGGAGATGAAGCAATAGTTGCATTGCCGATGGTAATGGAGATATCCTCAGGCACAGATCTTGCATAGCGTGATTTGACATGCAGAAGTTCTGTTTTAGAGTCATTCATCATGAGCTTGTTCTCAGTCAGCCATGAGTGGATGTCACGTATACAGTCCTCTAGCTTCGATAACATGCTAGTGCGATCACTGGGCTTGATTAGCACATACAACTGCGTGTCATCGGCGATGACATGCTGCAAAGATTATGGCCATTAATAATGTCTTCAATTGGAGCAGAGTATGCAATAAACATCTCGGGGCCAACGACAGAGCCTTGCGGCATGCCCCAATCGATGGTCATAGGATCAGATTGTTCGCCGTCGATAAGCACAGATTGCTGTCTATATAATTGTCCAGATAGGAAGCAAACCATTTATGTACAGGACCTTTGACACCGTATCTCTCATGTAGTCGATGCAGCAAGATGTTGTGATCGACAGTGTCGAAAGTCGCGGACATATCCAATAAGACTAATACAGCCTCACCGTGGGTATCAACAGCTTGGAGCAAGTCATTGTTGACTCTGACAAGGGCAGTTTCAACGCTGTGATACTTTCGATATGCCGATTGATTTTTGGTGTACAAGTTATTGTTCATCATGTATGACTGGAATTGAGAAATAGCCGCACGCTCGACGATCTTTCCCAGAAAAGGCAAATTTGAGACAGGTCGAAAGTTTTCATTTCTTCAACATCAAGACCTGCTTTCTTAAGCAGTGGCGTGACAAGGGCTCGTTTTAGGCAATCTGGGAAAACCCCTGACTGCAGCGATTCGTTGACAATGGTGGTAATATGAGGAAGCAATTCAGCAAGAACATCCTTGGTAAGGCACGCTGGTAACGGATCTAGAGAGCATGTCTTAATCTGCGAACACTTGATGATCTTTAGTACTTCCTCACATGTAAGCGGTTGGAAATCGCTCAAATAGCTCTCACAATGACGCATATCGCTGATATTGACTGAAATTGTAGATGGAGTAGCCAAGTCCAGTGCAAAACGGATTTTTTTTGATCTTTTCATCAAAAACTTGCAGAATGTATTGGCAAGATCCTTCTTAGAAGTATGCGATGGAAGGGCATTAGATGGTTTGTAAACCGACAATCTGTTCACCAGACGAAACATTTGTTTGGTGTCACAACCAGATATTTGATCACAATAGTAATCCCGCTTGGCACTGTGGAGGTCATTCTTATATTGGCGACACTTTTCGCGATGGATTTCTTTGTCAACAGTCAATCGCGATTTCAGCCACTTGCGTTCCGCTTGTCTTTTCTCTGTCTTAGCCCTACGTAGAGACTCAGTGTACCACAGTGCCTTTGGTCTTAGAGACACTTCACGCGTTTTCTCAGGAGCATGAGCATCAATTAGTGCACGAAGCGTAGAGTCGTAAGATAAAACCATGGCATTCACGTCACTTGATTGATCTAAATCCAAGCAGTCGGAAACTTCTTTACGGAGAGTTTCCATGTTGATTTCACGAAGTTTCCGGATTTGAAAACACGTTTAGATGTTTCAGGTCGCGAAATCATGACATCAGATATCACCGCAGCGTGGTCAGATGGAAGTCCCCACTGAACATACGTATTGAATACATAATCATAGTGAAGGTCACGGGTAATCAGAAGATCGAGCATGTGTCCTTTGATGTGTGTTGGTTCTGTAACATGCTGAGTTAAACCCGCGGACTGTAAGATGTCATTCATTGTTCTGGTCCCAAGATCATCTGGGACATCCATATGAATGTTGAAATCGCCTGTGATTATCAGATGTTGGGAGGCACCAGCAGTAGATTCAAGTAGACAAGAAAAGTCACTGAAAAACTGCTTTGTAAGATTGGCTGATCCAGAACGATATATAACAATCAAGTTAACGACATCTTTTAGGCCGTTAGAGATGGATAACTCAAGGCATTCAAACGAACTGTACTTGTGTGGTGTAGTTTTGACGCCATACCCTTTGCGTAAGATGACACATATACCACCACCGCTCTTTCCAGATCTGGGCAAATAGTGGATTTGATGGTCAGGAATAGTATTTGTAATATCAGCAAGAAATGTATGATCACGCTCATCACCCTTCCACCATGCTTCAGTTATGGCAAGGATGTCCAACTTCTCATTTAAGATAAAATCACACACATCTGCAGCTTTTTCGATAACCGATTGAACATTCCATGTCGCAATGTCGACTTTTTAGAACAGGTTTTGATTTACTTATTTGAGCGCCCGTTTCAAGTTTAATAGTGACCAACTCCTTAGGACGATATTGTTCAGATTGAAATTGCTTGACCGGACGATTATTAATACACACAGGAATAGATCGTTGTTTTCCTTTACCGGCTCTACATCCTCTACGAGTTTGTTTGGCAATTTTCAGTTCTTTCAATAGATCCCATACTGGTTGCTTTATTCTACAACTTTTGTTCTTAATCACCGTCTTGCGTTCAATGAGTAGAGTGATTCTCTACCATACATGAAAGGTCTCATAATGTCAGTGAACTGAGATCAATTTTGATCGATGATTTCATTCACACACAGTTCAGCGTTGTACAGAATACTATAGCATAACATACCATATGAAAAATGAATTCAAGTCGAAAAACGATTTTACCACGCAATTTTGTAGCTTTCACAATATAAAATGGAGCATTATAACGACTATTACTCACATAAGTCCATATGAAAAATGTACACAAGAAAAGTTCGACGGAAACAGTTAAAATTCGTAACAATTCACGGAGAACGATGTGGAGTGCAGCCACTAGTGACGGGCGCTCAATAATTTAAAGTGGAGATACAACATTTCGTTGTAGAGCAAATTACAATGGAGATACAACATTTCGTTGTTGTTGTTTTTTTAATTTTTAAAGGCTTTTTTTTTTGTTATTCAAATTGTTGCTCAAGATTTTCTTATTTTATATCTTGTTTTGGTAGAAAATGCCATATTGCAAAATTATCTATGCCCGTGTAACGGGGCATAGATATTGTATTTGTTGTGTTTAGTTTTCGACTTCTCCTCCTCCTTCTTCTCACGCTTCCTTTGCACTCCTCTAGCTCAAGAACCAAAGTAGCCTCGGGGCCCATACTTGGTATAATGATGGCCCATGACCCCTAAAAATTTCCTGGGGTAGCCTCGACCCCAGAGGTCAAAGGTCATGGGCTACAGGGGGCAATATGTGTAAAATTTGAAGCATCTCTAGCTCAAGAACTATAGCGCCCTCAGGGTTCATACTTAGTATAATGATGACCCATGACCCCTAAATGTAACCTATGGTAGCCACGACCCCAGAGGTCAAAGGTCATAGGCTACAGGGAGCAATATGTGTAAACTTTTAAAACAGCTTTAGCTCAAGAACTATAGCGCCCTCAGGGGTCATACTTGGTACAACGATGGCCCATGACCCTTAGATATTTTCTGCAGTAACATCGACCCCAGAGGTCAAAGGTCATGGGCTACAGGGGGCAATATGTGTAAAATTTCAAACAGCTCTAGCTCAGGAACTACAGCGCCCTCAGGGTTCATACTTGGTACAGTGATGACCCATGCCCCTAGATGTATTCTATGTTAACCGCATCCCTAGAGGTCAAAGTCTAAAGGCTTTAAAAGGCACACTAGGTACGACATATTAACACAGTGTAGCGCAATAGGTAGTATTTTGTTAGCTACCTGTGTTTGCAATGATAAGGTCCGAATCGTACGTCAAGGAAATTGATCACTTGACAAAAACTCCCTTAAAAGGGAATGTGTAGGCATTTAGGGAATGTGTAGGCATTTTGTTTTTGGTTTCTTGGACCACCTCAAAAGGTTGTCATGATGGGACAAGGGGTGTGGTTGGTTAAGGGGTGGGGTATTACTATTAAAGAGAGAGTGTGGTCCAGTCTGGTGGTGTTTTAGAGAGAGTGAAGATCTGATGGGGGTAAAGAGAGAGTGTGGTCCAGTCTGGTGGTGTTTTAGAGAGAGTGAAGATCTGATGGGGGTATAAGAGCGAGTGAAGGCTTGGTAGGGTATTAGAGAGAGTGTGGGCCAGTCTGGTGGTGATTTAGAGCGAGTGAGTGTCTAGTGGAGCATAAGAGAGAGTGAGAGTCTGGTGGGGTATTAGAGAGAGTGTGGTCCAGTCTGGTGGTGTTTTAGAGAGAGTGTGTGTATAGTGGAGTATAAGAGAGAGTGAAGGCTAGGTGGGGTATTAGAGAGAGAGAGTATGGGCCAGTCTGGTGATGTTTTAGAGAGAGTGATGGTCTGATGGTGGTATAAAAGAGAGTGAAGGCTTGGTAGGGTATTAGAGAGAGTGTGGGCCAGTCCAGTGTTATGAGCATTACACGTATATCAAATGAAAGCTTAAAAAAAGTGCTTTCACATAGTGATCACCAAGTTTTCGTTTGTGAATAGGGGAAGGGGGTTAGGTGTGGTCACGGGCATAGATATTCGTGTTTGGTAAAACACATTACTGTGGCATCTAGTTCTAATTGTACCAATGACGTTCTTGCATTAATGTCTTGCAACATTTGAAATTTGACATCTTATTTATGTAGGCCTAATTGAAAGAAATAATTGACTGCTTTTCAGACCAGTAATATAGCTTAAAATTTGCGATAAATTATTAAAACTAAAATAATAAATCTAGTGAAATATGCCACATATTTGGAAATGATCTAGCTGGTAACAGCTGTTTTTGATCAATGCAATTGTTAGAGTTAATGATCAGTGAACATGAACACAGCTGATGTTTTTCTGCCGAAAGCAGTATGTATTCGAATTGGAACATGAAAAACGACTATTGGGCGAAATAATGGCCGGATTGCCATGACAAATCATTCTGTCAAGTACATTTGGGCTACGTTTTCCATGTTGCCACGAAGTTCTTACAGTACAAAATGCTCAATGAGTCTGCATTTCGGGCTAATGAATTATGCATTAGAAAAAAAAATGACAGGGACGGTCATAAATTCTTTATACTGGGTTGTAGTAAAATGTTTGCCTTGAAGAGTGATTATAAAATGTTTGACTTGATTCTGGACTTTGAAAAGAATATAAAGCTTTGAATGTGTAAAGTTTTTATTGTTTTAAAGAAGTTAATCTGAAATAAGGTATCTGTGAAGGATTTTAGGGATATTTAAAGGGCCTGCACCCCGTCTTACAAAAATGTCGAATTTTTTGTGAACGGTAGCTAAATAGTTCAGCCTGAGACGAATATTTAGGGAGATCGGGGCAAAGTGGAACACGGGCAAAGCGGAATCATCAGTCGGCTGCGGAGCAGGTGACTACAAGCTCCTATCTTTGGCTGCATCCTTTTTTGTACTTTGTGTACTTAACCTCTATCTTTTTAACCAAATATCCCACAGAGTCGCATGCGATATGTCAAACTTTTCCTCTGGTCATAAAGAACAAAAAAGTCAGTGGTCACATCTCTGTAGGATCATTGGTTGATGAGATATAGTCACTTTTTTCTACTTTGTGCATTTAACCCTCTATCTTGTTAACCAAATATACCACAGAGTCGTGCGATATGTCATACTTTTCCTCTGGTCATAAGGAACAAAAAAGTCAGTGGTCGCATATCTGTAGGATCATTGGTTAACGAGATATAGTCACTTTTTCTACTTTGTGCATTTAACCCTCTATCTTTTTAACCAAATATACCACAGAATCGCATGCGATATGTCAAACTTTTCCTCTGGTCATAAGGAACAAAAAGTCAGTGGTCGCATTTCTGTAGGATCATTGGTTTATGAGATATAGTCACTTTTTTCTACTTTGTGCATTTAGCCCTCTATCTTTTTAACCAAATATACCACAGAGTAAATGCGATATGTCATACTTTTCCTCTGGTCATAAGGAACAAAAAAGTCAGTGGTCGCATATCTGTAGGATCATTGGTTAACGAGATATAGTCACTTTTTCTACTTTGTGCATTTAACCTCTATCTTTTTAACCAAATATACCACAGAGTCATGCGATATGTCAAACTTTTCCTCTGGTCATAAGGAACAAGAAAGTCAGTGGTCGCATTTCTGTAGGATCATTGGTTTATGAGATATAGTCACTTTTTTCTACTTTGTGCATTTAGCCCTCTATCTTTTTAACCAAATATACCACAGAGTCGTATGCGATATGTCATACTTTTCCTCTGGTCATAAGGAACAAAAAAGTCAGTGGTCGCATATCTGTAGGATCATTGGTTAACGAGATATAGTCACTTTTTCTACTTTGTGCATTTAACCTCTATCTTTTTAACCAAATATACCACAGAGTAAATGCGATATGTCAAACTTTTCCTCTGGTCATAAGGAACAAAAAAGTCAGTGGTCGCATTTCTGTAGGATCATTGGTTTATGAGATATAGTCACTTTTTTTTCTTTTGTGCATTTAGCCCTCTATCTTTTTAACCAAATATACCACAGAGTCGATGCGATATGTCATACTTTTCCTCTGGTCATAAGGAACAAAAAGTCAGTGGTCGATATCTGTAGGATTATTGGTTAATGAGATATAGTCACTTTTTTCTTTTTTGTGCATTTAACCCTCTATCTTGTTAACCAAATATACCACAGAGTTGTGCGATATGTCAAACTTTTCCTCTGGTCATAAGGAACAAAAAAAGTCAGTGGTCGCATATCTATAGGATCATTGTTAATGAGATATAGTTACTTTTTTGTACTTTGTGCACTTAACCCTCTATCCTTTTAACCAAATATCCCAGAGTCGATGCGATATGTCAAACTTTACCTCTGGTGCGTGAAGACGTCTGGCCCGATTGGCGAGAGTTCATATTGGTGCGTATGCACCAAATATGTATCTTGTAAACCTTAAATTTTGCCTTGCCTTCCTTCGTAATCCTGATTGGGCCACAAAAAAAATGTGTTCCACTTTGCCCCGGTCTCCCCTATACTAGGTATATTCGTCTCGGGCTGTCTCCGGTTTTAAAGCATCGCTCGATGGGTTAAGCTTTACTGATTTTCTTTATTTTAATACTAGTATATTGTAAAAACCAAGTAGCTGTGGTGTTAGCTCAATATGCTAGGAAAATATTATAACCGATGACTTCATGTTCACTTTGGCTAAATCAGCTGTATTTTTGCTGATAAGGGTGCATAAATTGGCATTCGACATGTTGGAGAAATTCGCGTCAACTGTTTCACTATTGAAGTAGTAGCACTCACAACCCGGGGGTTCTTCCTGGTTGAAGGTATACGGGGATGTGCCACGGTTTTGGGGTACCTTTTCAGCGATTTTGGTATATCGATGGGTGGGTTTTCAGTGGATACCAATGCGCCCAATTGGGCGCATTTGGGCAAAAATGCCATTAAAGCGCCCAATTATGTCAAATTTGGGTGCTTTTTGGGTGCTTTTTCTTAAAAATTGGTATACTGATGGGTAGCAAAAACAGTAAAAAGTAGGTATAGAGAAAGTCAGCATCCGAAAGTTTGCGTGGCACACCCTCATTACAAAATTTTCAAGAACCCCCGGCTCACAACGTTCTTCTTCTTCTTCTACCGGTGAGTACATTCCTCTCTCGAGAGTATCGCGGTATACTACGATTTAAATGATTGCAAATTTACACATTTGTAATCATTTTGACCACAAAATATGATGTGAAAATACCGGGAAAATACAGGTACCCCGGTAGGCCTAAGCAATGAGAACAAGTGTAACTTTACTATGGAAAGTGCTATGAAAAAAAGGTTTCCAGTTTTGGCTTTCTTTACTCAAGGGCTTTAATTTGATATATAAAATGATGCAGGTTGATGGCAAATTTGAATTCACCTGGCATACCTACTTACTACAACCGGAGGCTGAGACTTTTGAATGAATTAGGGGTTCATTCATATATTTTCATGACTAAACGATTGTTTATGCCCGAGGGCTTTAGCTCGAGGGCATAAACAACGCTTAGTCATGAAAATATATGAATGAACCCCGCTCATACATATCGCAACATTCTGCTTGCTGTTATTTCCTCCAAAACTAAAAATACCATCATTTTAAACTAAAAACTACCAGTTCCTTATCATTTTTAACAGTTTCTCCATCGCTAATTGTAAGAAAACGTTTTCTTGCTCAGTCCATCGTGCTTGGACGCCGCACGAACATCGCGTACATCACTCGCGCTTTATGCGTAAATAGCTCGCTGAACATAGACGCGTAATATCCTGCTCGCGAAGCGCCCATCAGTTCTCGCTACGCTTGTTTATGACCGAACGCCGGGCATAAACGTTGTTTATGCCCGCCTATCGACCAATCACGCATGCTGTTATATAGCGAGTATGTATGAACGCAGGTTTCAACAGCTGCACTCGATCCAACCGCGATCGTATATCGCGTATTTCAAACTACAACGCGAACGCACGACCTTGGATACAATGCTAACCAATCACGAGTGCATTCCCAGACAAACGAGCACCTAGACCGGTGACTTTGACTCGCGTAGTGAAGCGGACACTGCTTAGCAACGACTTTGACACGGACGCATACCTGGGCGCAAGCAAGCAGATATGTTCGCGTCTACGGAACATGTTGTATTTGATGCGAGCGATAATGGCGCTGGAATCACACAAACCAGCGCGCCTTTCTCTCCAGTCGCGTGTACAGAACATGTTGCATTTGACACAAGTGATAATGGCGCAGCAATCACGCAAAGCGTCTTTCTCTCCAGATATGAACGCTTTTTTCTCCGCGTCCAACCAACCGACCAAAATCACCTTGGATACGTGGCTTCACCTACTGCCCTGGTTAGGGATGGGCACTCATAGGTAGGCTAGCACACATCACACACTAAAGGTGGCGCTGTTCGTCCATAGGGAAGTGGAATGTGCATGTACGGTCAAAAAATGTCTACTGTGGGGCTCAATGAGAAAATCACTAAAAATTTATTTTGACAACCAAAACCTAAGTGATGTTGACTTATGTTGGTACTGGCATGATACTGGATTCATAAACTATCACATAGTGCAATCCATGTTCCACCAAGTCGACGCTTTCGATTTAGCTCAAAAGCAATTTGTGTGTAAATCAAGACCATCCAACACAGCTTTCTTACAGTAAAGAATAGGAGGTCATCTGGGGTCACATACATTAGTGTGCATTGTACATGTGCCTGCTGTCACAATTTCACACACAAAATTTTGGGCAATTTGATGTCACTATTTTTGTCTGTAACTTCAAAAGTATACCGGTATGCACTAGAAACATGATTGACCCCTTATTGTTTAGGTAATTTAATTCTCTTTCAAATGAAAGAACTTTCAGCTAAAAATATTGAACTTCAAAATTTTATGAACATCCCTATCATAGGTCTAGGTGGTATGTCTATGAGTGCGTTGGCATGGTTGGATTCACTTCCGCGATACTCACACACAATCGCTGCGCTGGCGTATATCGCGCAGTGTACGCATAAAAAATTGGCCACGCTATTGAAAGTTCATTCAATTGGAATTCCCTCAGCGAATTCCTACTGAAGACATAAATCATCTACACATGTCAGATGTATATATTGTATTAGCAAATATCCACAAAAGCATTCATTATAAATTTATTTTGATGATTAGTCATAATTTATGCCATATATTATATACTTAAAACTAACCAGTGGATTTGCGAACAATTTGTCGACATAAATGACGTTATTTTTAGTAATATGCAGACGAATGGCCAAATTACCTGTTGTGATAAATTTATCTGTACAAATTGTCGCACTCTGAGTGACATATGGTGGTATATTTGCAACCCTGCTGTGGATATGTGAACAATTTGTCGACATAAATGGCTTATGGAGAAATTATTAGAAAAAAAGGTTTTTTTGCCTAGGCCTGTCCTAGGCCTATGCTAGGTATGATCATCAAATTTCGAAGTAGCCTTTTTAGTACTTTTTTGGTCCTGGTGACAACCCTGCAAGTAGGATATTTCACATTGAAATTGTTTTGTTTAGAAAGGTGATTATTTAACTTGGGCAAATGTATTTTTCCCAATTCTGTGACCATCATTGATGGTACCTTACAATGAATACCTGTACAAAAAAGCAAGTACCCATTATGCAACATTTTTCAGCACAGCAATCAATTTTACAGAAAGGAGATTTTATTTGAAAAAATCTTACTATCACTGTATGATAACTTCTGCTGTATAAAGGTGTACCAATTGACACTTTTTGACTTTCAACCTTAAGTTTCTGGTGTCCAAATTTCAATTTTTTTTTTTTTCCTACACAGTTATTAAGCTATTTCTGTGGTCACAAGTTGGGAGTTGAAGGAGGCCCTCTATTATATATAAGCATCCGGGGCTCATGATACGTGATTATAGCCTAGTTTCCTTGTGTGTAGCCTCAGTACGAAGGCTACAGCATCAATGTATTGAAAAATGCAGGGTCCATCGATCATGTCAGTAAATGAATAGGGCCTAGGCCTATTTTGTTTTGGGACTGATTATTCGGACTACCACCCGGCATGCAGGTATTCCTACATTAAATACAATAGAATTATTACCATTGCAAGATGGCTTAAAGCTAGCATTTCAAGTATCTCTTATAAGCTAATAACAAATGGTGCCCGCTGGAATCTCTTGAGGCATTGTCTTTTTTAAAGACATTTCTTGTTTGGTTTGGTTCAATCAGTTGATGGTCAAAACCAATGTTCAATGCCAATATTAAACAACCTAACTGATATTTGTGTGTTTTAATCAGTGTATGTGAACAAAATGTGCTGGTTGCATCAGAAGCATTGGTGACACCAGAATTTTTTTTTTCCAGGGGGAAAAGGGGAGGGAGTAGAGTGGAATTGGAGGATGAGGGGTTCTGAAAATTTGCTAAAAAGTTGGCATTTTCTGCCCCAAATAATGGGTTTTTTGGTGATTTCTTATTCTACTTGGGAAATTGTGGTGATGTAATGCCCAAGTTTAGGGGGCAATTCCCCTTGCTCAAAAGAAAAATGGCAAATAAGATGTATGATATACAGTTGTTTTCAGTTCCAGAAATGGCTTTACACATTTTTGTTGCAATCTGAACTTTTAGAGAAAAAAGGCTTTTTTTTTGCCTATTTTTAAAGGTTTACAAAGTTCAAAGGTCTGTGACCTGATCATTGTGTCAAACATCAAGAATGTTTAATCAGGTCATTTTGTTGAAGAAGACTGTTATTTTGCATTGAGATCAACATTTAATTTTCTATAATGGATTACCAATGCTAATAATTTGTTGTATATTTGTTTATTTTTCAGACTTGGTTTAGAAAGATCATCGTCAGCCAAAGAAGCTCTAGATATTATAACCGGCCTTTTAGAGACCCATGGACAAGGGGGTAACTGTCAAGAAGCCCCTTCACCATCAGTCACACATCATAATAATTTCCTTATTGTGGACCATAAAGAAGCATGGGTGTTGGAGACGGCTGGCAACCTCTGGGCTGCTGAACAGGTTACAGGTTAGTGTCATGAGGTGTGAAATTAGTAATGGTAGGGTCACAGAAATGGGTTATTCCTGTTGAAATCCACACTACCCCTGTGGAAGATTTTGGAAATATCTTCCACAGTGTGTATGTTTTTCAAATGTAATTGGTCAGGGCTAATCATTTTCTAGCTTTACCTATATATTCCACAACTGGTGTGAGTATTTCAAATGGAAGTTACCCAATTGTCTATTGTATTCAAAACTCATACTCCTTCTGTGGAATCTGTGGAAGACTTCAGTTAACTCATACCCCTTCTGTGAAAGACTTTAGCTAAATCTTCCACAGGGGTAGTGTGGATTTTAAATGGAATAGCCCAATTATGATTGGTCTTACAGGGATGTAAGTTTTCAGGATTTTTACAGAATTCAGGTTTTTTTGTAGTCCAGATTTACACAATTTCAGCCTGTTTTGGGGCTTTTTAGCTTGAATTTACACGCTTTTTCCTAATTTTCAGGGTTTTTTCTTCTGGCTTACTTACATCCCTGGTCTTACCTTTGAATATCAGGTAAATATTACTAATTATTCAATGGCCTCAGATCAACCAGAAACTTTAACATTTAATAGAAACAGTGTTGGTGCTATAATATTCTGCTAGGTGACAATATCGTAAAAAAATATTAATTATCGCAATTACTGCTTCACCAATGACCCCATGATAATTTCAAACTAGACTCGACAATTCCCAAATGAAAGCAGAATAAAGTCACCAATTTGGCAATAATATTCCAAGTTTGTAGTCAGATTTTACCTTTCTATATCTGATGAAGCATTTGCGATTGGAAATAATGTAATTGAAACTTATTTATATAGAATTATTTTAAGCTTAATAGCTTATACTACAATTTGTTTGAGTCTTAAAATTTATCGCAATATAATCATTATTGTAATAAATTTTGCTGCAATATCGTGACATGGAACACCCTGGCGATGCCATTTCAATATTGTGTACTGATTCTAGTACTGCATACATCCAGATCTTGCAAAATAAGTTTATTTCTTGACTATCGACCCATTATAGCCAGTCTATTCTTAAAATGAAAACAAATGGCACCTTTACAAAGTAATGGGAGTGTCATTTGCTGTAATAAGGAGATGTGGTCACACTTGCACTTTTTTTCTCAATTTAATCAGCTCCCGCAATAATGCATTGTTTGTATAACTGAAATGGGTAACTTGTTACTATGTAACTTGTGAGAAGTGTAAACAGTGCATGCGGTTGTCATGGTGTATTAAAAGTGGATCATCAAGTTAACCTTTTGACAACCAATTGGGTGCCTTTTGATGATTTTCCTGTGACTTTTGCCCGTTTCCTGTAACATAGAAACCAATGCATAAGGAAAAGAATTGGGTGACTTTTCAACATTTGTTCCCACGACTTTTCGGTAGTTTCCTGTTCCATAGAAACCAATGATTAAGTGAAAAATTGGGCTACTTTTTGATGATTTGACTTGCAACCCTGTAACTGCATACTATATAGTTCAACACAGATTGTAGCTGTTTAACAGTTACTGTTTAGAAATTTAAAGGACTAATTCAGCTGTAAAGACCTCTGGCAAGACCTCTGGCAAGCTGTTGATGCCGGTGAGCAAGTCGTAAAACACAGCCAACTCAATCAAGTTGTCAACTGGTCCAAGCTGAAACAGCAGGCCAGTTAATGAAATAAGAAGCCTCGAATTATCTATCTGAAAAAATGCACTTACAGAAAATATGTTTGATGAGTATTCACAACTTCATCTTAACCCTAAACCACACATGACTCACAAGTTGGTTGCACCTTTAAGGTGGTACTACCCCCCGATAAATTTTGTGACTAATTTTGCATTTTTCTCAAAAAAATAACTGCACACTGGTAACAAAAGTTATATGTCTTATAGGGGCATGGAATCCAATTGTATTTCACTGAAATTTCAGTGATTAAAGACAAGTGGTTCATTATATATGTTAAGAAATGAGGTACAATCTAGCGGTACCTCTTTTCTTATCATATATAACATACCACTTGTCTTGACCCAGCAAACACAAAAACGTTTTAAAAACGTTTTAAAGAAGTTATATTTTGGCTTTTGGTTTAGAGAAAAACGTTTTAATAACATTAAAATGTCGGGTTATATAATGGTCATGATAACGTTTTAAACAGTGGCTTAGCTGCAGGGGGCAATTGCCCCCCCTGGCAAAAATTGCCTATTTGGGCCCCCGCCCCTAGTGCAAGGAAAAAAGAGGGAAAAGGAGAGAGAAAGAGGAAAAAGAGAGAGAGAGAGGGAGAGGAGGGCAGAGAGATGGGGAATCCATACGATATGCAATACTGCGTCGATTATTATCAATAAGCCTGGCAAAATTGTCTATTTGGGCCCCCCCCTCTCACCCCCCCAAGTGCAGGGAAATTTGGTGGATTTGGGTCCCATACAGGCTTGCCCCCCCTGGAAAAAATCCCAGCTACGCCGCTGGTTTTAAAACGTTTTATATGAAAACACACTACTGTAAACTACAACAATATTTTTAAATGTTTTCAAAAAATGTTATTATAAACTATTTTTGCAAACATTTTGCCAAATATTGTGTCAATACTTAAATAACATTATGTTAAAATATTTGAACCCAGCAAACACAGAAATGTTCTTAAAATGTTTTTTCAAAACATTTTAATGACATTTAAAAATGTCGGGTTATATAAAGGTCATGAAAACATTTTAAAACGTTATTGAAAATATTTTGGGCAAACATTTTTCGCAAAATATTTTTTCAACCCCAAAATAACATTCTGTTTACAATGTTTTGTATCAAGAATGTTTTTGGAATGTTATTAAAACGTTTTTATACCCTTTACATAACCCGACATTTAAATGTTTTCTGTAAAACATTTTTGTTTGCTGAGCAGTAGATTATTATTATTATTATATGTTATTATTTTTTGAGAAAAATGCAAAAATAGTCACAAATTTACCAAGGGGTGTAGTACCACCTTAAACTATGAGTAGGTGAGATAGTGTGGACATGCACAAAATGCAGACTATCCTACCACAACACAAGGGCACAACTGCGCATATTGACTATTTTGAGATGATGACCAAAAACTGCTAAGCTAGCAGCTTCTATTTTATAGAATCTATAGACGAATCCAACGAGCCAAGTGATGGTCAGAATTCAGTCGGCCATTACTGGGTCCCGTCTGCACCAAACTGGTGTTGTTACTGCCCAATTGAGTGGATTAAATCCGCTTAAAAATCGATGTTGAATTGTATTGTGTTGTAAACTTCCATCATTCTTTTGTCTACGTGTAACAAGGGTGATGGAATGCAGTTTAATATCCTCGCCAAGGCCACATCATTTCACATTTTAGGTGGGATAGACCTAAGGGGGGACCCAGCTATGGCTGTCATTGAGGTGTAGGAATGCGTGAAAATGGATTCGTCTATAATTGACTTGTAATCAATTTGAAGGTGTTTCATCTGGGTTTGAACTTTGGCATGTAGCAATTACAAACAACCAAAAGGAGTAGCCAAGAGGGAAGGGGGCAGCTGCCCCATGTGAGAAGTCTGCCCACTGTGGGGTGCTGGCTGCCCTGATATTTAAGATTTTAGGCCTGTTATGTACATTTGAAATTTTAGTCCATTGATGACAATTTTCATCAAATATTACCCCCTATTGAAAGTTGCCTTAAATCCCCCCCCGCGAAAAAGTCACTGCCACTACAACAACCTGAAATCGTCGAAGGAGAAAACTAAAACAAAGAAAGATGTTGGTTATTCCCTTTTCTTGTGTATAATATATACCATACTGCATACATTCAGGAGCATCTGCAATAAAATACATGCTCACATAGGGTTAATTATGGAAGAGTCTATTCAGTAAAACTGGAGGTTATAAGTTTTACCAGCCATTTGCATACAAAGAACGCCAATGCATATGCTAAACCTGACCTGAAATTATTTACCAGGCTTCAGTAACCAACTGGGTTGCAATGACTTCCAATATGCATTGCTTTTGATAAAGATATTAAATGCATTACTTTGCCCGTCAATGTTTAATTTGAAGTGCTCCAGTTCAATAAATCCTTTTCATCTGCTAGCGCTTTGATGAAAATTTAGCATGTACATGTCTACATTTAGCCAGTCCCTGGAGTAAACTATCTGCATCTCTTCTTTTCTTTTTTTGTCTGCATAGGCTGACTGATTCTGCTGTTGCATCAGTCTTTTTGTTGTGGTGGATTTTGATAGAATTTCTGATGTCTTTATCAATTTGAATCTATCAGCATCTTTGCTCAGTGGCGTAGCATTATAGGGGCAAGTGGGGGGCACATGCCCCCAATCGATCTGAAATTTAAAAAAATGGCTTGTGCCCCCCCTCAGACCCGGTGCCCCAATCCCGGTGCCCCCCCAATCATGGTTGGTGCCCCCAATGTGATGACCCACGCTACACCACTGTCTTTGCTGGCTTGTAAAACAGACAACTTTTAAGATAGGGGAAATGCTGCCAAAGTGGTAATTAAAGCTCCCACAGCTCTGGATACTCAATTGGTTTACAACATCATAATTTAATATGAAACTGTTATTCTTTCAGCTGGAGAACGCAACATTTCCAACTGTCTTAGTATTGGATCTAAGATGGATGCCTCTGCTTCCGGATTAAGCGAGTCAGACTTTTCCCAAGCTTATTCAACAGATTCATGCAAAAGCAGATTTGATGCAATTAAGAGCACTTTATCTGGAGATTCAGGTTAGTAAAACAAACCACATTTTATGCATGTAAACAGTCAACATTAATGGGTATATTTTCACAGGAAAATTTTCTGGACACATGACCAATGCGTATCACTGTGAGTGTGACCTCGAGCCTGATCTCTGACCCCCGGCGGTGACCTCGCTATTCAAGTCTTAGTAATTTTGAATTGGAATGCTGCAATTTCGATAGAAATTTGTGTATTGCAAATTTATTGAATATCATGCAATCTTAATTTCTTCACAATATCATCAAAACGTAATTTCAAAAATATCTACCTACGAAAAAAAAATATTTATCTACGGAAACTCTTACCATAATATTATTAACTTGCGACAAGTCACTTATTTTGCATCAAAGGAGGAATTCTTCCTATTCAAATACATTGGTAGACCACCTGCTGTGCTTGGGTCACATTCCATAATGCTAATATGTCTGCGCCCATGGGTGTCACATGTCCAGAACATTTTCCCTGTGAAAATTTACCTATTAATTCTGACTGGTAAAGATGTTATCAGTGATCCCTAGAGGAGGAATGGACAATTCTTACTTACTTGGCTTATTTCCAGTGGTTTTTCCCTCACCACAACAGCTCTCCAAAGCTCTTCAGATATCAGTGTCCAAATATGTCAGTGTGCTTGAGCACATCTATACATATGCAAGGGGTTGTGCAAGGGTTGGTGTACCTGAGAACTCATCATTTCTGTGCGCAGTAACGATGTTCGATAAACGATGTGCGCATCGGCATAGATTGGCGTGACGTAAAATGACGAGTTCTCAGGTGTACTCGCAAAGGCTTATGGGATTTACCAAAAAGGTCAATTACTGACAAGTTCCTTCTTACACCTGACCCATTGTCCAACAAAGTGTGTCCTTCTTTCTTTGAGAGTGTAGGAAGGTATTCATACAGCTCTTTGGAACTTAAATGCTGTTTCCAGTGGATACTCTCCTAAGCATTTAATTGCATGAACCATCCAGTCCTCCATAAGTCAATAAAATTAATATGAAAATAATTGGAAAAAAGGAAGAAAATGGCAGTGCTGATAAGACTTTGATATGAAGCTCCGTTTAGTTGTGTGTACTTACAAGTATCCATACAAACATTCCTCCAACATTGTCTAAGGTATTATCTATTACCCTTATTAGGTCATGTTTGGTCCATCAACTGTATGGTATCCTAGCACACCTTTACTCCTCACCAAAATGCAAAAATCTGATTTTCAATGATATTTCAGATTGTCTGATTTGCAGCAAATAACTGATAGTGTCTTCAACACTTACTACTACTACTACTAATCTCTCCAGTATAATAGAGAACCTCTGTAACTTAAGTAAAATCAACTAGCTGCTTAGTGTTTATAATTTCCAGTCTCTTTCAAAAAGCATTAAAGAGTGTACATAGCTTGGGGTTAGAGTTAGTGAGCTTTAGTGGTTGAACAAGACCTACTTCCTAGAGCTTTATCAACACTGCCTGGTAACTGCTGGCAATGCCTTGTTTAGCCTTGACATAAAAGAATAATAATTCAAGTACATCAAACTCTTGAGAACAACTTGCTACAAAGTGACTTGTGTGCAAGGGGAAATGTAGATAAAAGAGCAGTAACTGATGAGTGTCCTAACTATCCTAAAGCATCAGTGCTTGAAATGTGGGGGGACAATCAGCCTGAACTGTCAACAAGTGGCTGAAAAGAACCAGAAATGGGTTATTTTGCCAAAAGGTGTATGTTAGGGGGGTCACACTCCCCTGGGATTGACGCCCCATGTCCTAAAGTACAAGTACTATAGAATCATTGAGTTTGTTAATTCAATTAACCAAATATTTGTGTGTGTTTGTTACCTCTCTTATACCACAGGATCAGTAGATGTTGGACTGGCAATGAAGTGTCTAAGAGAGGAATCTACCGGAATCAATCAAGGCGCTGAAACAACAGCAAGTATGATATCTATCTTGACATCACCAGATTCTAACGTCCCGTGCGTACATTTCATCACTGCCACACCCAACCCGAGGCACTCAGTCTTCAAACCGTTCATCTTCACCAAAACCATGGAAAAGTTTCCGGAGCACACCGTGTCGCCGTCCGGAAATGACCGCAAGCATAAACTCTATATAGCCCACGAGAGGGCGCTTGTCACTTTTGCCGCAGGTGGCGAGAAGGCTCGGCAGCTGAAGGAGATCATGACGTCTTTAGAAGACGAAGCCATCATGGGTATAGAAGATATTTTACAAGGGGAAGATATCCCTGATACTGAAGTGGATGAGTTATTCCTAGATTGTGCAGAAACAGAGATTAAATTTTATAATTGATGTTAATGAAATTGTAAAATGCAATATTAATTTAATTGTTTGTCTCAAAGCTCTTCAGCAATCAAAACGTTAATGTGGAATGCGGTTTTTATTTACTTTAATTTTTTATATATAATATTATTTTGACTGTAGAGGCAACGTGTGGGTATGAAAAAATGATTTTTCAGTTTTCCAGTTATATAACACGCATGATTTTTAAACGTGTTTAGCTTTGAGACCAACAATTGAATTAGTATGGCCTTACACATGTCTAATTTATGGTGTATACAGTCAGTCAAAACTACCACAAGTATATAATGTTCACATGTAGCACTACTAAAGTAAAAACTCAGAATATTATTTACATCTAGTCATCTACAATATTAATATTTTGTTTTACCAATATTAAGTTTAACCAATGTAGCATTATCTTGGGCAACAAGGTACAAGGTACAACTCATAGGTCCTGTGTTCAAATCTAGAACTTTCAACATGCAATGTCGTATAAAGTGCAGGTCATATCAAAATAGCTTCATTTGTATTACTGTAAATTTCAGAAATTCAAAATTGATTGGTCCACATAATGCAGCTAGTGCTAGCTGCATGTGTTGTACCCAGTGGTGGTGCCAAGGAGACAGTGGCATTTGCCCCCCCCCCTAAAAAACTACTTTCTGGGCTAATATTTTTCATATTTTCGCTACCCCAGATTTCACCCCCACCCCAGAAAAAACTCCTGGTGCCACCACTGATTGTGCCATTTCATACAAAACTGCCAGAAAGCAGTGAAATTGGTGTTTCAATTGTGTAATACGATTTGAGTTTGAAATTCTGTATTTTGTTGACTTGCACAATTAATTTCACACTGAAAATTGATAACTTGCACAATGATTCTTGATGTTATTGTGGTATTTCAGTTGAAATTCTTCCACCCCAATGGAAGATGTGACCTTAATCTCCCACACAGTGGGTGTAGATTTCAAATGGAGTCACCCATTCAGCTGACCCCATTTAAAACTCACACTCCCTGTGCATGTGTGGGAGGTGGTGTCTTCCATAGGAGTGCATAGATTTCAACTGGAATAGTCCATTGCTTTGGTGTCCTAACATACTCCAAAAAGATCATAAAATAATGAAAAGTTGTTAGTTGTCTGAGAACCATGTATAAATAAGGTAAATTTTCCAATATGCAATTATTGTAGCTATCATGTGTGTGCGATGTGCAAATACATGTACATTATGTTTACCAAACGTGACCATAATGTGTTTAAACATTGCAGCTTTTACTCAATGGACTATAGCTCTCTCTATGTAAGACCAGGATACATAAGCATGATGTGTACATATTCTAGTTTATTCTGAAGTACATACTCTATGAAAATTATCATCAATTAAGATTGTGGTATACATGGCAACGGTTGCCATGGAAATCTAAATCTCTATAGTAACAGAGCACAGTGTGGTAACAGAGTATGAAATAAAGCTGTATATTTAAAACATAGTTCATGAAAAAGTATGTCAGTGAGATTAAAGCAAATATGTTAGTGCCTGCACATACAATATGGATAAGAAAATTTATATGTACATATTAGATGTATAAAATATGTATAAATAAGAAGTAATGAATATGGATATGCAGAGAAAATACAACAAACGCTCTCAGAAGGATCCTCGACTCAATTAAAGCCATATTGTAATATTTCCATAAGAAATAGAATTGTAGGTTTTGTTCATCAAATGGTAGTTTTCACTGCCAGATATGTCCTCTTTAATTTGAGCCCAAACAGATGAGGCAATACAAAGAAAATCGCTATATAAATATCAGCGCATACGATGCCAAAGCGAGCCACTCCGTCGAACGTAACTCGGTCAGTTCTTTTGATAGGTTACGACTGTCCCGCATGCCATGTAAGTACTGTGTTATGAACATCACGTCTTGTTCAGACGGTTTATTCAAAATCTCACAAATAAACTACAGTACCTAAAGTCTTGGTTTTTGCAGGGTATGTAAGTTTACTAAAGTACATTATAAAAAAAAAAAAAAAAAAAGAATTTTGAAAATTATTGAGGGCGTTCTCCTCAGCAAATGTTACAGTATGGCTTTAAGAGAGAAGGAACTAAACTGGCCTCAAAAAGAAACTTATAATTTTTCACAAGGTCATATCTTAAAATCCTCTCCATAAAAATGAACAAAAATTGCACACAGGATTACTTCAATACTCTACTCTAAACACATGTCAGTAACCAAGCAGTTGTCCAACTGACACAACAGCAAAATGCACTGACATGGAACACCTTTCTGGACCAAAATTCACATCCCAACAGATTTCCTTTGTTTGTTTTTCCAGCAACTGAGCAACTTAACCTAATAACGGCATGGCAAATGAGATGGGCACTTTGGCTCATGGCCAGTGATCATTGATTGCTTCAGCGTGACCTTATATCCTGGGGAGGGGGTACTCAAGTTTGGTTTGGGTAGGAGTGTGCCACTGAGAATTACCCATCAGTATACCAATTTTTACCCTCAACTCAATATACCAATAGTCAAAATTGTTAGCCAAATTTAATACAAATTGCCTTATACTTTTTACAACTTTTTCCCCAAATTTTTGGGGAAATATCCAAAATTTTGGTTACAATAATGCAAATTGGGATATTTTCCAATCAAAATTGCAAATATTTTGAAAGAAGGTCCCAAAATTGGTCTAGAAAAGGAGGTCATTGATATAACAAAAGGCCAAAAATGCTACCCATGTTTGTGGAACATCCCTGTATGGTAATTTTACAGAGTATCCCCCTCTGCCTTATATGCCTAATAATTATGTGAAATTAGATATCAGATAGAGAAGTGTTTGTTGGAAAGTAAAATGGATTCCCAATACTAATGTTTGTTTTAATTTCTCTGCAAATATGGTATGCTGTTTATATATACCGCTATATGTGTAAAATGAGTGCCTCAGCACTATGTACAGGTCTTTTTAGCAGCAGACTGGTAGGCAAATTGATTACAGTCTATGTTAGACCCAGTCCACACTAGTATATTTTCGTCATCGTGTCGTAATTACCCGATTATGACACGATTATGATACATGAATGATGAGAGCGTCCACACGATCAGCACCTCGTCATCGTGTCGTAATAAATTCACGCTACGGTAGTTACGAAGCCCATTGAGTAAACATAAATACAATGACAAAATGCGTACACACGTGTAATTTTCATCATTAATTACGACACGATCATGCTAGAAACCAGCCCAATGATGGAAATTTTCATCATTTGCGAATGATGACACGATTGTAGTAGAGATGAGGGAAACTATATCTTAGCGAATATTTTCGACCAGCTTCTTGCCCAGCCAATGGCAGCAACTTCAGGAAAGAAGAAGCAAGGTTGCCAATCTGATGAAGTGCTGCGTAGCAGCATGAAACTGTAAATCATGTCACCAAAAAATGGATTTGATGTTATCAATTCCCATCAAACAGTTATACCTGTGTTGTTAATTATTTATTTAGTTTTAGCCAAAATGTCAATAGAGGCACTTAGACTTACCAATGTATGATTACAGAAAATTATTATATTATGTATAAACCAAAACTGGTGACCAAAAACTGACATTCCAATCTGAATAGTTCTAAATAAAACTCTTATATACAACTAAGAATGTTACTATGTATGTTGCTAACATAACTTGTAACAAATATATAAATATTGTATATAATGCAGTCTATATATTTTTTCAGTTTCATTTGGTGCAATATTTAAGTTTTAGCATAGCATAACATACATTACTAGCTTTGTATAATATATGGGTACCGGGTCCCAACTCGTTGATGTCCTACCCGGGCCTGAATTCACTTTAATGGGCTACCTGAGGGTCATTATTTAATATGTTTACGAACCTTGCCCTTGTTCTGTGTAAGCTTGTGTGAAAAATGCAATGGCACCAATGAGGTGCAGGGTGGTACCTAGCCACAAAATCCAATTCAAAGAGACCAGAGTTCAATTCCTGTGATAGATAAACTATAATTTAAAGATCAAACCATGTCAAACAATATCTTTACTAGCTGTAATATTTTGTAGGTATATATTTTCACTAAATACTATTGCTACTCGCTCACATCTGTTTGGAAGCAATTTCATTATAAAAATAAATTTGAGTGCAAATTTCTCATTTCACTTTGACTTGATCCATCAATTTCACTGTACCCATCCAAAAATTACATAGGGTACCCAGGCACACAATTACCTGTGAAGTCACACCCCTACCATCTACACATGTTTTAAGGATCAATGATGAGTATGACTGAATTTAAAGATATTTTATGACATTTTCATATAAATTATCAAGGACCAATTGAAAATAAGAAATGGGAGTCTGAAGAACTCAAGTTATATGTCTGATACTCACTGCCTTTCGTATCAAAATTTCACAGGTCATTTAGGCTCATCATGCTCACAGGATGACATTTTAATCCCCTGAGCACTAACTCCCAATCTAACGTTGCCTCTGATTGGTCAATTACATGATACCTTCACTGTAATCACCATTTTATTGTGTGGTGAAATTATTCTAACAATGTTGCTGATTGGGCCAATTTATAATGAAAACTTTTTTTGGCCAATCGGTAGGTAGTTCTCAAGGGGTTAAGTGAGGACACAGGGATTTTTATTTTTAGTCTGAGGGCCAGCCTTTGCAAGCAGAGAGAGTGAGCACATTCTGTGCTTTTAAGGGGGTACTACACCCCTGCCCAATTTTGTGCCTAATTTTGCATTTTTCTCAAAAATTATAGCGCATTGGTGACAAGTAAGATATGTATATTATAGGGGCAAGGAATACAACTACTGCACTGGAAATTTTATTTCAGCCCAGACAACAGTTGTGGAGTTACAGTCAAAAATGAGGGAAAACCAATATTTGATCAATAAATCAATAACTACTTGCCATGAGTTGCTGAATTTTCAGTGCAGTAGTTGTAGTCCTTGCCCCTATAATATACATATCTTACTTGTCACCAATGCGCTTATAATTTTTGAGAAAAATGCAAAAATAGGCACAAAATTGGGCAGGTGTAGTACTTCTTAAGCACATGGTGCTTGTTTAAAGTAAAACCTGCTTATTAGGCTATAAGTTCATTTGAAAAAAAAAAAACACACACAGTGAGGATGATTTTGGAATTCCTACCGAATTCAACAGTGGAATGTTTTGGCTATTCAAGATCAAGGGAGGTGGGTACTTTGTACAAATGTATTGTCTATACACAGGAATATGACGCGAACATGGGTAGCAGTTTCGGCCATTTGGTATATCAATACATTTAGGCCAGATTTGGTCATAAAATGCCCGAAAATTTCTACTTGGATTGAACATTATAGTGAGGCTAGAATTGCAATAGTAGTATCATCTTCTCCACAGGGGGTGTGGATTTCAAATGGAATAGTACATTTTGAGGTTATTGCCCAGAACTATGATTGATATATCAGTATTGTATCAGTGGACTTTGCGCACAAGCCATGCATTAGGCCACATAAAATTGAATACCTGAGTGGAAGAAGGGCCCAACTCCATCAAAACTGTTTTGAGATATTAAGAAAAAACTTAATATTTGGAAAAGTTTTATAGACAGAATGTTTTTGTCTTCAGGGGACCTTTAATACATTAACATACAATATTACATACATTTGAAATTATATATGATGTCTCCATGGCAACGGTACAGGTCTTAATACGAGCTGGAGTTGGGCCCTTCTTCCACTAATATACTGCAAGTGCCAGTTCCGTAAGCAGATGTGTTATAAATAGCTACATAAATTTGATATTTATCCGTTAATTGCACAAGTAGAAGCATGTAATTATGTTCTAGCAAGAAATTTTATTTTAATGAAAAACAGATTTCATAGATGAACAAAATTCCTCTTTTATCCAATATTTGTGGAAGAAGGGCCAAACTCCATGGAGTTGGGCCTTTCTTCCATGAAAATCATGATTAAGTGTGCGTGGAAGACTATTTAGAGAGTGGTTTTTGGCTCATCTTTCACACACAAGGAAGAACAATCTGCTGGCAATAAATTTCTGGGTCTAACTCATTTTTGTAAAAAATTGCAGTTCGGCCTTCTTCCACTCAGGTATTCAATAAAGAATTTGTTTCACATCCCTACCTTTTTGGAAAAGTGAGGAGGGAGGGAATTGTTTTTGTGATAAAATGACAGCAGTTGTCATGTAAAATTGACATTGCTAGCAGTTTTCAGCATCTACCAGGCAAACGGTGAGGTCTTCTTTTTAATTTAAGATTATGAAGGGTTATACCCTTAGGGCGAATTTCTCGACGGGTGGCTTATTAATTGGCTTGTCTAGCCTCAAGGCTTAAGAGGTCGTAAGACCAGGCTTAACTGAAAATGTATTTCCCAAGCACGGCTACCATAGCCTCGAGGCTTCAGTTAGCCCGTGGGCCAGGCTTGTAGGATTAGCCCCAGGCTTCAGTAAAATTTGCATTTCTCGAAATCAGTCTTCTGTAGCCGTAGTCTCATAAGCCTGTTAGACCAGGCTTACAGCGCCTTTTCTTGGCCCTGCCTCAGAGCAGGTCTTAGGTCGTAAGCCTTGGTCTATTTCAATTTACAAATTATTTAAATTGTAACGCAAAGTTTATCTTTCATATTTTTGACGGTCTTTCAATTAACATGAATAAGCAGTCGCGTAACTAGGGGGGTGGGAAGCGGGGGAGCTATTGCCTGGTTATGAATTAACCTCATATTTGGTCATTTTAACCTTAAAAACTCAATTTTTAAGGTTAAATAAATTGCATTTATCCCATTTTTGTACCATTGGCCTATATGTCACCAGCTTTAATAGCTTAAATATGGCATTTGTACCATATTTTTTTTTCAATCCCACCCCCCCATGTCAAAAAGAAATCACGCCAATGTTCGGGACACATTCCAAGCAGATCCCATAACTCCTCAGACCCACTCCACCCCTTACAAACCCAAACAGCATGAACGATGCCTGCCCCTCATTTATTATGTTTGCATCCGCTTTCCACCACCCCACCCACAAATGAAAATGTCTATAGTTACGCCACTGTGGGTAGGTAATTGTTCGATTTAGTCGAACATTTCAGCATTTTATTTTAGTGTTCATTTGAGTTAGTTGAATTTTTTTAAGTAGCTGTTGCTATCATAAGACCTACTCATTTTGAATGATGATTTTTTTTAACAACGGATATAATTTAAAAAAAATTCTTTCATGATCATCATGATCATCATGATCATCATCATCATCATCATCATGATCATCATCATCATCATGATCATCATCATCATCATGATCATGATCATCATCATCATCATCATCATCATCATCATCATCATCATCATTAAGACCTAACCACCTGTCCCTATCCAAGCCTTAATAGTTTGATACTCGTACTTTTCATAAGTAGGCCTATTACAATATTATTTTGGAGTGCCTATATTATACCAGGTTGGACATCAATTTAATACAATAGAAGAAGGACAAAATTGGTAAAGATATAGTAAATATTTGACACGAAACAATAATGCATGCAGTATTAAAACTGAATTTACGGATAAGATGCATATAATATTGCTATATCTTCTACTTAAATAATTATAAATATTGTACCAACAGATAACTTCATGTGAGATCTAAGAAGACTGGTGATATCAGCAGTAGATAGCACGTTGGTTGCTTTCCTTTTCATTAGGCTTACAGTTTTACCCTTTTTGGGATGCAAAGAAAAAATCACGAGTATAAAGCATAGACGTATCATTCATACAAGTTGGACTCATAAAAAGTCAAGTGGAAATAAAATAATACATAAAAGACACATAAACAGACACAATATTCTTGCATCAAGTTGTGTACGGTATAAGCCCAAGCACAAGACCGCTGGTCCAGGCTAGGCTAGGCGCCCGGAACATCACGATAATGAGACGGCAACCTTGTTAGTACGGTAAACCGTGAGGACCACAGCTTATGTACATCTACCTCCAACAGCCTATACAATTAAGTCGCTGGTTGAAAGGGACGAGGTTGTCAAGCGTTAAGCCTGCAAGGCCACTAAGACTAGGTTGAATTTGCGTTGAAGAAATCCGCTAGAGTTAAGACTCGGGCTTCGAGAGCGGGCTAGGCTTAGTAGCCTCAAGGCCACCTTAAGACTACGGCTTAATAAGACTCCTGTCGAGAAACTCGCCCTTACAGGCTTACAGATCCATAAAAACACTTGCAAGTGGTTCATACTCACTAATAAACTTCTTATCAGCATTAACATTTTTAAGTATTAAAAACTTAATATGAAAATTGAAAAAAAAAGATCGACTGATCCCAGAAAGTGAGGAGGGAGGTGGAAACAAATTTTTTTATTTGGCCTTACAATGTAATCTATTATAGCCTGAGTTGGGAGCACTAGCTACATGTAACCTCAGATCATGCATTGTCTAATAGTTTATTTTACATGTATGATACACTAAATGTACTTGTTAATGTGATTTGAAATGTCTGGTGTCTTCCGCTGAATGTATTTTTCCCATGCAGCTTTAATCTATGTACCAAGCAATGACAATTAAGTTGTATTATGTCTGTTCAACAAAACAACGATGAAACATTGTTTATTCAATGTTCATTTCACAGTGTGAAATCATCACACTACCAGTCAGTAACTTTTGTAATTTATTAAAGGTATTATTATAGTAATGATCTTTGTGATATCATAAAAATGTTCATAACATTTTTATGAGTAGCTTTAAAGTGAATGACAAGTCTATCAAATGTTTTGTCAATTTTTGTCTGGTGAAAAATTAACAACAACAAAAACAGCAATGCTGTAAAGGTTGTGGAAGCATCATTCAATTATTGTCAATCACATTACATACAGACCTACAAGTTTAATACCATTTTAAACAAAATCATTTCACATACAGAGCTATAACTTTAATACCATGTTATACAATGTTACTTGAAAGATTGGCATGTAGAATTCACCAAAATTAAAACTTTCAAGAGTCTTCTTTAGACTCTTTATCATTACTGTTATCTGGCCTTCCCCCCTCTGACCATGGGAGCACCATCTGTCCTGTTCTGAGCTAACAGCTAAATCTTCAACGTTGATGGCTCACTTTGAGAACTGCACCTGCTCCCCGGTTCTCGGAGGGAGCGTTTTGGAGTGAGCCACCAACGTTGAAGATTAATAGCTGTTGGATCAGAATAGGATAGATAGCATTTCCCATGGACAGAGGGGGAATGCAAGATAACAGTGATGATAAATTAAAAAGGGTCTACTAAAGTATACTACTCCAACATTAGTTCAGGCTCAGATTCTAATTCTAGAATCTAAGGTTCAGGAGGGTGAGGATTTGAAATAGGTTGAAATCCTACACATGACATATCATTAAACAAACTTCACATGGGTGGATTAATTTAATTCTGTGCATAATTTTGAGCTAAGAGTTCAGTCAGCACCAGATAAAATGGTATGATAAATGTATTTGGGTCAGTATGATAAATGGAAATTAAAGATAATGATTTCATATGGGCACTGCTTTGGAGATTGTACGTAGCCTCTATAGATTGGAATTATTTTGACATGCATGTGACCCGAGGTCCAGCTTTATTTTTAAATCCTGACGGGAAATCTATACTATAATAATAGTTAAGTTAATAAAAGTACTTATTTTACATTTTGTCACAACTATAATAATATTTAAAAGTTAGCCTAAATTAAGGTTTAATTCTTTAAGGGAAATAGGGGTCTTGGTAATTTACAATTGGGATATTTATATACAAATTGTCATCACTATTTTGTATCAGCTTTTAGAAAACCAAATATAACATTTGCAAAGAGTTATTTATTTATCTAATATTTATCTTTGTATATTTTTTTCAAAAATATGAAACATTTTAGAGTCTGAGGGAAAACTATATTTGGGTGTTTTCCTTTGCTTTATTTGGGCTAATACTGGATCACAGTGCAATGAGTATATGTCGCATGTAAATTAACCCACAACTCGATTAAGCCATATCACATTTTTGCATGAGATAACACTATGGTATATATAGTAACCAACTTGTGATGTAATACTTGATATTGTATATGTGCAATATGAAATAAACCTGCATGCTTGCCCAGACATGTGTACAATGCAAACTTGATTGAAATGTTGATTCTGTTTAAAAATAATATAGTCGGCACAGTATATATATATATATATCATACAGCGTTTTTCTATTGAACATGTATAATAAAGAATCATTCCGGTTAGAGATTAAACCGGAATATTCCTGCTCACCTTGATTTTCTACTGCGCTAAATATCGGGTAAATACCCAATGTCACTGATGTGCCGGTTGTAAGCCCCCACATCGTGATAAAACCTTTCAAAGCTTCAGTACTCCACTGTGGCGAACCAGAATACAGAGGCTGTGGTTTTCTACTGACGAAAACCGGCTCTTATCTCTGGGGAAAATCCTAGTTTTAGAAGGATAAATGCCAACGAAATAGCGGAGAAAATTTAGCCGGCATTCGCGGCCACATACCGGAGAACAGCATTTTCTACTGGTAATTTTTAGCTCATTGTGTTAGCACAATGAACTCTAGGCATGATCCATTTTTCTGTATGTTTTTTTCTTTCTCTTGCTACATCGTTTGAGCAATGGATCTGGTAATTTGAGGCGGCGATCTTTGCATGATGGTTCATGATTGTTACTTATTTAGCTAAAAAAATTCGGACGGAAAGTATCATTTTTGGAGCATTTTCTTACGAAAAGTTTTACCTAGTTTCATGGAATAGTCTCCTATGCAGACTGTTTGTGGTGCTTTTCATATTACAAACACTGTACAAACTCCTTGATCGTGCGAATTTGTAAAAGAGATGGTTGAACTTTACTATTTCAGTGCGGCTACAATGTCTGCTTTTCAGTGTTGCTTTTAGCACCAATTGGGTTTGTGCAGTCTATAGGCCCTTACTTCTGTGCACGAGCCATGAGCAAATAGTGTCTCAAATTCTCCCAAATCAGAACTAATTGGGCTACCAAATTGTTGGTTGCCAACCCTGATTATGAACAAACATCTCACTCATTTACACTTTATATCACACATCTTGACCCAATTAGTTATGTAAACATTTACTCAAGGACACAGGTGAAATGTCCTTTTGACTGGCACTGGCCTAGTATATCAGTATATGGGACCATGACAACCCCTCTCTGACATTACAAAACAGACAGCCAGAAAGTCTGAACAGGGAAGTGCTTGGGTAAACACTAGACTAGTGGCCTTTCCCTGTTCTGAAGATTGAAGGGAGCACTTGTCGCCAGCCCATTCGGGCTGGTACCTGTTTCAGGTTTGGGGTCAGTTTACTCAAGAGATTATATTTTAGTGGTATTGGAATGATTTTTTTTTTTTTTTACTTTTTGTGGTTAAATTTTTTAAAAAATATTTTAATTCGATTTGTTAGGAAAAGTAAGTATGTTTTGCCGTTTCAACGAATCTAAAACGAGTGAGTATTACCAAAGTTATGTTTGAACTAATTAATTATGACTTTAAAAGTTTAAAGGCCTAAATGTAACAATAATAGTTAATATATTTAGCATCATATGGTCAGCAGAAGAAAATCTGACATCACCTATGATGTCATATCAGTGTCCTTGACCGGGGTCCTTACTCCTTGACCACTGGACAGCGTGATAGCATGTGGATAACAGATCTATAGAATCAAAATCTTCATCATATCCTCGGATCATATCACAGATTCTCAACAATCTGTGATCATATGGACCATATTGATGTGAAAGTAGTTATCTATCATATCCTGTGTCGTTTTATGGATAAAAATGACTCAAAATGTTATTGATGAAATGGTTGCTATCATAAACATCAGTTTTGTCTTTTCAACGGAAAAATCCGATGCAAAATAAAGTTTTTAGGGCCTAGCTATAATATGGGCATAATTTATGCATATAGTATTGAACAATGTACCCCATTTGACATGCACTTATAGATAAATAAATTGTCTTACTTTATTAATTTAATAACTTCTTTATTATAAATAAAATGACACATAACTATTTGATTCATAAAATTACATTCAACAAAATGATTGAAGAGAAAACACACAAGGCACTAGGCAGACTGTTATAGAATGGAGTATGTAAGATGCCATGTCCATAGCTTCAGAGGAGTTTCCGACTAGCAATCAACATGATCAGCACATTCAGAAAAACACAGTTTAAGAGTGAAGATTGTAGTGAGTAACCAGTCCTTTATAAATGTGCTGGCCACTATCTATTATAATATAGTAGGCTTAAACTATACATTTAATTAATTAAGTTATTTTAAAATAAAATGTACATGTAAGTTAACTCAAACCGGCAGTGTATATATCGAAAAGCAGTGAAATCGGACATTCCTAAGCGAAGATATTGAGTTCGTAAGTTCTGGTATTACAAAATTGGAAATTGAGATATCGTGGGTAAAAAGCTGAAAAGACAAAAAAAACCCAACGACAACAACAACAACAACAACAACAAAACAAACAGACCAGAACAATTTGGAGTACATGTAATGAATTAAAAGAGTTGACATGAGATTAGGAATTAATGTTTTCTGCTGTTTCAGTGTGCATGTTCTCATCGTTGATGGTTTGGTGGACTGTCATGTAGATGTAAGCGTGATCCTAAAAATGCCTTTCACATTGACCAAAACTAATTACAAGACCTCTTCTACATTGAGGCTGGCTTTCCCTTTTAAAGGAATTTTTATTTGAAATATGAAGTCAGGAAAATTAGATGTGTGTGCAAAATTTTATTTATTTATTTCATTTACCATGAAAGTGTTGTAGTTTTTAAGTTTCAAGTTTTTATTTGGAAATTGCTTTTACATCAGTGGCACTCATCTATCCGATGGTGCATCCAAGACATTAAATATACAAACAAAACTGTATTAAACAAAATAAAATCAAAGGATACTCGACAAGCAAAAGGTACAAATAAATAAATGCCTTGAATAAATAAATACCTTGAGAACCGTAAGTATATTTTCAAAATGCTGATTTGTGCTTGATCACAGCACTATGGTGATTTTGAGAATACTGAAATGTGTTTTTCAAAGTTGGCAGCCCTGTATACATAGCTATACATGGCTATACATGGCCATGACATGGTTACATATGGCTATACATGGCCATACATAGCTATCCATGGCTATACATAGCTATCCATGGCTATACATAGCTATGCATGGCTATACATAGCTATGCATGGCTATACATAGCTATGCATGGCTATACATAACTATGCATGGCTATACATAACTATGCATGGCTATACTATGCATGGCTATACATAGCTATGCATGGCTATACTATGCATGGCTATACATAGCTATGCATGGCTATACATAGCTATGCATGGCTATACATATCTATGCATGGCTATACATAGCTACGCATGGTATTCCTGACCATAACCCATAACAAATGAGCTACAGCACCAGTGTGCTCTTGTTAATCCCCAAACCAGATAAATAGAAAAACGCTGATAGAAAGCGAGGGTCAATTTTGAAAACCACAATAGACTAGTTCTATTCTGAAAAAATTGTGTTCCTAGCGGCAAGTTTGCGTAAAAGTTGGCAACCAGCTTATTCGGGTATGCTGAATTCGAATCTGTCTGCCAAGCAATATTTTGAGACTGTGACCCTCAAAAAGACTCCCAAATAACCCCATAGGATTGTATAGGGGGCAAAATATTAATTTTATTCCAATAATACTTTCAAACATGTCAAATTGTGCATCTGGCCCCGCGGATCCCATAAGTGTAATGTTTGTTTATACACAACCAATAGTTATGAGGTACTAAAGGTCACGTGTCGATTTGCTTATTGTGCATGGGTTAAAATTGCTCAAATTTTCATAAAAGTTGCAGCAAATTGTTTGCCTAGCATAGAGGATTCAGAAAAAGAATAGTTTGCACTATCTGCGATGTCTAGTGAGCATGTTACACAGCAAAGAGTCAAAATATATGTAGGATTGCTATACGATTCAATAGAATTTGCATTTATTTATCATCTATCATCTGAAATTGACATCGCAGATAGCAAAAACTTTTCCTTTTTTGAATCCCTTGAACTTGAGGAACAGTTTGCATCCATTTTTTACAAAACCGGAGCAACTTTAATTTTTCACCCCTGTATAACATGCAAAATAACTTGGTAACTATATGTCCTATGCGCAAATATGTTTTGTGATCCTTAGACCCAGACAAATAATTTGACATGTTTTTAGTGAATTTGGAGCATGTTTAATTTGTGCCCCCTATATGAGCATGTAGGGGGTTGGGGGTCTTTTTAGGGTCAAGGGGTTCCATATAGCTTGGCAGACAAAATATTTGAATTCAGCATACCACATACACTACGCAAAAAAAGTTTCTTTATGGTTAGGAAATTTACCCACTATTAAAATCTAGCGAATAATTTTGTATGTTTGCTCAATAATTGCATGCGGGTGATTGTCCTGCGCATTTTGACACCTCAAACACTACTCTACGACACTCCTGAGAAAACATATGAATGTTTAAGTAACACGAGGTCGAAAAATGAAAATTGCAAAGAGGCCTATTCAAGTTTTCAGCATAAAAGAACACAAAAAACAACAAACATGCAGATAACATTTTTTGTTTAATTGCTGAGTACATTTCAGGCATCATACTGCCGTTTCCAACTTCACTTGAGATTAATCTCTTTCTTTACCCGTCTTTCAATACTTTGTGTGTCCACCGTTGGCTTCCCTTACAGCAGCCACGCTGCTGCCTCATGCTCCTACTGAGGCGTCGAATGTTACCTTGCTCAACCCCGCTCCACTCGTTGATAACGATGCGACTTAATCCCACCAGCGTTATATCTGCCTTTATCTTCTTGTTGACTCGTTTCTTGTGCTGATCCCAAAGGTTCTCCAAGGGATTAAGATCAGGGCTTCTGGAGGGCCACTCTATGTTATGTTATGTTCTAGTGTCTCAATTCCTTCTGCTTCCAGGAATGCAGCTGTAATCATGACCTGTTTTGAATCCCTTTTCCAAATCCATCTCTCAAAACTTAAATGTCTTAGTACCCACTCACCTTTGTCTTTGATCATTCATCTGCATAATAAGCAAAGGATTATCCAACATGCATCAAGGAAAATGCTTTAAATTAAAATTTAAAAGGCGGGAATAATGAAACCGTCTTGGATCAGTGAATCAGCTCTAAAACCGCTGAATAGGCCTCTTTGCAATTTTCATTTTCGACCTCGTGTTACTTAAACATTCATATCTTTTCTCAGGAGTGTCGTAGAGTAGTGATTGAGATGTCAAAATGCGAGGACAATCACCGCATGCGGTTAGTGAGCAAACGTACAAAATTGGTTGCTAGATTTTAATAGTGGGTAAATTTCCTAACCATAAAGAAACTTTTTTTGCGTAGTTTAGATGCCAGTGGTTGATGACAAAATTTCCTGAAACGGTTGAAAATTTCCTGAAAATTTATGTTTGTGTATACTTTTGCACATAAACATCTGAGCAAAATTTCCTGAAATCAGGAAATTTCCCGAAGTCCGGCATCTCTGATACATGAATTAACCAAATTGGTTTGTTTGCCAGCTTTTACGCAAACCTACCGCTTGATGCTTAAATAAGCACATGATTTCCAAAATAGAACCGGTCTACAAGCTATTTTCTTAAATTTGAGAATTATTTACTGAATTCTACAGATCCTGCTATCTACTGTAGATAGCATAATTTTATAAAACATTAATTAAATAAAATTTAAGTTTCAAGCTTCAAACTTCAAACTTCTTAAATTGATTCAAAACAGTCACTTCTATCTAGCAAAATTAATATAATTTGAGGGGAAATCCCATGACAAGGTCAAGGTCAATGTCTGGCACAGTCCACCTACAGATATTGGAACAATAGCTGTGGTCCACTGGTTTTGAATCAGAGTTGCTAGTGAATGCAATATCTGTACAATTGGGCTACTTCAATCAAGCGCAATTTACTCTGAAATGTACCAATTGAGATTCATATTTCAAAGTGGTGTGCATAACTCTTCCAGCATTCTCTAATCATTCATTTCCCTCATTTCAAAAGGGTATTGTACTGTTCAGTGGTGTAGCCAGTGGGAGGGGGGCCCTGCCCCCCTACTTTTTTTTAAAACTTCATCCCACTTCGTATGCAATGAGAATTTTTCCACCTGTTTAGAAGAGAATCATTTAAACTGAAAAGGGCATTGCCGTATTATCTGTAAAATATGCTTGGCGTTTTGCTTGGCATATTCTGGCAACGCTGTGAACAATTACGCCATTATACTACAATGTAGTTAGTTTTGTTACTAAAGACTGTAAATATTTCACTTGTCATCTTGTTGCTGTGTAGAACACAATTTATGCTTTCCACCATGGCTTCCATACTACAGTTAATATATGTTTTTTGTATGTACCAAGTGTTTTGTCCTCCGTGTATCCAGCCCACAAATGGAAAACCAACAGAACAGGCAAACTCATGCTATCCACAAGGAAGTATCGCTTGTAAAATATGGAATTCTACCAATATGGATTGTAGTTACAGGAAACTGATCTGTGTTCCACCACTGCAACATGCTGCTTCAATACAATCACTAGATCTAAGTTTTAATCAACTTGGTATTATCCCTGATGATGCATTTCACAGACTTAAAAAGTTGCAACAGTTAGATCTTTCTCGTAACGACATATCAACATTGCATGATGGTGCATTTACTGGACTCCATGAACTACTATCATTGAACTTATATTCCAACTCTATTTCCTATATACCAGCTAATATATTTAGCAGTCTTCACAAGTTGCAATATTTGGATATTTCTGGCAGTAATATATCATCCTTACATGATGGCGCATTCACTGGACTCAGCGAACTAGTAACTTTAGACTTGAATGTAAATTCTGTTTCTCATATACAGGATAATGCACTAAGCAGCCTTCACAAGTTGAAAGATTTAGATCTTTCTTCCAACTTCTTTTCGACATTGCATGATGATGTATTTGCTGGACTTCAAAATCTACAAAATTTGGACCTGTCTTTTAATTTCATTTCAACATTGCCAGATGAAGCATTTTCTGGACTTCAAAATCTACTGAGTATGGATCTGAGTTCCAATTTCGTAACCTTTGTAAGTGACAAAACCTTCAGCATGCTTAGCAACCTTACCCACTTGGAATTAAACTTACTTGGTCCTTTAGCTGGTTCCCCATTTCAAGGTCTCACCTCACTGCACACACTTACACTTGGTTGTAGTAACCTATCAAGTCTTGGTTCGACATCACTGTCTGGGTTAGAAAACTTACAAATTCTACATCTGTTATTTGATGACGGGTCTGGCAACATTACTGGTCCTGCTCTAGCTCCACTTTCATCATTACGCGAACCGTACATTGATGGTGAAATATATGACTGTGATAGCATTGAGAGGCTGCTGACTGGATTACATAACCTACAACACCTTGATATCTCCATTGGTGCATCCTGTCCTGATCTCATATTGTGCTCATCATATAAAGAGAATCTCTTGGATGCAAGTCATAAATGTAGCAAAGTGATTCCCTTGAAATATCTAAACTTTTATATGACAACTTCTACAACTGGTGTTCAAGCTTTCAAAGAACTCTATAATCTCACTAATCTGGAACTTGAACAAGGAGAAATTTATGAAGAAATAGAGACTTTGAACATGCTAGATTCAGCACCACTTGAAAAGCTAACTCTATATGTGTGGTCAGACGAAGTCCACCTTAATTCAACAACATTTCAATCATGGAGAAAATGGAAGGCATCATTACAGGTACTAACATTAACATCCTACGGTGCTACAATAAGTGTTGAAGGTGCACCATTTGAATGGTTTAATGAATTGCAAGTTTTAGATATTGCATGTGGATATCTCACATTGTCTGTGAATGCCTTCCAAGGTTTAAGAAGTTTGAATGAATTAAAATTGTCCGCAAATATTAATATGTTTCCACCTGTTGCAATGAATATATTTAGTAGCTATAACTCTTTAACTATGTTAGATTTGTCATACAATCATTTGAGTGATTTTGTACCTTTATGGGAGCAACTGTGTAACATTTCATCACTTACAAATATAAACATGCAAGGTAATCAGTTCAGAGATCATATAGATAATTGGCCATATTCTCCACCAAATTTAGAAGTACTAGACATTGCATACCAAACTGGTTTGGCATTTGGCATGTTTGGTGTAAATATAGGCCTATGTCAAGTTGCAGCTCAAATGATATCACTTGATTTAAGTGCATCAACCGTGTCCATCTATCGGCAAAGTTATACCTGTCCTCATCTGAAGTCTTTAACTCTTACAGATTGCTCAATCTCGTACCCACTTGATGGAATGCACTTGCCCATACTAGAAAACCTTCGCATGGATAATGTAGATACAGGTTTTTATGACATAGCGGATATAATACAGAACTTAAAAACACCTCAACTACAATACCTTGTTTTGAATAACAACAAAATTACAGAAATAGGTAATAATCTTGCTATGTTTTGTAGTAATCTAACAAATCTCGAATTAAGTGGAAATAACATTGAAATCATACATAAAGAACAAGTAGCTACATACTTTAATAAACTTGAATATCTTGATTTAAGTTTTAACAAATTGAAGTCAATAAGCAACTTAGAGTACTTGGTCAACATCAAAACATTGATTCTTAATGACAATGCAATTCCAGTAGTCTCCAAAGCAATGCTATCTCAATCCCACCACACTTACATGACTGAACTAGATTTAAGTAACAATCAACTTCAATGTGATTGCACTGTGGAAGCATTTAGAAATTGGGTTCTTACAGACAACATGGTTTTTCTTCAACAGGATCCACTTGGTGATTATCAATGTTATTTCCCCGAATCGAAAAAGGGTTTCAGCATAACAGAGGTTAACCTAGATGACTGTGAAACATCACACTTGCTACAACACTTTGTTATTGGTATTTCTTGTACTATAGCTGTATTAGTAGTAGTTCTTGTAATAGCTGTACGATATCGCTGGCACATTCAGTACAGATTCTTCTTGCTTGTCAACAGAAGAAGAAACCAACAACACTTTCTTGTCAATGATGATGACCGCATTGATGATGATGAGAATGGTGTCCCTCGGTATGATGCATACCATATAGAGGATGAGGACTGGGTAGATGGAGAACCAAATATCGAGGAAGGTGAAGAACCATTCAGACTTTGTCTTAAGACCAGAGACATACGCGCTGGGAGACCAATTTTTGGTGAACTGTCTCTTCACATAATGAGAAGCCGCAAAATTCTTGTAATACTCTCGCCCCGATTTGTTGAAGACAACTGGTGTTATTTTGAATTGAACATGGCATATCATCGAGTCCTGGAAGAGGGCCGCAATGTGATGATTCTTATTCTCTTGGAGGAGATTCCAGATAACAAAATGACTCTGTTGTTGAGACAATTATTCTGTAGAGTGCAGTTGCTAAAATGGCCAGGCAATGGACATGGGCAGTATATATTTTGGAGACGCCTTCGAGAGGAGCTTAAGAGGCCTGTGCCATTAGATCGCAGATTTGATATTTAACTGCAATTTATGTAGATATGATTGAAGAGTATTAAACAGTTTTGTGACTTGATAATCAAAAAGATTCCTTGCCCTTTAAAAGAGTCGAGACTCTGCCATGTTTGCTTGCAACTTTTGGAGGACAAAATAGTGTATTCCTGGAATAATTCTTTTAAAATGTGTTCAGAAAATGTTGATTTACAATGCTTGTCTGGGTTCTATGTGTTATTTGTTGTGCTGATAATGAACGCTATTAAAGCACAACATGTATGCAAACCTTTGTAACCCTCAAGCTTAAAGATACAAATTATTGCTTGATTTCTACTTTTTACACAGGTGGTGAACGCCATGCATTCTCTAAATTCAGTAAATTTGCTTTGTCAGCCGTGTAATTGAATGGGATTATTTTTGAAATTTAAAAATGCTTAAAATATCACAAACAAGTAGGCCTATGTTAATAAATAAATAATACAAGCTAAAACCGTTGGGGTTCGATAATGAACCCCACAAAACTAACCTTCAAATTAATTAAATACAGTAAAATTTGATTATTACTGGGTGAGAGTCGCTGTGATGGTTTTAAATTCGCCGTGTTGGTTAAGCTCCGATCACTTAGTGTGCAAATTGAATGGCGCGTACCAGTGATCACGGCAGCTACGAAATTCAGTCCAGATTTACTTCTGTGTTCCGATTGTGTGGAAAGTGCCATACGGCTGAGCAGTTTTGCAGTCTTTTTCTATCACGTCATCCGCCACCTGCTTTTACCGATAAAATGAATGAATCTGCACTATTTAGGTCTCCATAAGTGAACATCAAATGGCAGATTTACCAGTATTACACAGAGGCTTATTCTGAGTCCCAACTCTTTCAGTTTAATCTCTTTAATGAGAATCAACTTTTGTATATAATCATGACTAAGATGCAACCTTAATTACCATAAATTCAGGCCAACTTAGCATGAACATAATCTGAATGTATTTTAACGTAACAGATTAACTTGAACTTTGAATTCAGATTAATAAATAGGCCTGAATTCAATCAACTTTTGTAAATAATTATGACTAAGATGCAGTTGCTTTTTATTGCCTATATATATTTTTGGTTGTTGTTGGTAAGGCCTAAAAAAATTGTTTGATTGGCGTAACATAAAAAAAAATTGGGGTCGGTCAGGTCGGGTTACGCCAATCAAACAATTTTGTTAGGCCTGATGTAATGTATTAATTTATAGATGCTTTGAAAGTACTCCAGATGTCAGACAAATAAAACACTTTTAAATTGTTTTAATAAAAAAATATTATTCCTATTTGTCTGATGAAATGCTTGATCCATATCACTGACTTTGAACTCATGGGAAATATACGCTATTCCATTTCAAATCTACACTACCCCAGTGGAAGATTTTGAAAGTATTTTCCACAGGGGAAGTATAAATTTTAAATGGAATTAGCACAACCAATTCTATTTTAAACCCACCCTCCCTCTGTAGAAGATTTGGGGTGAATCTTTATCAGAGGGTGTATGAAATTTAAGTGAAGCACAGTGTCAACACCCTGTATTATAAATATTTTTTTCCATACAGCTCAATACTCCGTTGAAATCAATATTCTATTATTGACACAGATAAAGAAAGTTTAAATATGCATTGTGTTATAGGACGTGCACCTGAAACGGCTAAATGCGTTCCTTTATACCTATAAAGGATAATTGTCATTCTCAAAATTAAATATATCTAAATTTTTACGTTGGATTTCAAATTTTTTACATTAAAAATGCAGTAAAAGATATCCACAGCAAGCTGCAAGGCCCCGCTAATTAGTGTACTGCTTTTCGAGTGAGTGTACTGGAAACAAAATACACTAGTTTTACCTGAAAACTATTTTTTTTCTTGTAATAGAAACATCATATGGGGTACTAGAGCATGCACAAATCGTTATAATGTGTAGAATATAGAAACGCAGTGGTATCTCATATGATAGTCATGGTATGCTTAGCCTGAGTCGCTCGGCCTATCTCGAACAAAATCGTGATGCGTAACTGTTAAAAAACGAGAGGATTCGCTGTACTATCACAGCAATTTTTAACACAAAGATATAGGGATGATGACGATGTGTGAAGCTGCCTAATGTGTTCATTCCAAAATTCCATTTTCATTTCAAAATTCATACTCCCCTGTGGAAGATATTTCCAAAATCTTCCACAGGGGTAGTGTGGATTTTAAATGGAATAACCCAATATAAGAGTCAAGTTTATTCTATCAATTTATGGAAAAACTACAACCTGCATGTTTTGTGGTTTTTTGTTGTTTGTTTTCCTTTATCGGGTACACGCCCTCTAACTTAGAGAAATAGACTAGACTTGGTCACAATTCAAATGATATGCGACGTTCCATGTCAAAACCAGACACTTTTGGGCAGGTTATCAATTTTGAGGTTTTTACATATCTTAAAGAGATATTTTGCTCCACAACGTCATTCTCTCCAATGAAATCTGACATTCCTAAGCGAAGATATTGAGTTCGTAAATTATGGTATTGTAAAATTGGAAATTGAGATATCGACCTTTAAAAATATTACTGACAATAGTAGGAACTACCTTGAAAATGTCTCAAAAAATACAAGATGCCAGTTATATTCCGATCTGAATCTATCAGATAATATTTTAAACATTAATAACATCACAAATTCGCAACAAACCCAAATTATGAAAAAAATCATCCCGGGCAGATTTTTGGCTATTTCTCCATTTATGATCCTGCCCAAAAGTGTCTAGTTTTGACATGGGACGTCACATATGGTGCATGTATGCTTCTCCAACACACAGAATACAAATATATTTCCATTCAATCCATTTACATTAATCTTTATTTACATACCGGTACCACTTTTCATTCACAATTTACATGTTTGACAGTTTAATGCTCAGTATAAATTTCTTATTCTTAATTTCATAATTTAAAGGAATAATTAAGTGAATCATTTTTCTGCTTTGTTCCCCAAAAAACTCCTTCACTTTGTAGTACATTATTATATCACAGGTTTTTCACTGCCATCTTATGAAATTCAAATTTTGAAATGGAATAACTTGCTCTCTATTACCCTCAAGACCCATCATTGAAAATCATGCATTATTCAAAATTATTTGCTGTAATCGTGCATTGAACGCAATAGAGCATGCACATAACTTAAATTAATAACTCCCTCCTGAATAAATTAAACTATTTTCATTCACAAGACTTCAATGATCTTTTGGTTTGTTTTCTGAAGACTTTTGGGTTGCTTTTTGCCTCTAATATTGCCATATATTTTCAAATAATTTTGCACATAATTTCAAATAAAGGGCTTTCATGTGACATGTTTTGACAAATCACAGTGCGTGATTTTCAATGCTGGGTCACAGAAAGTAAGTTACTCCATTTTGAAATTTAAAATTTCATAAGATACCAGTGATAACATAGTATTCTATTTTGTAAACACTCCTGATTGACCCACAGGTTACAGGTAGCTTTTAGTTTAGTTTAATTAAGGAGAGTTTACATAGGCTGGACACTGAAGAATAGCTGTATAATGATAATATTCCACAAAGCTCTTCCACAAATTATGACAAGAATGATGAAAAAGTTTTCCAAGTCTGTGACATTGGTTTCAGAGGTTGAAGTTTACCAATCGACATGGGCAAGTCTTGCATGGAAAAGTTACCCTCACGCTTCACTCTCTCCAGCTATGTAAACAGTCCCATAAATTTAGGGCTCAAAATGTACAGGTTGACCACACTTGCTGAAAAAGAATCATGAAGAATTACCTATCCCGCCTGTGTTCTCTACTTCTGTCTTTTCTTCTATACTCTTCAGTCTTTCTTCTCTCGTCACATATCTCAGTCTTTCTGTTCCTATCATCCTCTGACTCGCTAGAACTATCTCTTCTTCGTCTGTGAGATTCATCATCTTTATTATGCTTACGTTTGTCATGTGACGACTGCTTCTCTGATCTGTGCCCGGAGCTAAACCCGTCAAATTTCCCACTCAGCCAATCATCTTTTGTTGCATCTCTATTATTTGAATGACTACTCTTTCTATCATCTCTGTGACTGTTCCTTTCTCTCTCTTCTCGTCCAGTGTCCCTTTCTCTTCGATCATCTCGACTATCTCTCTCCCTCTCTACTCTCCTTTCATTCCTGTCCTTTACATCATGATCCCTGTCCCTGTATTTACCCCTGTCCTCCCTTTCCATGTGTCTGTTTCCACTATGTCTTCTTGATTCATGATCTTGATCTCTACTTTTTCTTCTGTCAACATCCCTATCATGTCCATCTTTTCTGTCATGTTTTCTGCCATACTCATCATTTCTAGCATGACCCGTTTTTGTATACCTGCGTTGACCATCATCATCATCATCGTCAGATTCAGATGAGGAATCATTTCTCCTTGACTGTTTGCTCTTATACTTAGCTTGATGACTTGAACCATCATGCTTTCTTTTTATCCCCTTTTGATCCAAGTCACTATCTGACGTTTGGTGCCTTTTTCTGCTATCCTTCTGTGCTCTTCTCTTATTGTCCGAGTCACTGTCCGAGCTGGAATCATCATCTGATGAAGACTCATGTTGTCTCTTATGTTTCTTGCTGCTTTCCTTCTTGTGTTTCTTCATCTTCTTGTGACCGACTCTACCTCCTTGCTGAAGCTTTTCCAATTTCCTAGAAAACAACAACAAAAAAACATAGAACAAAACAAATAAATTAAGGGTAAACTAGGTATTGTTATTCAAAGCAGCCCCCCAAAAAAAATCAATATATTATCTAAATCAATATATTATTGAAAAATAACACTTTGATGTTTTGCAACAGTTCATCCTACAAATCATATACTTTGAAAACTTGCTTGATTTATTGTTGTTAATGAGTTATGTATGTTTTACAAAAATGTTGTTTCAGCCCTCTTTACAACATAACTCAAGAACTACAGGATCTACAAAAGTATATCTGTGATATTTGAATTCTTCTACATACTCGCGATGAAATGATCAATGCAATTTTACCAAATCTCACTACCATTTGCAAGATGCTGTGAACTACCAAATTGCAACAGTTTAAAATAGTTGCTAACCTTCAGCTTGTCACACCCAGAAATTAAAATTAGTAAATGAGAATGCCAAATTTTACTGCAATATAATGTAATATGCAATAGGCTGGGCAGACATCCAGGCACTGCATTTACTAAAAGTTAGGTTGGCCAGACACAAGTTATGCCCAGCAATTCATAGTCAGTGATGCCAACGCCACGCCTTAGGCGCACAATTGGGCTACTTGGCGATCACTTGCCGCTACTCAAAAAAGCATGCCGCTACTTGCCTAAAATTGTGCTACTTTGCCAGTCTCAGGCCACGGCAGTAATTTGATGTATTTTCCTTTCAATTTAGTCTCTGAAGCTCCAAATTTAAATTACAATGGGTTTTGCGACCATTTATTGATTGGTCAATAACTTCCCAGTAAGTACAAGTTATGCCCAGCAATTCATAGTGTTGATATGGACCGCAATTCCAGCATACACATACATGCCCTAATTTGCACTATTACGCGTAAGTTGTTTTCAAACATGCACCTGCTTGTGGGCTCCAGGGTCATGCCAAGCGCTTATAAGGATGTTTTAAACCTGAAGATCAGGACGAATCTGAAAGAACTTCACTCTTGGAAAAAAGAATTTTGTGAAATTGTGAAAGCTGCATGATCAACTTAGTAATACACACAAGTTTCCTTGTGTGGGTCACTGTAGTTGTCGACAACAGTTTTTTTTAAGTGTACAATTCTTTCAGACTAACCCTTGGAAAAACATTTAGACATTACATTTCCCAATTTTAAAATTATGAAGGATTAAATAATATAAGTGCCGTGTAGTACACCAGCTTTGACTTACTTGAGGAGTTTCTTCTTTTGTTTCTTTGTGAGTGTCTTCAAGAAGGCCGCCTCAGCCTCTTCATCATCATCACTATCTTCATCATTACCAACCATTTGCTGTAAAAAAAAATTGAACAAAATTGACAAAATCGCTTAGTTTAATCTTTCTTTGTTACTGACATTAATGTTTCCTTGTAACATGATAACATCCTTTGGTTTTCATGGTTTCCATAAACCCCTCCACCACCATCATCATCATCAGCTGCGGAGCTTTCTCCAACTATTGCGATCTTGGGCAAGCGAAACAATTTTGATTGGCTGCAGCATCCCTTCAGTATCTCCCAGGAGGTGCTGGACATACTGTAAGTACAGTGTGCGCGTCCATCCCGGTTTCATCTTCCCATGTGGTGGAATATGGCATATTCTTTCACAGGCTCATCGTCTTCAAGACGCAATATATGGCCGAGAAATTTGAGTTGATGAATCTTGACTCTGGCAACCAGTGGAGTGGTGTTGGTCCGATTGTAGATGGTTTCATTTGGAATCCGATCCACACGCTTGATGTTTAACATGACTCTGTAGCAAGATGTTGCAAAGGCATTGATCTTGTTTTCCATATCCTCGGTGATTACCCATGACTCACACCCGTACAGAAAAACAGTAACGCAAGTTGTCTCAAACAGCTTGATTTTTGTTTCGATTAGCAGGGATGGGCTTCTCCAAAGGCGTTCCAGTTTCCAGAAAGCTGCCCAGGCTAGTGCTTTTCTTCTTTTTAGGTCTCCTGCACTAGAGCCCATCTTGGGTCCATCTTGGAACCCAAGTACTTGAAGTCTGTGACATGGTTGATGGTACTACCATAGACTTCAAGTGCTCCACCATACCAGGGTTATTTAATGTGACTCTTGAAAATAACCTGGGTCAATGATATTTGTAGATTCTTAATTTTGTGCTTGTTTTTGCTGGTAGTGTTTTGATTGAATTGCAATAGACCTTCAGGTAGCATCAAGTAATCAAGGGCTACACTGGTCTGTTAATGTGTATCATGCAAGACATGGAAAGCAGAGAGAATAGAAACACAATTTTTTCAGTTTCAAGACTATAATGAAAGACAAAGATAAAAAGACTAGTTTGCATCTGACGTCGATCTGTCAATCAAACTCCGAGCATGGTTTGTTTACAAGTGTCGTGATGATGACTTGCTGACAGCGAATTTATAACGGGCGCCTTATTGTTAATTTTGCACCTTTCGACATGCAAACCATCTCAAAAGTTAGGTCTTTATAGTAGGAAACTTTCTTAACCGAAGGCACCATGTCCACAATGCCTAGAAAAGCTGCTTTTCGCCTTGTAAAAGTATGTCATTTTCGCCATCCTCGCCATTCACTGCTATTCCTTTTCTCTGATCGGCACCAGCCAGATGAATCGACCTTCCTTATACGCGCTATTAGCCTATCAAGGATCGTAGAGAATTTGATTGACAGTGACGTCAGACGCAAACTATGTCTTTCATTATAAGAATTGTTATTCTATCTCATTCCAACATAATTGAGTTGTTCATTCCCATCATTGATTCACAATTGGTTCATTTTTTGATCTCCCTTATCTAGGATGGGTCAAAAGTTCAATGTGGTAAAATGTTCACCTCTCTACTTGAGACAAGACACACTATAGCCTTATCTGCAATAAAAAGGTGGTGTTAGGGATGGCTTAAAAACTGCCAGTCGACCGCCGGTGGTTGGAACTGGCTTCTATTGTGCAAAACAATAGAACATACCGGTTCTACCAGGGCGTCGGCGATCGACTAGTGGTTATGGATTTTGAAGCCGTCCCTTCCATTACAGTGTAAACTGAAAAGAGCCTACAATTATCAGTCAATTCATCATACCTGATTCTGTGCATAACCATTATTCTTCCGTCCTAATACACACTGTTTCAAAGCCAGTCCATCTCTTCTCATTTCATCCATCAACTCCACAGGATTACTGCTTGGCCCAGCCAACTCTTCATCTGTAGCCTTGTCGTACATCGGACACTAATCAAAGTAGGAAATGAAACATAAAGTTTATCATTTGTTTATAAATGAATAATTTTTGCTTGGGTACTTCCAAACATGAATTTCTTTGGAGCAATAATGGTGAACATGGTTGAACCCAAACAATGTGACTGCAATTTTTTTATTATTTAAACAATTATTACGGTTGAAAACATTTCCCAGCCTTGGTTTCAGAACAAGAATAATAAAAGGAGGCAAACTATCATATTTGACATATTTAAACAAGTCACACTACATGTACATAATATTATTGCAAATTGTCCACAATTAGATGGTGAAAATTATGAATGTATATCCACTTGACTGCATATGCAGGGTCAGAATTTCGTTTCACAGTGCGAGAATCAATCTTGATTCTTGCAGAATACATTTGCGGGAATCATTTGATTCTTGCCAATCAACTTCTGTGTAAACTACAAAAGTTTGTGAGAATCAACTCTGATTCACGCAAATCTGTTTACGAGAATCTTTGCGAGAATCGATTCGCGGATTCTCGCCAAAATTCTGACCCTGATATGCATGGTTAATCTATTAGCTCATTTTGGACATGATAACATACGCCCATAATGGTGTGTGAGTATTCTGATTGTGGAGATGTGTATATTATACCAAATATTGTAAACCCGGCAGCTCCACGATTGGAGATTGTGTCAAAAAGAGTGTCTTTAAGCCATAGAGGGGGGTATAACACCTCCTAGTTTCTGATATGAACACCTCCACAATAAGTCGATTGTGTACAGATGAGTAAACATAATTTTTCACCAGACAAGCAGAAAAAGTGATCCCACCTGGGAATCGAACCCAGGACCTCAGGTTTACACAACCTGTGCCTTGCCCACTTGGCCAAAGGAGCTTTGTGATAAGGCTGCTTGAAATTTGATCCTATAAGCTGTCACTTATCTCCTCCCTGCAAATAGCCCATAGCAGCTAGGGCTGTAAACAGATGAGTGTGTCAAAAACTCTGCAGTTAGAATATAGGTAAGTGATACAGTGGTCAGTTGGATACTTGAACACAAGAATGGGTGTGTGCGATGGAGGGGTGGGCATGAGTGCATATCTACAGTAAGCCAAAAAATTAAGGTACCAGTTGTGTTCACCCCTGTATATCCTAAATAAAGACATATATGTAAGATTAAAATAAGCAGCCAATACCTGTACTCTGTAGCTCTGATTTAAGACCTTATTTGTTGAAATTGGTTGAGAATTAAAGAAACAGTGATCTAAAACCTAATGAAGAAACAAAATCAAAAGGTGCACTTTTGTGTCCTAATCAATGAAAGCACGACGCTAGTTTTAACGTGTTAATCAATGGAAGCACGGCGCTAGTTCGCTTGTTCGTGAACACGTTGTGTACAAATCAATAGGGCATCATATGGAACAAACTGCAACTTTTAAATTGATATCTTGCTTGAATTTTTGAATCGTCATGTGTTTATTTCTTGATCCATTTCAACAAATGAGGTTTTAAATTCGAACTAAAAGATGTAGCTATTGGCTGCTGGTTCCAATTATGACATATTTGTCTTTGTTTAGGATATACAAGGGGTGAACCTAACTGGTACCTTAATTTTTTGGCTTACTGTATTCCATGTACATATGAAGACCTTTGTTCCAAACCAAGTTTTAACACAAACACATGTTTCTGATTTACCTATTTTACATGTGCGATATTGCAATGGGTTGTGATGCTATAGGTATAGTAATTTCAGTTGGATGCACCATTACAAAGTAAACAGTGGATGGATGCATTGCACGGTAACAATACTGTATGAGGCCTTTGTTGCTAATGTCAAACTTGTAAATGAGAAACATGTGGTTGTGGACTTAACATGGGTTTGGAAACAAGCTCTTCATATATACAAAATATACATACCTCCCTATCAGTGTTGACATGGCCCCATTTGTGACACTTGATACACTTCACATTTCTCACAGCAATTCCAAATGGCTGATCCTGAACATCCATGTTCTTGGCATAGTCCTCCCTTGGAGCTTCACGCTGCCATTCAAACTTGAACTCTTGTTCCCCGTCTTTGTCCCCTTTCTCCAATCCTTTGGGTGGCTCATACATGAAGTGCAGTCCATGCTTGACTTTTTCATCACCCATCGTAACTCTGTGAAACATAACATTACAACATGAGAAAAAATATATTTGCACAACTTCTTGCATTTCAGGGTTAGCGGTGACCTGCCGAGGCCAGGGGTCCAAATTGGCAAATAAAGGGGTCCAGGCATCTAATTCTACACAGACGCACAAAATTAAGGGGTCCAAATCACGGGGACCTGCTAAATCAAGGAGTCCTGGACCCCAAGACCCCTTAAAACGCTACCCCTGTTGCATTTTTTCCACAGTGGATCAATGCATGTTTGATACAAACAAACACTTTCCTTGCCATAAAATTGACCTTGTTTATGCACTTCAGTCATATTTGAAACTATAAAATATCCTGATCTGTTACATTAAAAGGATTTGTTTAGTGATTTTAGGGATTTATAAGTCATCAAACTGGCAACCCAGACAATCTTTACCAGCCAAACATGACATCATGATAAATGGTTATAAACCTACAGTAGTCTAAACTGACTATATCATTTCATTATGGTTTCAGAAAACTCAGGCTTTGCCGTTTGAGGAGAGCTAGAGTGATTGCCCCCCATCACTCCCCTCAAATAAAGCTGAGGAGAGTTTTTTATTGCTCGCCTACCTTTGGTGTAACAATAATAACCACATATACAGTACAGTAAAAATGCTCTCCTAGTGCTCTACTGTGGCACTCAAGGAGAGCAATTAAAAGCTCACCTGCAAATTTCAAACGGCAAAGCCTGAAACTAAAAGCCATCTTAGAAGAGGATCGCCAGCTATAGCACCACATAATCACCCATTTGATAAAAGTGGAAGCACAATACTGTAACTCCATATCGTTTCTTGATAAATCTTTAATTTAGAGAATAAAGCTATTGTTTTTAGCCTCTATTACTACATTTATCTGTTATCATCTGATATAAAATGAACATACCATTGATTTTAAGTCGAAAATGGAGGCAGTAGGACATGTTTTAACAATTTCAGGTACTGAATATGATCAATTGTGGGGAAACTAGTAGGGCTGTTGTCAACAGGGCTGTTGTTGACAATATTGTAAACAAAGCAATTTTCCAGATTGCCGACAAGAATGGAACAATTGTCGACAAAAACTAGTCACTAAAATATTAGAGATAAGTTTAAAACATACCGGTTCGATATGCTTAAAATTACCATTAATTACCACAACATCTATATCAGTCGCCTAGGCTATTTCATTGGTAAGCGGTGCACATTATCTTATTATGCGTATAAGCGTATATATGGCAAGGTAATATTTTGGTGTCAATAAACGAAGCACAATGTGATCTCAGAACTTAATATTTTGACTTTAATGAATATTGATGTATTGCTTTGTTGACAACTTGTTGACGTCGGATCTTGCTTTTGACGATTGCCAATTTGTAAACTCTACTCGACAACAGCCCTAGGGGAACCAGGGTGTCCCTAAATGATTTTTGTACCGTACGGTCCGTACCAGAAAAACTCGATAGTTTAGCATATGTGCTTAGCGCTTTTGAAAACATGAAATTGTACCAAAGTCTCAGTGCTTTACTAACCGAGCTATTGAGACACAAATTTGCAGGTTTACTTGTTCATACCTATATGTATAGACGTGTATCGATGATTTGCTCAAAACCCTTTACACTTTTGTGGATGGGGCACTTCATGTTTGCATGTTTTAAAAGCGCTCGATAGTAAGCACGTTATGCTAACTATCAAGTTTTTAAGGTATACCGAATAGTTTTCAACAACATCCTGGTACAATTGAAGTTTGCTGTTTTAAGGCCTAGTACAGGTGAATGGGTACGGTATATTATCCCTACACAATTCCAGTCCTCTCACTCGGTACACTTACCTGTTGTTGTAGATCTCTTGTTCCCTCTCATACTCAGCTCGTAGAGTGTCTTGCTTCTGCTGCTCATTTTTAGTTCGTTCTTCTGCCATCCATACCTTTACAATAAAAGAAAAATTATAACACAGTTAATTAAATAAAATACATATTATTGAATGGCTTTGAGTATTGCATGAGATATGTAATAGTTATTCCACGAGTGGCCTTCAGGCCACGAGTGGAATAAGTTACTTGTACCAGCCCAGAGTGATACATGGCAAAAGAGACCACTGTCTGGCCAACACATGTTATTTATTACACTAAATGCTGTATTCTGACAATCTATGTTTACAAACATGCTGAGGTCATGGTTGTGTCCTTAAAGTATAGGCCTTCACCCAAATGGAACCCTTGTTGTGAGGTTACATAATGTTGTCTGGAAATTTTTAATTGAAAACAAGGACCACTCTCTGGGCACACCTGTTTATGAGGATGGTACAAGTAGTCTACCATGTCATGTGTTATGTCTGGAGCAGGACATCTCTTTGGGTGGGTCTGTTTACTTTTTGAAGTATATACTAGAGGGTGGGACAAGTAATCTCCCATGTGACTAGTTATGTCTGGAGTGAGACATGGGAGTGGTACATGGGTTTTGACTCCACTCTAGACAGAGTGGTACTAGGCAGTAAAATCACCAAGTATGGTACAAAAATATATATTGCATACATATATGCAAATAATATATTTGATGCCAGATGACGTTCACATTCCTTGCTTCAAGATCCGAGTAATTGTGATCAGAATAGGATCGGGAAAAGAGTCATAATGTATTTTTATGAATGAAATTGGCCATGTCAGGATTACGATACATGACGAAGGGTCATATTCCGAATTAAATATCTATATTCTACAGCGGAGTGCCAGAGTTTATTTATCCCACAATGATCGGTGGTATATTGCAATTTGAAAATGACTTTTTGCTGATGTAAAAATAATAATAACATTCACTAACTAAGGGTGTCACAAAACTTTGTCACACACATAGATTAAATACAGTCTCCTTTAGTTGTAGTAACTACATATTTCGGACGTTTGAGGACTTGTTCTCAAGTTGTAGGTACTCCCGTAGGGTGCCTCCAGGGTTTTATTTTGGCAAGTTTGCATTAGTATATCTAGTAAAATATGCACTTTAGAAACCTGTGTCAATGATGTATGTCATCTGTGATTGTGCAACTTATTCTACACATCAGCTTTTGTCCAAAGAAATATTCAAAAAGATGATTTCTGAGTGATTTTTACATGTATGAGCAGCGAAAAGGCCACTCCACGACTATGTACAATGTACATGAGAATATGGTGATGAATGCAGTGCACGCTAAATCGCAGCGCCACATACACGTAGCTCCTTAGAACTCACGGTCGGAGCCGTGAGTTCCAATTATTGGAACTAAGTCTCCTTTTCAGTCGGGTTTATGTCGTGCTGTTTCTTATTGTGGCAAGTGCGGGGATGAGACTACACTGCAATTTTCGGTATAATATAAGCTCATTTATCGTGTGTTATTTCAATGGTGTATCAAAAAAAGTCACAGAGAACCACCATTTGTCTGTAGGTTGTTTTGGTGGAATAGGGAGCACGCCTGCGGGCGCTGCTTAGGGGTGGTGCAATAATTATGTGTACCCGGGGGTGAATTATAGGGGGGCAAAGATTTTTGGCAGGCCAGAAGGGGGGGCAAGCATTTTTGGCAGGTCAAAAGGGGGTCAAGCGATTTTTGGCAGGTCGAAAGGGGGCAAGCAATTTTTGGCACAGATATTTTGGGTACCGTTTCTACATTAGGCCAAGGAAAGTCGATTTTGAGTTTCCCGTCACCCGCCCTCACTTCATTTTCTGACCATCACTTGAATTCATTATTGTGATTTTCAAAAAAATACCAATGAAAACTGGTTATATTTGCCAAAAAAATTATGAATATCCCTTTACTTTTTGTGGAAAAATCAAAATCAAAACATACATTTTGCTGTCAACCTTGCAGACTCTTTGTAATATACTTTTGAATCTCATTTGGGCTAAACATCCATCTTCAAGTGAGTGGCTGACAAATAACAACACATTTTACATGCGTGTTGGTCATATAATGAAAGGCAGACAAATAATGAATAATGAATAATGAAAAAGTTACCTCACTTGTTTTCAGAAATTATGTGACGGGAAACTCAAAATTGACTGTTAGGGGCCTTACGCCCTAAAAAGGCATAGGAAAACGTTAGGAACACATTCAAATATGCAAAATTTCCTTCTGGTGCACCAGAACGAAATTCAAATTTCACGATATCTTTGCAAAATGAATTAATCTGCAAGAAATATTTTGTACATAAACATTATGTAGCCAGAGGTTTCCAGTGATATAAAAATCTCAACTTTTTTTGAGAAAAGTGGGGGGGGATGAGGCTGTGGATCACGAAATGCCCCTTATTATTATTGTTATTATTTTATAGATATAATTGCCTATCGATTGGATTGATCATGGATAAACATATAAACCATTGATTGACAAGGTTACCCCTGCGTCCCCTAGCCGCTTGTCCCAGGGGTACACATAATAGGTATGCTAGGTGAATTCAAATTTGCCATCAAACTGCATCATTTTATATATCAAATTAAAGCCCTTGAGTAAACAAAGCCAAAACTGAAAACCTTTTTTTCATAGCACTTTCCGTAGCAAAGTTACATCTTGTCAAAGATTGACTTTCATCAAACAATGTCAAAAAGATTCAGCTAGCAAAATTCCCCAAAACGGCATTTCGGGGGTGTTTCCAGTGATGCCAACGCCGCGCCTTAGGCGCACAATTGGGCTACTTGGCGATCACTTGCCGCTACTCAAAAAAGCATGCCGCTACTTGCCTAAAATTGGGCTACTTTTGCCAGTCTCAGGCCGCGGCAGTAATTTGATGTATTTTCATTTCAATTTAGCCGATTTATAAAGGTTTTGAGTCTCTGAAGCTCCAAATTGAAATTACAATGGGTTTTGTGACCATTTATTGATCGGTCAGTAACTTCCAAGTATTTTAGTACCGGAAGTTTTAAAGTCAAGTGCTTTTCCGCCCAATTGGGTGTTTTGCGTTCTAAATTCGGGTAAATCCGCCCAAATATCCGGTATTGGGCGCTTTTGTGGAAGCTTAAAAAATTGGGCTACTTGAGAATCCTTTACCGCGGCCTGGCGAGTCAATGCGCCGCACCTTGACGCTGAAAAGTTTTGGCAACACTGGGTGTTTCTAGATCTTAGTCTCATGATGATAGCAGCTTTTTAATAATGGAACTGCTATCAAAATCCCTCTAAAATTCCATGTGCGAGTGACTTATCACCATAAAAATCATATATTTGGGTCAAGTGAAGTATAGAAAACATATTTATGTAGGTTTCTTTCTTGACCAGTTGTTTTAAATTTCTATGTAAAAATGCATTGACATTGTCGGCGAATTTGGCTGACTAGCAAATGTGTTTGCCTGGCATACCTACACATAATTATTATTGCACCACCCAGGGCATGATTTTTGACTGGTTTAGGAAACTGGAAGTTGTTGCGTTTTAGCAGTGAAGCTTGAGTGGACATCACAAATTCATATGTTCTCAAGTTGTAGAACCTTGGGTAAGTTTTCTGTAATACAAAATATGGCAATTCTTCCAAATTCCGCAACTTCCGGATTGAAATTTTAAGCTTACCAATAATCAATGATTTACAAATTACAATTCAGTATTATACTTACTCGCTTAATGTTTGCAAATGACGCTGGGTGGAAAAACTTCTTGCACATGAAATTAGCAAATGATTTCCCCATGATGGAAAATTATTTTACAATCAAATGACTCGAAAAATACAAAAAATATCGACGATAATTTTACGTTGATCGCCGCTTCCGGTTTCACGAAGATGGATGAAAATTGAAAACAACTGACTGAGGTCAACGACCTTTTTTGTTATTGGCGAGATTCCTATTATTAGTCGAGCACTATAAATGACAAGTAAAAATTATCAATCAATCAATCTACTGTAGATCTGTAATGTTGATGAAGTAGTAACATAATTATACCCAAAAAATAGTAATAGGCCTACTCTATTATCATTATTAATTTCATCTGAATACATGAGACAGATTTTTTTTTTTCTTGGTTTTTGGTGACAAAACCCCAAAAACCACGATGTGCGATTTTCAGCCACAAAATCAATAATCAAGTCATTCAATAGGCGTTTTCAGTATTAATTTAATTCAGCTTGTGGTGGCATTTAGGCCTACAGGCATTATATGCAATTTAACTTTTTGTTATTTTTTGTATCAAAAATTAATTTTAAGAACCACTGTCCCACCTACCCAAGTGGATGGGGTAAGTGGGACACCATACTAAATAGGCCCTAATTGGCTAAATTGCATGATTTCATCATGATTTTCTGCTATCAGGCTTGTAAAAAGCGTTCTTTTTTCATGGTAAATGAAATAGGCCTATATTATCTCCCAATTTCTCCTATTAAATTCTCAGTAAAGACTTTTAAATATTTGGCAATAAATAAGTATAATTCCTCAAAGTTGGTCGCCACATCAAGGTAGTGTTGGTCTCAAGCATGTCCCGCAGCTAAAATACCAAATAAACTCCAATATATTGAACAGTGAAATTAAAACATACATATTTGCAATGGGGTAAGTCACCATTCGGTATATCGTATTGGTGGATTTAGTGCTGCAATGAAGTATCTAGTATCTAGTAGTACGGTATAGTAAGTGTCCCACTTACCCCATCTTACCATAATTAGGCCTATAATGTAGATCTGTGTAGTATAGGCCTAAGTTAAGAAGTATAATAAGTGCTTACGTTACTGTAGGCCTATTGGTGAAGTAGGCCTACCATGCTTAGGGGATGTGCAACAAAATTGCTTGCCCCCTCCCATCGGCCTGCCCAAAATCGCCCCCCCTTGTACATGCCATTTTTGGGATCTCCCCCCCCCCCCCCGGCCAATTTTACCCTCCCACAGGGCTCATAATTATTGCGCAGCCCCTGAAGTAGTGTGCCTATACATCCGGACACACATAATATTATTATTCTTTTAAACCGGGCTTTTAAATCGCTGCTTTACATCTACTCACACTCCCGATCATGTCGATTCTAAAAAATACACCACTAATTGTTTTGGATTAAAACATTATAATCTTCCACTACCATGTCTCTTGTTGAGCTAGTGTGTATTAATGAAGTAGTGCATTGCTTACGTCTACTGTACCTACCGGGAGTGCTTGCTTTTATGTCTATCATGATGCAGTCATGTCTACAGTAGAATTCACTTCGACCTTTGCAGGACTTAAACCCCATTAAAAGCTATTAAACCAAGATAACACTCATTGAAACAGCTCAACTGATTAAATCGGATCTTCTCTGGTTGTGCACATGTGTCTGTTTTATATGTGCGGTATCGCAATGAGCTGCTATAATACAGCTTCAGTTGGGTAACCGATTATAAAGGAAACAATGGTATGTGGACCTTTGTTCACGAAATGAGACAATGGCCTGCTTTTTGTTAACCAGCATTCTTGAAAATGAGCAACATAATGATTGTTGACTTAACACGGTTTGGAAATAATTTCTTCATATTTTTGGTGTTATCTGTCGTTTACATATCCTTCCTAAAACACAAAAGTGCGACTATTTCCAAACACCTAAATTAGCTAAAAATTTAGGACATGTTACAAAACTATATTTTCTAGAATTTCATAGAATAATGTAAATGTAGCTTGTACCGTTTTTTTGTGGCATCCTTCAGAACTGAGCGGTCCGTTACCAATATAGCTCAATATTTTGGGTCAAATCTCCATTCAATTAACACGGGGAGTTGGCTAGCTATGAGCTAGCTATGCCTTGCCCTCACTCATATTTTACGAAAGTGCGACTATTTCTGAACATCTAACCTAGCTGTAATTTTAGGTCATGTTAGAGAAATATATTTGCTAGAAGTTTGGAGAATAGTTTAAATATTGGCTGGTTATTTTTCACACAGTGATGTTAACTAGACAAATGCAATATACTTCTAACATACGCTATTTGTAGAGGTCACGCGTAAATGGTGAGAGCACTGTGTATTGTGTATAGGAAAAATGGACAGTAACTGCAGTATGTACTGCAGATCGATATAGGGCCTAGGCCTATTTGATGAAGTAGTGCATTGCTTACGACAACTGCTGATCGGAAAAAGTAGTACATTGCTTACGTCTACCGCAGATCGGTGTATTGATGAAGTAATGCATTGCTTATCGTCTTCTGCAGATCGGTGTATTGACAGTGGCGGCGCCAGGAAATTTTTTCGGGGGGGGGGGCATTAGGGGGGAATAGTGAATTTCAGGGGGGGGGGGCAAAATCAACAAAGTTTGCGCAAAATTACCGTAAAAAGTCAGGAAATTTTCGTAATTTTGGGTTTTTCTGGGGGCAACAGGGGGCAAGAGTTCTGACTGGGGGGGCATTTGCCCCCCCATGCCCCCCCGTGGCGCCGCCACTGTGTATTGATGAAGTAGTGCACTGCTTACATCTACTGCAGATATGTGTATTGATGAAGTAGTGCATTGCTTACGTCTACTGCAAATCGGTGTATTGATGAAGTAGTGCTTGCTTAATACGGCTACTGTAGATCTGTGTATTGATGGAGTAGTGCATTGCTTACGTCTACTGCAGATCTCTGTATAGATAAGATATTTTATTTTCCCATAATTCACATGAAATCACACAGTATATATTTTAAAAAACAAAGGCAATATCAAACAAACGAATTATGGAGGGGATGACCAGAAGGCCAGTAAGGCCAGAGGAAGTCACCCCCCTTAACAAAGAAATGTTACCATCAAAAAAAAAAAAAAACAAAACAAAGCATAACAAACAAACGAGAAACACAATGCTCAAGAATTAATCATATTTTGAGATCAAGTCACGTTTATATATCTTACGGAAATGTTTCAATGAATTTGCCGTTTTTATTGAATTTGGCAATGAATTCCATAATATTGGACCAGCAGTACGAATGGCATGGTCAGTAAATGTTTTGTTGTTCTTCATTAAGTTGAATTTATCTGCGTTTCTCGTTTGGTAATTATGAATATTGGAACGTAGTGTAAAGAAGCCATCAAATACGCCCGGTAATTCATTATTACTGTACTTGTACATAAATACCCCCAATTCAAGTTTGTAGGTGTCTGCAAGAGTTAAAATATTGTATTTGGCAAATAAGGGAGCAGTGTGGCTTCTATAATGACTATTTGCTATTGTCCTCACAGCCCATTTCTGTAATTTCATAATTTTATCCAAGTATGTTTTACACGTATCACCCAAATCAATATTCCGTAATTTAAATAAGGTAAAACAAGAGTACAATATAGAGAATACAGGATACGATCAGGTACATAAAATTTAAGTTTGTTCATAACTCCAATATTTCGCGAGATGGTTTTTGCTATACAGTTTATATGGTATTTCCACGTCAAACATTCATCAATAATCACACCCAGGAATTTTGTATTAGTAACCCGTTCCAGAACTGACTCATCTAAAATGATCTCAGGAGATACATCACACACAGTTGAGTTTATTTTTGATGTCATATGTGGTGTACCCAAAACCATGTAATTTGTTTTACTTGCATTTACCGATAGTTTGTTCGACTTGAACCAATTACTAATTTCTTTCAATTCATTATTAATTAATTGATATTTACTTTCAATATCTTTATGTGAGTACAGAATAGTAGTGTCATCTGCGAATAATATAAAGTCTAATACATCTGATGTGTTGATAATATCGTTTACATAGAGAATGAATAATAAGGGACCCAGTATAGAACCTTGAGGTACACCACAAATAATATCTTTAAGTTCTGATTCACAAGAGTTGTAATGTACATATTGTTTTCTGTTGCTTAAATAATTAGTGAACCACTGAAGTACGATACCACGAAAACCATAGTGTTCCAATTTATGAATTAATATGTTATGGTCGATGGTGTCAAAGGCTTTGGAAAGGTCTAAGAAAATTCCAATTGTGGTTTCGTTTCTTTCAACGGCATAGTTAACTTTGTCAACTAGTTGAGTTATGGCCATGTATGTAGAATGGTTGTTTCGAAAACCAAACTGCTTATCATTTAGTATTTTATTACTATCTATATACGCAATACATCTATTAAACACTAGTCTTTCAAGTATCTTCGAAAAACAAGGTAGTACCGAAATTGGGCGATAATTAGAAAATACTTCAGAATCTTCTTTTTTATAGATTGGTATTACCTTTGCTATTTTTACTTTTTGTGGCACAACACCGGTTGAAATGGAGAGATTAAAGATTGAGGCAAGCGGCTGAACAATTTCCTTTGCAACTCTTTTTTATAATAAAATTTCCAATATTATCATGACCAGCACTTTTATTTTGATTAAATTTATCAATAATTTTAATGATTTCCATTTCAACAACTGGCTTCATATACATACTGCTAGATGCTGGATTTTTAGGTAATCAAAATAATCTTTACCTGATTTGTGAATTTGTGATGCTAGATTAGGACCTACATGTACAAAGAAATCGTTAAAAGGTTGGAAATATCATGGGGATTGGTAATAGTATTGCCGTTGTCACTTCTAAATTTCTTTTGAGCTTGTCTTGTTTTACCACGGCCAATGATATTATTGATTGTTTTCCATGTTTGTTTCATATTATTTTTAGAACGCTCAAACTTGGTAAAATAATATTTCCTCTTAGATTTGCGTATCAAAGCATGAAGTTTATTTCTATATATTTTAAATTTGTGAAGGCGTTCAGCACTTGGGTTTTGCAAATGCTGTTTATATAAAGTATTTTTAATGTTTATACTCTTTAGTAACCCTTTGGTTATCCATGGCGATTTCGGATCCCTTTTCCTTTTATTTGAACATTTCTTTAATGGAATACATTCATCATATATTTTATTAAATATACTGATAAACTTATTGTAGTCATCATCTGCATTTATATTATCTAGGTATTCTTCCCATTTGACATCAGCTAATCTTTTCTTTAACATGTAAATATTTTCGTTACTATGAACCCTTTTATGTGTCACCGTTGGACTTGGAATGTCAGTTACATCTAGATTTGTTGACAAGATTGTTGGAAAGTGGTCACTCACATCTGTAACTATGATAGCAGACTGAATTACAGCTTCGTTATTCGTTAATATATTATCAATTAGTGTAGCGGTTGTTTCAGTAATTCTAGTCGGTTTGTATATAGTTGGCATTAATGAATAGGAATAAATTAGGTCTAAATAATCATGGTATGCTTTATGTTCCTCAACTTTTAATAGATCTATATTAAAATCGCCTAAAACATAGGTAAGCTTTTTTCAGCATTAATAGTCTTTAAAATAGGATCTATTCCTGTTATGAAATCATTAATAGATGTATGGGCTCTGTATACAGTACCAACAATGATATTTCGTTTATTTACATTTTCAATTTCTATAAAGCATGACTCAAAGTTTGGGGTTGATTTACTTAAGTCTTTGCGTACCTGGTATTTAAGTTTGTCCGAAATATACATGCCTACTCCCCTTTCTGTCTTCCAACTCTGTGGACACATTCAAAGTTATATCCAGCGATTTTGTAAAAATCAGGTGGCTTATCTCTTAAATGGGTTTCAGAAATACCTATTATGGTAAAGTCGTGGTTAATAGCTTTCATACATTCCTTGAGTTTGTCAAAGTTCTCTTTTAGGCTTCTAATGTTAACATTCATAAAATTTAATTTACCATTTTTTAAGAAGGAACATTGGTTTGGTGTTACATAGTTACATTGGTGGATACATTTGTCATTAGTAATATTATCTTTATCTGTAGTACTATTTTCAAATTTCAATGGATTGAAAATCATTTCATCGTATTTCTTAATAAAGTTGGCATCAGTAATATCTGCTGTTTTAAGATGATGTGTGATATTTATATCATCGCTATCATCGTCAGAACGTGTGTCTTTATTTTGAGCCATCGTACAATTGTTACAAGTCCATTCATTGTGTTTTATACGCTGTAGTTCTTTTGGTTTCAATTTGGTACATTTTTTATGAACAAATCCTTTGCATATTTTACATGTTATATTTTTATGACAATCGTAAACTTTTTTTGAGCAAGACACACAAGCATCATCACAAATAGCAGACATTAAACGAAAAGTATATTAAAAAAAAAAAAAAAAAATTAAAAAATCTATTAATATACCAGGGAAAAAGTTTATATATATAAATCAACCGTTTCCCTTGATCATGAAAATATTTTAACAGTTAAATTAAGCTATTTTTCAACAGGCTACGAAAGTAACGTATTGATGAAGTACCGGTAATGCACTGCTTACGTCTACTGTAGATCGGTGTATTGATGAAATAGTACGTTGCTTACATCTACTGTAGATATGTGTATTGATGAAATAGTACATTGCTTACATCTACTGTAGATCTGTGTATTGAAGAAGTAGTGCACTGCTTACGTCTACTGTAGATCGGTGTATTGATGAAATAGTACGTTGCTTACATCTACTGTAGATAGGCCTATGTGTATTGATGAAATAGTGCGTTAATTGCTTACATCTACTGTAGATCTGTGTATTGAAGAGAAGAAGTAGTGCATTGCTTACGTCTACTGTAGATCTGTGTATTGAAGAAGTAGTGCATTGCTTACACCTTTTATAAGAGGACCGTGGGATTTGGTTGCGGAGAGGAAGTTTGGCCCATTTGGACAATTGTGTGTTATTATTTGTTCTTTAATATCATATTTATTGCATGTTGTATTGTATATTTTTATATGTGAGCTTCACAGCAATTCAGCTTTTAGCTGCGAGTGTGTTTGAATAAACCATGAATAATAATAATCTTACTATAAATAGGGGAATGTTGTATGTATCTATCTATCTATCTATCTATCTATGTATGTATCGTGTATAAAGGCTCCGTCAGTTTCGATCCAAATGTCGCCAAATTCATACGGGAGGTCGAGGAACTTACCGAGACGGCTATGCGAAAATTTGGTTGGAAACGGGCAAGAATTGGCTGCAAAAACAGTGAAAATATGGGTAAAAACGGGGTTTTTGTTTTGAAAATCGGTTACCAGCCTACGCGTCACTGCAGCTGGCCGGCAGCGCGTCGGCGTCGCGTGCGTAATGCGCATTACGCCAATGCGCGCGTAAACGGCGCAGAGCCACACGATTTGCGAGCAAGAGACCAGTGGACATGATAATACCACAGAATTAAAGAAGGAGAACCGGGACTCCCTATACCGCCACGTACAATCGCGCCGTCAGCTATGGGGAGAAAATTGGGGGTATTCGGGTCCTTGCCGACGGTGCGCGGAGACGAACGAAAACAATTCTGCGTCTCATCTTTAGCGTCTTGGGATCGCGTGCAGGTCGCATCAAGTGCGTCTCTCAAGTGCGCCCATGAGCCATGTCGCTCTTGCATGACAACGATTGCCTCGAGCGCATTCCGAGGGAAACCGAATACCCCCAATTTTTGCTCCATGCCTGTATCAAGATGGCGGTCGAGTCCCGGTTCTCTGGTTTTAATTCTGTGGATAATACGGAAAGAAGAAAAAATAATAAAGGACGAAAAAGGAAAATGGACGGGTCACGGGATACCGGGTGAACACGTCCGCAGACACGCTATGAAAGGACGTAATAAATACGGGAAAAAGACGTGTGTTACTATAAAGAAAAATAAAATTAAAATGAGGACAAAAAGATACGAGTATTAGGCCAACGGGTTAAAGTAACTAAATGAAACGGGAAAGAAACGAAGAAGGAAAGAAACTAATCAGGAAATGTAAGAATGTAAATAATGAGAACAGAATTAAGTAAAAAACATGGAAACGGGAAATCAAGCAGCAAATAAAAAAAAAAAGATGCTAAAAGGGAAATGTAAGAAAGAACAGATTTAGAAAATAATGGGAATGGGTTAAATAAATAAATAACATGGAAACGGAAAATCACAAGCTAAGCAGAATAAACTAAAAAAGAAAATGTAAGAAGAGACAGATTTAGATAAATAAAAATGTACCTTTTCAATGATTCTACCTGTTCAGTAATTCTTCCTGTTAAAGTGAACGCTCCCATTTACTCATCTCCCGCTAGTAATAATAATAATAATAATAATAACCTACTGCAGATCTGTGTATCGATGAAGTAGTGCATTGCTTGCATCTAGCCTACTACAGATCAGTGTATTGATGAAGTAGTGCATTGCTTGCATACTACAGATCAGTGTATTGATGAAGTAATGTATTGCTTACGTCACTGTAGATCAGTGTATTGATAACGTAGTGCACTGCTTATATCTACAGCAGATCGGTGTATTGATGAAGTAGTACATTGCTTATGTCTACTATAGATCTGTGTATTGATGAAGTAGTACATTGCTTACGTCTACTGTAGATCGGTGTATTGATGAAATAGTACATTGCAGGCGTTCACGTCTACTGTAGATCTGTGTATTGATGAAGTAGTGACTGCATGCTTATGTCTACTGCAGATCTGTGTATTGATGAAGTAGTGCATTGGTTACGTCTACTGCAGATCGGTGTATTGATGAAGTAATGTATTGCTTACATCACTGTAGATCAGTGTATTGATAACGTAGTGCATTGATTATATCTACAGCAGATCGGTGTATTGATGAAGTAGTACATTGCTTATGTCTACTATAGATATGTGTATTGATGAAGTAGTACATTGCTTACGTCTACTGTAGATCGGTGTATTGATGAAATAGTACATTGCTTACGTATACTGCAGATCGGTGTATTGATGAAGTAGTGCATTGCTTACTTCTACTGCAGTTCGGTGTATTGATGAAGTAGTGCATTGCTTATATCTACAGCAGATCGGCGTATTGATGAAGTAGTACATTGCTTACGTCTACTGTAGATCGGTGTATTGATGAAATAGTACATTGCTTACGTCTACTGTAGATCGGTGTATTGATGAAGTAGTTCATTGCTTACGTCTATTGTAGATCGGTGTATTGATGAAGTAGTACATTGCTTACGTCTACTGTAGATCGGTGTATTGATGAAGTAGTTCATTGCTTACGTCTATTGTAGAGCGGTGTATTGATGAAGTAGTACATGGCTTACGTCTACTGTAGATCGGTGTATTGATTAAGTAGTACATTGATTAAGTCTACTGCAGATCGGTGTATTGATGAAGTAGTGCATTGCTTACGTCTACTGCAGATCGGTGTATTGATGAAGTAGTGCATTGCTTACGTCTACTGCAGATCGGTGTATTGATGAAGTAGTGAATTGCTTACATCTACTGCAGATCTGTGTATTGTTGAAGTAGTGCATTGCTTACGTGTACCGCAGATCTGTGTATTGATGAAGTAATGCATTGCTTATCGTCTACTGCAGATCGGTGTATTGATGAATTAGTGCATTGCTTACATCTACTGCAGATCTGTGTATTGATGAAGTAGTGCGTTGCTTACATCTACTGCAGATCGGTATATTGATGAAGTAGTGCATTGCTTACGTCTTCTGCCGATCGGTGTATTGATGAAGTAGTGCATTGCTTACGTCTACTGCAGATCGGTGTATTGATGTGCATTGTTTATGTCTACTGCAGATCTGTGTATTGATGAAGTAGTACATTGCTTACGTCTACTGCAGATCGGTGTATTGATGAAGTAATGCATTGCTTACGTCTTCTGCAGATCGGTGTATTGATGAATTAGTGCATTGCTTACATCTACTGCAGATCTGTGTATTGATGAAGTAGTGCGTTGCTTACATCTACTGCAGATCGGTATATTGATGAAGTAGTGCATTGCTTACGTCTTCTGCCGATCGGTGTATTGATGAAGTAGTGCATTGCTTACGTCTACTGCAGATCGGTGTATTGATGTGCATTGCTTATGTCTACTGCAGATCTGTGTATTGATGAAGTAGTACATTGCTTACGTCTACTGCAGATCGGTGTATTGATGAAGTAATGCATTGCTTACGTCTTCTGCAGATCGGTGTATTGATGAAGTAGTGCATTGCTTACGCCTACTGCAGATCGGTGTATTGATGAAGTAGTGAATTGCTTACATCTACTGCAGATCTGTGTATTGATGAAGTAGTGCATTGCTTTCGTCTGCTGCAGATCGGTGTATTGATGAAGTAGTGCATTGCTTACGTCTACCGCAGATCTGTGTATTGATCAAGTAGTGCATTGCTTACGTCTACTGCAGATCGGTGTATTGATGAAGTAGTGCATTGCTTTCGTCTGCTGCAGATCGGTGTATTGATGAAGTAGTGAATTGCTTTCGTCTGCTGCAGATCGGTGTATTGATGAAGTAGTGAATTGCTTACGTCTACCGCAGATCTGTGTATTGATCAAGTAGTGCATTGCTTACGTCTACTGTAGATCGGTGTATTGATGAAGTAGTGAATTGCTTACGTCTACCGCAGATCTGTGTATTGATGAAGTAGTGCATTGCTTACCTCTTCTGCAGACCAATAAACTTTCTATCACTTCAATCTGTTAAAGCAAAAGATACACTTCAGCAAACAAAGGGGACAACTGCGACTCGGGGAGATTTCTGCATTCACCATTCATATGTAATAGGGATGCATTATGCAACATCTTAATTGCTTATGCAAAAGGGTTTTTTGGCTAAAAATTCTATGTTCTCTGAGCATGTGATTTTCACTGAAATTTCTACAAAATATGAAAGAAAATGCCTGTTTAATATTTACTCTACCTAGTAAAATATAATACTTTGACAAGAGCGAAATGGATTTCACTGTAGAACCAATGATGGGCCTTTTTTAGATGGTCATTCCTACCCCCGGCCCGGACCCCCGGCTAAGGTGCTGGGGTAACAATAATTTGTTATCACAAAAATGGGCGCAATGGGTGGAACTACTAAATGATGTGGTTAAACACTATTACACGGTTTTCAATGAGGAAAATAGCTCATTTCGGGCGGAATTTTCTCATATTCAGAACTCTCACAGTTAAACGCCACCAATATCAGGTGAAACTAGATGATTTAGACCCCAATGATCAAAACAAAAACTCAACATCGGTTGACATGAGACTTTTCTTGTTTTAACGCACTGAACCATAAACCCCTTAAAATGGCAGCGCGCCCTCGAAGCTGAAAATAACAATTAGGCAGGGCGAATATTTACTAAAAACCGACACTGTGCGGATGAATTTTGGTAATATTATAAGTCTCATATAATGAGAGAAAATATACCATTTTGGAGAATCAAAACCCAAACCTTTTTTGGCTATATAACTTGGTCAATTTCAGTGATTTTAAAGTAGTCTTTTCAGATGCCACGCAAACATATAAATGTCTAGCTGCAAATGATCACAATTCTTTTATTAACAATCAAAACTGTGGATATGGAACAACAATCATGACAATACACAGAAAACACTCTTTGTTTTGTAAGATATCTACAATCAGACAATGTTAAAATAATCATAATATAGGCTACAAGTAGCCGTATTAACCTGATAATAATATTGTGAAACTTTAATATGCGCATAAAATTGCTGAAATTTTGATTTGCGCATAACATAATATGATAAATATATTTGGAATAAATAGGGCCCTAAATCGGACCCCTGAGGTACTCCACAATAGAAATTGACATGTAAAGAAAAGCAGTATTTAAAAAAAAAGTATATCGCGGAGGAAAGTTGATGCATTAGTTACTATTACTCTCGCCTTTATTCTCAGAAGCATACTGAAGTACTAATGAAGACGATTGAAAACAGAGAGAATATGACACAAATACAAGCTGCTGCATTACGCTTTTTTTCCAGGAATTTCTTAACAGCCCCATTTTTAAAAATAGTAATAAAATTGTTCAAGAAGCTTACATATTTTACAGGCTAACTCAGCAAATACAAAAATATTCTCAACACGTTATAAACGTGTTATAAGCGCGTTTTGGTTTTATCAAGATGTTTTAACGTTTTAATGTTTTAACGGTTATGAAAACGTATTTTAAAAGTACTACAAAACATTTGTAAAATGTTTTCAAAATGAAATTTTTAAATTAACTGCAACAATGTTTGCACAAAAATATCTTAAAAGATATATATCTTAAAATATCTTAAAAGATATTTTAAGATATCTTAAAAGATATCTTAAAATATCTTAAAAGATATTTTTGTGCAAACATTTTTGCAAAATAGGACATAATTATTTTATACTTAAATAACATTTTGTTCGAATGTTTTGTATCAAGTTTACAAAATGTTTTTTGAATGTTATTAAAAGCGTTTTATAACCCGACATTTAAACGTTTTCTTGAAAACTTTATGTGCCTGCTACTGCAGTTGATGAAAATTATCATTCAATATCTTATTTTCCATAGAAAGAACTAGAATTCAAGAACAATGTCATTAGCAACGTAATAAAGACGCGTACATGACGTTCCTATTCTTGCAAGTCTCGGTCTTCTGTTGCACACCTTGAGTTATGAAAGTGACGATTTTGCGATTGGATTTGCTTGTTGTATCATCTGCAAATTTAAGGAGCTTTCAAATCAAAAGAAACAGTACATTTATGTTACTTTCAGTGGCGGCACCAGGAATTTTTTTTTTTCGGGGCATGGGGGCGGTGAATTTCTGGGGAGGATCGACAAACCTTGCGCAAATTTACGCAATTGGGGGGGGGGGGTTGCCTCAAAACTGGGGGGCAAACTGGGGGCGGACAAGAAAAATATTTGGGGTGGCAAATGCCCCTTTGCCCCCCCCCTCGTAGCGCCGGCACTGGTTACTTTCCTGTCTCAATACGAAAAAGATAGGCCGTTCTTTTAATTTAAAAATTAGGCATGTTCGGATAAGAATTCAGTTGCATTACTTGCAAATAGCTGTAAAATCTTTTCGTTTTTCGTTTCTGTCCTAAACTTATATAAACAAAAATAAATCTTCCACGTGTGTTCGCTGTAACATCTCATTCGTCCATAGATTGCGATTCCTTCACTTTTCCTTGTCCAGTAATTTCCCTCATTGGGATGTTATCTTCTTGACGACCAGGTTGACGACGTTTACAACATGAACAGTTAACTTTATCAAATAAAAACCCACCAAATGTATACAGGAACGGGTTGAGGGTAGAATTGATCGGCAACATAAAGGTTGCTATCCAGGCATAAGCTTCAGGACTAACTTCAACCGCGCCAGTCTGGACAAGAATTGATAAGATTCCAATCGGTACCCAACACAAAAGGTCCGTAAGGACGAGAAGAGACATTTTGATAGCCATACGCATTTCTCCACTGGATCTTCCAGAGGCTATGCTTGTTTTCCTAGCATCAATAAAAATGGCTATATAACAGAAACCAACTACTGAAAAACAAACAAGGTTGAGACCGGTAAAAACAGCAATAGATAAGTACATGGACACTTTACTATATTCAAGAGTACTAGTTGATATTTGGTCGGAAACCGTATGTGTAAAAAATGGTCCTAGTGTGATGTCAGTATTGATGTCGATAGTGCGTTCATTATAAGACTTGAATCTTGATATTGGCAGCCCAACACAAACCTCTGACACAGTATAAAAAGCAGAATCTTCAGACGATATTATAAAGGATGCAACGCTAATGCTGAATGCCACTAACCACATACCGACCAACAGATAACGGGCTAAACGTGTATTCAAGCGTCGGCTTCCAAATGGATATCGGTACTTAACACACATGTAACTGTTGATGCTTATCAATGTTATAAAGAAAGCTGACGCCTCACTTGACAAAACAGATAAGGCTCCGGCAAACCTGCACAACACGCTTCTTCGCCAAATTTCAGAATTGGATGGAAACAAATCCGCGTAGTACGCATCAACTGAAAGCAATATGGTTAGGTATATGCACATTATAAGATCCGATAGCGAGAGGTTTGCGATGAGAAGAAATTGGACCTTATTACCTTTTTGCCTGCTTCTATATCTGATGTAAAGCGTAAATATGTTTCCCAGGATTCCAAAGATGCCCATAAACCATATAGTAACTCGAAGAAAGTCAAAGGACAGCAAACGTGTACATGTTAGAAACGGAGACGGCGTTTCGTCGCTTTTACACTGTGTAGTTGATGCATAACAACATATCGTAGCTTTGGTGACCAACAAGTTCACTGATTCATTTAGTCCCGAAAATACTTCACTGCTTATCCACAGCAGTGGGTTCTCTTTCAGATTAACTGTAACTAAAGAAATACACTTTGATAGAGTTGGAATTCGGTCAAAGTTGTTTGAAGAAAGGTTGAGATACTTTAAATTAGTCAGGTTATGAAAAAGATTCTCTGCAAGATTACGAAGCCTGTTGTTGTCAAGTCTCAGATCTCGAAGTTCGGTTTGATTTTCAAATGTGCCAGGATGAAGAAAAGCTAGTTTATTATTTGATAACCACAGTAGATCAAGGCTCCTCAATGATCCAAAGACGTCATCTGCAATGTATGTTAATGCATTGTGATTCAGATATAACTCATGGAGACTGGTCAGTCCTACAAACACACTAGGCTGTAGCTGACGTAATACATTATTACCCAGGAGTAATCGCCGCAAACTGGTCAGACCTTCAAACACTAGAGGTTGTATCTCGATTAACGCATTGTTACCCAATGATAACACTAACAGCCTTGACAGTCCTTCGAACACACCAGGTAATATCTCATGCAATGCATTATTTTCCAAGTTTAATCTTCTCAGGTTTGTCAGTTCTGTATAAACACCAAGCTGTATCTCATATAAGCTATTACTCCCTACGGATAACCACCGCAGACTTGTCCATCCCGAAAACACTCCTGGCTGTATCTCGCTTAATACATTGTTGTCTATGAACAAAACATGCAAGCTTGTTAATTCTGCGAACACATCAGGTTGTATCTCGTTTAATGCATTGTTGTTTAAGTTCAGCCAATGCAAACTGGTCAATTCTGCGAACACACCAGGTTGTATCTCGCTTAATGCATTGTAGGCCAGTGATAACCACAACAAATTTGCGAGTCCTACAAACATACCCAGTTGTATATCTTGTATGCTACAGTTAGAGAAAGTTAAAAGTGTCAGATTTGCCTGTCCTTCAAACAGACCAGGCTGTATCACTAGTAAAGCATTGTTGTCAAAGAATAACCACTCCAGATTTGTCAGTCCTTCAAACACACCAGGTTGTATCTCCCTTATCTTATTGTTTCTCAATGATAACACAACTAAACGTCCCAATCCCTCAAACACACCAGGCTGTATCTCTCTTAATGCATTGCTGTCCAAAGACAACTCCTCCAAACGTTCCAATCCTTCAAACACACCAAGCTGTATCTCATGTATGCTACAGTTAGCCAGTGACAACCCCCACAGATTTGTCAGTCCCTTAAACACGCCAGGCTGTATCTCATTCAAATAATTGTTTTCCAAAAATAACACCTCAAGATTGCTCAGTCCGTCGAACGCACCAGGCTGTATCTCTTGTATATTGCAGTTAGCCAGGGATAATGACTGCAGACGTATCACTTCTTCAAACACACCTGGTTGTATTTTACGTAATGTATTATTTTCCACGTATTGGCACTGATCTGGCTCTCCTTCAGTCACATTATTCTCTATGTCACGATATAGCCATGAACTGTTATCATGGTTATGTAAGTACGACCACCAATGAATTGTTTGAATAAATTCTTCAAAAGCACCTGGTTGAATCTCACATAAAATCAGATATAGCAGCACCGCTGCTATTGATGTACGGCGTACGAGTGTAAAAGGGTTTCTGAGGGGATAAGCTCGTCCAGCCATAGCTTGGAAAAATACGTGAAAATAAGCTCTTGTACACTAGTATGTCCTTTATACGTATACGACAACTCAGGAAGTAGATCCTGCTTGTGAAGGCTGTTCTTAGCACTTAGAATGATATTCGAGAACGATGCTAAAAGCCTAAAACGGTTCATGTAGGCCGATCATTTGGCAAAATCCTGCTCGAATTAAAAAAACAAAATGTATGAGAAAATCACTTTGCAGTAGCTCCACTTTCCCTCACCCGATGAATTGAGTATCGACTACCTTTGAATACTCCATGACTAGCTCTTGACTTAATTGACACATGAAACTGTTCACGGCAGTTAGAAATCTAATCAAAGTTGATTTTAGCTTATTTGGTGGATGTATTTCACTTGATCACTTTTCTGTAAGATTTCAATTCACCTTCTATTACTACCATCTAGATGAAAATGATAGCACGTCCAAATATTTTCCAATCGTTAAATCGACAATAAGGTTGCCACGTACTGGACTGTTACCAAAATTTCAATTTTGATGGCGAAACAGTGTTGATGCGTGGCAAGGCTGCTAACGTGATTAATGGCTCATTATCTTTTTCCAAACTAACCTGTTTGGTGAATTTTAAATTAATTGGATAAACGCTATAAATCAAGTATATCGAGGGTTGTTGATATTTGATAGTTTTAATCAGTTTAATGAAACAGAATATCATACGTGTAAGACAACAGTAACTCTAGACACAGACCCTTCTCTCTAGGGTCTGTGCTCTAGATTTACTGCTTGGACGAACGCTTTTCAAAACGAAGTTACGAGGTAGACATCTCTGAAATGAAATAAGATGATCAATTTAAAAGCACATCATGTCGGGATTTTGTAATTTTAATATCATATCTGGTCATTATCGGTAAGCTTCAGTCATCAGTTCTTACCTCTTGAATTGGCACTTCTGGAGTTAAAATGGTCAGATAATGAGGTTAATTTGGTCAGAAACCCACATACAGGCTTCAAAATTGTGGGGGAATAATTGTACGGACCGTCCCTACTGGCAAAATATTGGGATTTATCCCCCCAGGATCTACGCCTATGAGTGGCATGAGCATATTTGTAATGTTATGATAATACATTTATATCTAATTGCGAGCTAGAGAGATTGTTTTTGTAAGTAATAGCATTCAGAAACAGTCTTCGAATCGAAGAAATTGAAATTGTGAAATTATTTTGTGCTCGTTGTTGCCTCTAACTCGTCCATGGATTGCGATTCCTTCACTTTACCATGACCAGTAATTTCCCTCATTTGGATGTTCTCTTCTAGACGATCAGGTTGACGACATTTACAACATGAAAAGTTTACTTTATCAAATATACACCCAGCAAATGTATACAGGAAAGGATTAAGGGTAGAATTGATCGGCAATATAAAGGTTGCTATCCAGGCATAAGCTTCAGGACTAACTTCAACCACGTCAGTCTGGACAAGAATTGATAAGATTCCAATTGGTACCCAGCACAAAAGATCCGTGAGGACGAGAAGAGACATTTTGATAGGTATAAGCATTTCTCTGGTTCTTCCAGAGGCTCTGCTAGTTTTCCTAGCAGTAATGAAGATGGCTATATAACAGAAACCAACTACTGAGAAACAGATAAGATTGAGGCCGGTAAAAACAGCGATGGATAGGTACATGCACACTAAGCTATATTCATGAACATTCTTTGATATGTTCTCAGGAACCGTATAATAATTGACCATGGTGCTGACAGCGACCGTGCTTTCATTATAAGAATTGAATCGGGATATTGGAAGCCCAACGCAGACCTCTGAAACAGTGTAAAATTCCGAATCTTTAGACGATAGTACAAATGTGGCGATGCTAATACTGAATGCCACTAGCCACAGAACGGTCAATAAGGAACGAGCTACTTTCGTACTCATGCGTCGGCTTCCAAAAGGGTATCGGTACTTAACACACAGGTAACTGTTGATGCTTATCAATGTTATAAAGAAAGCTGACGCCTCACTAGACAAAACAGATATGGCTCCAGCAAATCTGCACAACACACTTCTTCGCCAAGATTCAGAATTGGATGGAAACAAATCTGTATAATACATATCTACTGAAAGCAGAATAAGCAGGTATATGCACATTATGAGATCAGATATTGAGAGATTTACGATGAGAAGAAATTGGACCTTATTACCTTGTCGCCTATTTCTGTATCGCATACAAAGAGCCGATACATTTGCAAGAATGCCAAAGGTACTCATAAACCATATAATAATTCGGAGGAAGTCAAAGGCCAACAAGCGCTTACATGTTAAGAATGGAGAAGGCGGTTCGTCGCTTTTGCACTGGACAGCTGGCGCATAGCAACAAATTGCATGTCTGGAGACCAACAATGTAACCGATTCGTTTATTTGCGTAAAATCTTCACGGTGTATCCAACGCAGTGGGTTTTCTTTCAAGTTAACTCTTCGTAAAGAAGTACACTTTGCTAGTATTTGAATTTGGTCCAAATGGTTTTCAGAAAGGTTTAGATACTTTAACTGGGTCAGGTTGTGAAATAGGTTCTCTGGAAGATGACGAAGCTGGTTATGGTCAAGCCTTAGCTCTTCAAGTCCGGTTTGGGTTTTAAATGTACCAGGATGGAGATAGGACAGCTTGTTGTAGGATAGCCACAGTATGTAAAGGCTCCTCAATGACCCAAAAGCCTCGAACGCTATATCTGTTATTGCATTATTATCCAGAAATAACCACCGTAGTCTAGCCAGGCCTTCAAATACACCAGAAAGTATTTCGCGTAAGGCATTGTTTTTTAGACCGATCACCTCCAGACGTGTCAGTTCAGCAAACAGACCTGGCTGTATTTCATCTAATACATTGTAAGAAAGGTGAAGATACCTTACATTAGTCAGGTTGTGAAGAAGGTTCTCAGGAAGATAATGAAGCTGGTTGCGGTCAAGATTCAGTAAGTCTAGGTTTCTCAATGATCCAAAGGCGTCAAGTGATATGTTAATCATTGCATTGCTATCCAGAAATAACCACCACAGACTAGTTAGGCCTTCAAACACACCAGGCTGTATTTCACCTAACGCATTGTCAGAAAGGCTTAGATACCCTAAATGAGTTAGGTTGTGAAACAGGTTATCTGGAAAATGACGAAGCTGGTTATGGTCAAGCCTTAGCTCTTTAAGTCAGATTTGTGTTTGAAATGTGCCAGGGTGAAGAAAGGATAGCTTATTGTAGGACAGCCACAGTATGTCTAGGTTCCTCAATGATCCAAAAGCATCGAGTGCTATATTTCGTAACGCATTGTTGTCCAGGAATAACCACCACAGACTAATAAGGCCTTCGAACACACCAGCCTGTATTTCACCTACTGCATTGCCAGAAAGGTTTAAATACCTTAGATGGGTCAGGTTGTGAAATAGGTTCTCTGGAAGATGACGAAGCTGGTTATGGTCAAGCCTTAGCTCTTCAAGTCCGATTTGTGTTTGAAATATGCCAGGGTGAAGAAAGGATAGCTTATTGTAGGACAGCCACAGTATGTCTAGGTTCCTCAATGATCCAAAAGCATCGAGTGCTATATTTCGTAACGCATTGTTGTCCAGGAATAACCACCACAGACTAATAAGGCCTTCGAACACACCAGCCTGTATTTCACCTACTGCATTGCCAGAAAGGTTTAAATACCTTAGATGGGTCAGGTTGTGAAATAGGTTCTCTGGAAGATGACGAAGCTGGTTATGGTCAAGCCTTAGCTCTTCAAGTCCGATTTGTGTTTGAAATATGCCAGGGTGAAGAAAGGATAGCTTATTGTAGGACAGCCGCAGTATGTCTATGTTCTTCATTGATCCATAAGCGTCGAATGCTATGTCTCGTAACGCATTGTTCTCCAGGAATAATCACCGCAGACTAATAAGGCCTTCGAACACACCAGGCTGTATTTCACCTAATGCATTGCTAGAAAGGTTCAAATACCTTAGATGGGTCAGGTTGTGAAATAGGTTCTCTGGAAGATGACGAAGCTGGTTATGGTCGAGCCTCAGATTTTCAAGTCCGGTTTGGGTTTGAAATGTGCCAGGGTGAAGAAAGGATAGCTTATTGTATGACAGCCACAGTATGTCTAGGTTCCTCAATGATCCAAAAGCATCGAGTGCTATATTTCGTAACGCATTGTTGTCCAGGAATAACCACCGCAGACTAATAAGGTCTTCGAACACACCAGGTTGTATTTCACCTAATGCATTGACAGAAAGGTTCAAATACGTTAAATGAGTCAGGTTATGAAACAGGTTCTTTGGAATATGACGAAGCCTGTTATGGTCAAGCCTCAAATCTTCAAGTCCGATTTGGGTTTGAAATGTGCCAGGATGAAGAAAGGATAGCTTATTGTAGGACAGCCACAGTATGTTTAGGTTCCTCAATGATCCAAAAGCATCGAGTGCTATATTTCGTAACGCATTGTTGTCCAGGAATAACCACCACAGGCTAATAAGGCCTTCCAACACACCAGGTTGTATTTCACCTAATGCATTGCCAGAAAGGTTCAAATACGTTAAATGAGTCAGGTTATGAAACATGTTCTCTGGAAGATGACGAAGCTGGTTATGGTCAAGCCTTAGCTCTTCAAGTCCGATTTGTGTTTGAAATATACCAGGGTGAAGAAAGGATAGCTTATTGTAGGACAGCCACAGTATGTCTACGTTCTTCATTGATCCATAAGCGTCGAATGATATGTCTCGTAACGCATTGTTGTCCAGGAATAACCACCGCAGGCTAATAAGGCCTTCGAACACACAGGTTGTATTTCACCTAATGCATTGCTAGAAAGGTTTAAATACCTTAGATGGGTCAGATTGTGAAATAGGTTCTCTGGAAGATGACGAAGCTGGTTATGGTCGAACCTCGGATTTTCAAGTTCGGTTTGTGTTTTAAATGTGCCAGGATGCAGAACGGATAGGTTATTGTAGGACAGCCACAGTATGTCTAGGTTCCTTAATAATCCATAAGCATCGAGTGCTATATTTCGTAACGCATTGTTGTCCAGGAATAACCACCACAGGCTAATAAGGCCTTCGAACACACCAGGGTGTATTTCACCTAATGCATTGCCAGAAAGGTTTAAATACGTTAAATGAGTCAGGTTGTGAAACATGTTCTCTGGAAGATGACGAAGCTGGTTATGGTCAAGCCTTAGCTCTTCAAGTCCGATTTGTGTTTGAAATATACCAGGGTGAAAAAAAGGATAGTTTATTGTAGGACAGCCACATTATGTCTAGGTTCTTTATTGATCCATAAGCGTCGAATGCTATGTCTCATAACGCATTGTTCTGCAGGAATAACCACCACAGGCTAATAAGGCCTTCGAATACACCAGGCTGTATTTCACTTAATGCATTGTTATAAAGGTTCAAATACCTTAGATGGGTCAGGTTGTGAAATAGGTTCTCTGGAAGATGACGAAGCTGGTTATGGTCGAGACTCAGATTTTCAAGTTCGGTTTGGGTTTGAAATATGCCAGGGTGAAGAAAGGATAGCTTATTGTAGGACAGCCACAGTATGTCTAGGTTCCTCAATCCAAAAGCATCGAGTGCTACATTTCGTAACGCATTGTTGTCCAGGAATAACCACCGCAGACTAATAAGGCCTTCGAACACACCAGGCTGTATTTCACCTAATGCATTGCTAGAAAGGTTTAAAAACCTTAAATGAGTCAGGATGTGAAACATGTTCTCTGGAAGATGACGAAGCCTGTTATGGTCAAGCCTCAGCTCTTCAAGTCCGGTTTGGGTTTGAAATATGCCAGGGTGAAGAAAGGATAGCTTATTGTAGGACAGCCACAGTATGTTTAGGTTCCTCAATGATCCAAAAGAGTCGATCGCTATATCATGTAACGCATTGGTGGCCAGGAATAACAACCGCAGACGAGACAGTCCTTCAAAACTACCAGGCTGTATCGTACTTAAATTATTGTTTTCCAGCTCTAATACTTCCAGATTTGACAGCGCTGCAAATACACCAGGCGGTATCGCACATATCACATTATAAGCCATGGATAACCACCACAAACTTGCAAGTCCTTCGAACACATAAGGCTGTATTTCTCGTAACAAATTGGCTTCCAGTGTCAATGTATTTAGGCTTTCCAGTCCTGCAAACAAGCCAGGCTGTATCTCACTTAAAGCCATATTATAAAATTTTCATTCAAAATAGATAAGTATTTCTTTGCCATAAAACATGTAAAATGTTAGCTTTTATTATCAGATATGTCCCCTTTTAATTTTGAGCCAAACAACCGAGGTAAAGCAAAGAAAATTGGAATTTACTACCAGCGCCGATGTCGCCATGTGTATCACTCCGTCGGTTGTGTTACGGTACTATCCTTTGATGTGTATATCCGTCCCGCACGCAATGCACGTACTGTGTTGTCAATATCGTGTACGCGTTCGACTAATATTTCCATCGTAATAATAAAACGCTGATTCCGGCGTTTTATTCAAAATCTCGGATTTTGACAAAACTACAGCACCTATAGTTTTGATTTTTTCAGGGTATGTTAGTTTAATAAAGTACAATATAATCATGTAAAAAACAGAATTTTGAAAAACTATTGAGGGCGTTCTCCTCAGCAAATGTTATAATATGGCTTTAATGCATTATTTTCTAACGACAACACCACCAGTCCTCTCAGTCCTTCAAACGCACCAGGCTGTATTTCAAGTAAACTACAGTTATTTAGCATGTTTAGGGATAGCCACCGCAGACTTGACATATTTTCAAATGCATCAGGCTGCATCTCACGTAATGCATTGTTTCCTAAAGATATCAGTTCCAGACTTGTCAGTCCTGCAAACATTCCAGGCCGTATCTCACCTAATGCATTGTTTTCTAAGGATAACACCTCCAGACTGTCCAATATCCTCCAAACACACCAGGGTGTATCTCACGTATGCTACAGTTAGCCAATGATAACTGCCGTAGACTTGCCAACCCTTCCAGCACATTCACCTGTATCTCATGTAATGTATTGTTTTCAATGGATTGGCACAAACCCGGTGCTGCGTGCAAAACCACATACCTTTGCAAAATATGATATTTTGCATATGCAAAATACATACTTTCCAAAAGTATGTAGTTTTGCATATGCAAAATACATACTTTCAAAAGTATGTAGTTTTGCATATGCAAACTACATACTTCGGCAAAATATGTAGTTTTGCATATGCAAAATATCATACTTTACGGTCACTATGAAAAAATACAAGTTTTGCTGGGAAACCCCGTGCAGTTCGTGTTTGTGAATAAGGGCGCATGTCACAATGATTGGTAACTTATATTTTAAAAGGCAAAATAAAGCGGACTGTGTATGTAACAAATGAATTAGCAATATCTGTATCTGTCTCCACAATCCTAAAGTATTAGGCTACATATAATATAAATTATTCTTTGAAAGTAGAGAATATTAGAACAGTGACCGTATGGATCCATTCTGCCCCTAAAGCGGCCGATACCGAACAACACATAGGGCCTACACGGCCTTGACCTGCGCGTTGTCTAAATTCTGAGGGATTTGCATGCTGGTCAGGTAGAAGATAAATAACAGGGCAGAGTGACCTTCAGCTTCTCCGTGTTTGGTCAGACCTACCGTATAGGCGTAGGCTGCATGGGGTGTATCCTGCATAAATTAGTGTTCTTGGTCAAACCTGGGAGTAGTATAATAGGGCCTACCTCAGGTTCAAACATGTTTCACATTGGGGTGTACGCTGCATGACTGTAGGCCTATGTTTCTGTTTTCAGGGATGATTATCATAATGTCTAATAAATGATGAGGGACATTAATTTGGTGGTATGCACCCTTACAACACACATCGCGCGGTGTTTCTTTATGCAAAATAAAAGTTATGCAAAACATCATACTTTGTTAGTATGTAGATATGAATGCTATACCGGTTCTTCTCCAAACACATCACGATGTATGTCGTGTATTAATGAATTGTTGTAAAGGTAAGCCCACCTCGGAATTTCCTGCAGTTTATCAAATGCAGCTTGTTGTATCTCACATAAAATTATTAACGCTATGAATGTTATTACTTTGTAGTATGGACGTTTATAAGGGCTCTTTACATGAGATGCTTGTCTAGCCATGGGGATGGCTTCAAATTCTACTGGACAAAAATAAGCTACCGAACGAAAAGATCCTGGCTACAAATGTTGGTGCAAATGTTATTTTTGTGGCCGTACTGAGCCACTACTGTGTCCGTGAACTGAATGATGGTAAAACAGCTTTCTTTGAGTTTCCGTGGTAAGAGTCTTTCAGTCTTTACATGCTGCATGCTGTGCTAATTGGCGCAGGGCAATATCAATCATCAACGGTATTGTTTCAAATTAAAAAAGAAATATTCTGGCCAAATTTGGTCCAGAAACATGGTTTATTTTTCCCTATTGTAAAGAGAAAATTACACTTATCTGAAGTTTTTGATTATTTTTTCCGGCACATTAATTTCCCACCCTCCAGATTGTGCTTGTGCTGCCTAACTTTGAATAATCCATGCACAACTAGCAGAGCAGAAGTTGATTATGTTGATGGGCTGTTGAAGTGTAAATCTGTTGACGACAGTCAGAAGAATGATATTATTAAGCTTGGATTGATGCTGCGTTTAGCGCCCGTTTCAGTTCTTATGCTTAAATACCATCCACATAATACACATCTACCACGTTCTAATATTTTCAAATCATACGGTTTCCACTGCACTGTTAGCGTTACCAAAGTTCCAATTTTAATAACCAAAAAAGGCTTTATAGTCTGGTTACCAAAGAATCACAATTGGCTCATCTATCTCATATTGCCATGGGATGCAAATTTTATATTAAATGTATAACGGCTAATAAATCAAGTATATTGAAGGGTGCCGAAATCTGATAGTTTTAATCAGTATCATTAGACAGATTTACGTGCAAAAAAATGTTAGCTTTTATTTACTGTCAGATATGTCCCCTTTTAATTTTGAGCCGAAAAAGTGAGTTTACTACTAGCGCTCATGCATGTTACTCCCGCGGTTGTAATACGGTACGATCATCGGGGTGTGTGTGTATATGTATCCCGCACGCCGTGTACGTACTGTGCATACGTGTTCGACGAATATTTCCATCGTAATAATAAAACGCCGGTTCCATCGTTTTATTCAAAATCTCAGATTTTGACAAAACTACAGCACCTAAAGTCTTGATTTTTGCAGAGTATCTTTATTGACTGAAGTACATTACAATCGTGTAAAAAGCAGAATTTAACAATTTTTTGAGGGCGTTCTTCTCAGCAAATGTTATAATATGGCTTTCATCATGTTAATTCGAGGACGAAACCCGTGACATTATCAGACAGACTCATCTGACAGGAAATAACATTAATAATATGTCGTCGTGGGCGTGTTGTCATCATCTAGTCAATTTGTAATTAATATGTAATATAATATACAAGTTAACGAGAATAAGCCCAATCGCCATTGTAACTTCCGGTTTTTGAGAGCAGTTTTGAGACATTTTGACCTCTAATATATCTGTAATTATTATTTATTTAATAATTTAACTTATTCAATAATAATGTTTTTGGGGGGGTGTTTTCATTCTGAAGGCAAAGTGGCCCAAAACTGCAAAAACCACCGTCCCACAATGCATTGCAAACTTCCAATGCCGATTTGACTTATTGTTGAGCAGACTACAAATATGCAGAAAGCTGAATCTTGGTCAGCGATCAAGTTACCCCGGAAGTTACCACAATAGGAATTGCTTTATTCCGTGTTGGAGGTAACTTGATTTTTGACCAAGATTCTGATCGCCGCATATACAATGGTTATATGAGTCATGCCTTGTATCTTCATATTTTCGGCTTTGAAAATGGCAACTCCTTGAAATAATTAATGATACCTACATGGTCCGTGTATATGACCGGCCGATCGTTTTTCGTATTTAATTTTTAACCAAGAAAAACCAATATGGCCCACTACAGCCTGTCTAAAAAAAAAATTGTGCAAGTGAAAAGCACCCTCTATGGCAATTAGAAAATACCGTTGTGACATGATGCTTACATCAACGTCAAGGGCGTAGTCTTAGCTCTCAAATGCCGTTTGTTCTGTTCAATTTGCTTGTCAAATCTCGAGATATGTTTAGTTAACAACGAAAGGGTAAAATCGCAACTGTGCCACTTTTACTAGGGAAGATCAAGAGGACTGTACATGTAAATCAATGATAGCATCAAGTTTATCAAGAGTTCCTTCGTGAAATCAAAAGAACGCATCAATTATTACATCAATAAAACAGTTTTTACTGTTTTTACTGTTTTATCCCCTAATGTTTATTCACCTGTTTTATTTAGGTGAAGTGCATTAGATGCATCAACATCACCTATCATTGGTTTACATGAGCAACCCTCTTCCCTAAAGTGGTGCATTTTCAAAAGTTGCAAATCAAAACGATGCACGCGGTCAAATAGCGTGGCAATGTGGTCAAGCTTGCTTAATACCCGCAATGGCCCCTGTCGACTATCCCAAGTGCGCGCTTTATTTAATTGTTAATTTAAGGTTAGCAACTAAAACTGTTGCGATTTGGTAGTTCTCAGCATATTGCGAATGGTAATGAGCTTTGGCCAAAATGGCATTGATCATTTCATAGCGAGTGTGTAGAAGAATTCAAATATCACATATATAATACTTTTGGAGGGCCTGTGGTTCTTGAGTTATGTTGTAAAGAGGGCTGAAACAACAGTACTTTTGTAAAACGTACATTGTACAACAATAAATCAAGCAAGTTTTCAAAGTACCATAAAACCTCGTCTACAAGCATATAGAGTGCTCATGATGAAAGCTAAATTAATTCAAGCACCATACAGCGACAATTATATAACATTATTGAGTTTGAGCTAACAAATTACATATACAAGCATGTATATGAACAAAATACTATTGTAAGACCAATCTATTGTTTTGGCATATTTACGGTAAGCTGAAAGAACACTATTATATGCTTGTAGACGAGGTTTTACGGTAAATGATTTGTAGAATGAACTTTTGTAAAACATCAAACGGTTACTTTTTCAATAATATATTGATTTAGATAATGAAAATCGATTTTTTTTTTGGCTGCTACGCCCAACAACACCTAGTTTAAAACGCATCGATGGTGGCGCTTTTCCGTTTTTAATTTGCAACTTTTACAAATGCCCCAAATTTCATATACTGGTATCAATCTCTGTGAATTTAGAGTGTTTGGTAGCAAATTTGGTATCAAATCGGAGCAAACAAGATTCTCCATCCACACAACCTTTTTATTCAAATTGTCATAACAAGATCAGGTTTTGGTGTAGGACGGGTTGCGAACTGAAGTTTCTTTATGTGAGTAGTTTATATTGCTAACGCTGCGGCCCCGGGGGTGACTCCCATTGTGGCCTGTACACCATCCGCGATAATAAAAACGCGTAAAAGGGGTAGTTTTTCGTGGGTAGGCACGATACGCGCGTAACGTGCCGGGGTGTCAAAAACATGAAAAATGTGCAAACTTGCAATTGCTAATACGCAGAAATGAAATTTAGGGTATGAAATTTGATGCAATGAATAAAATCTCTCTTTAGGGTGTGAAAACAGGCCGGTGTTACCTGCTTAGGGTATCGTTTTAGCCAAGGGTTAAATCCTTGTTTAGGGTGCTTTTCAAAAGTTGATTATCGCGGATGGTGTACAGACCACTATGGGAGTGACCCCACCACCCGGGCGCTGCGGGTATAGTCAAATTGTGCTAGTTCAGTTTACGGCTTTGGTAGGCTTCATTAAAATATATGACAACTTAACTTTAGATCCCAGTGTTGGATATTGTTTGGAAGTATTGGGTGGTGTATCAATGAAGTGTTCCTCCGTTGACTAAGGGTAACATTTTTTAACCCGATGACACTTGGCGCGGACTGGGAGGTCCATTGTTGATTTGCCACGTCTTTGTGCTTTCACTGCTTGTAAGGCATGGGTAACACAGACTGGGTTCAAATGAGGTTTTATTATGAGGTCAAACAAATGTGCAGAAAACAGAAGAATATTCCTATTTATTTTACGTCTGGTTAAATCCAACATCTATAATTCAACGTTAGAAACCATCAAACATTTTATCAGCGGCCAAAATAAGCATGCAGGTATGAACAAAAGTTACAAAACAAAGAAAAAGAGTAATTATTTCATGGTGTTGATCCATTGTCATCTTGCAAAGAAAAAATCATACTGTGGTCTTTGAGACACATATAAAGCATTCGATGCTTTCATGGCGAATCCCCTGGATGCTAGCATTTTGAAGAACTCAATTTGAGTGTTGCATAGTCCTGAAGAGTCCAATATGACTTTCAAACAATCTGGTTTACGCTTTACGTCTTTATTATTAGGCATCATTGTAATTACATGAGGATATAGTTCATGTAAAATCTGTTTAAATAAAAATTCCTTTAAAAGGAAAGCCAGCCTCAATGTAGAAGAGGTCTTGTAATTAGTTTTGGTCAATGTGAAAGGCATTTTTAGGATCACGCTTACATCTACATGACAGTCCACCAAACCATCAACGATGAGAACATGCACACTGAAACAGCAGAAAACATTAATTCCTAATCTCATGTCAACTCTTTTAATTCATTACATGTACTCCAAATTGTTCTGGTCTGTTTGTTTTGTTGTTGTTGTTGTTGTTGTTGTCGTTGGTTTTTTTGTCTTTTCAGCTTTTTACCCACGATATCTCAATTTCCAATTTTGTAATACCAGAACTTACGAACTCAATATCTTCGCTTAGGAATGTCCGATTTCACTGCTTTCGATATATACACTGCCGGTTTGAGTTAACTTACATGTACATTTTATTTTAAAATAACTTAATTAATTCGCAATGTATACTATATTATAATAGATAGTGGCCAGCACATTTATAAAGGACTGGTTACTCACTACAATCTTCACTCTTAAACTGTGTTTTTCTGAATGTGCTGATCATGTTGATTGCTAGTCGGAAACTCCTGCGAAGCTATGGACATGGCATCTTACATACTCCGTTCTATAACAGTCTGCCTAGTGCCTTGTGTGTTTTCTCTTCAATCATTTTGTTGAATGTAATTTTATGAATCAAATAGTTATGTGTCATTTTATTTATAATAAAGAAGTTATTAAATTAATAAAGTAAGACAATTTATTTATCTATAAGTGCATGTCAAATGGGGTACATTGTTCAATACTATATGCATAAATTATGCCCATATTATAGCTAGAACCTAAAATCTTTATTTTGCATCCGATTTTTCCCGGTGAAAAGACAAAACTGATGTTTATGATAGCAACCATTTCATCAATAACATTTGGAGTCATTTTTATCCATAAAACGACACAGGATATGATAGATAACTACTTTCACATCAATATGGTCCATATGATCACAGATTGTTGAGAATCTGTGATATGATCCGGGATATGATGAAGATTTTGATTCTATAGATCTGTTATCAACATGATATCACGCTGTTCAGTGGTCAAGGAGTAAGGACCCCCGGTCAAGGACACTGATATGACATCATAGGTGATGTCAGATTTTCTTCTGCTGACCATATGATGCTATATATATTAACTATTATTGTTACATTTAGGCCTTTAAACTTTTAAAGTCATAATTAATTAGTTCAAACATAACTTTGGTAATACTCACTCGTTTTCGTTCGTTGAAACGGCAAAACATACTTACTTTTCCTAACAAATCGAATTAAAATATTTAAAAAAAATTTAACCACAAAAAGTAAAAAAAAAAATCATTCCAATACCACTAAAATATAATCTCTTGAGTAAACTGACCCCAAACCTGAAACAGGTACCAGCCCTGAATGGGCTGGCGAAAAATATTTAAAAAATAATTAAAATTACGATTTCAGTTTACTCAACGAATGAAAAGTGTAAACAGTGAACAGTGACACAAAAGTCACAATAACAATAATTCTAAGTTTATATACCTCTTGTGGAAGCAGCAACCAACTCATGACCATGACAACACGCTGTATATAAGGTCACGCTACAAACGATGTAAAATGTCGTTTGAATGTGGTCACGCTACCTTTTTACACGCTAATACAAATTGTAATTAGCTAGTTACGGTACTAGGCTACTAACTAAACAATGTCATAAATTGAGAAATATCGGTGACAGAGAAAATTAATGTGTGTTTTAACGATTACGCAAAATTGACAGTTCTACCAGTGCGCTTCGACTATATTTATAAATACGTTTTTATAAATACGCACGTGACCAATGGGCACGACATACCAAGACCAGCAAGCGTGACCAAATCCTCATGCATTGACCACTATACAGAAAAGGGTAGGAACTCTGTAGATAAATATCATCAAATTTAAGTTTTAATTGAATTGCAAAATTATTACACACGGGGGGATTCCGAATTTGTAATATGTTATCACAAGCAACAGTTTGAAAGTATTTGAGGACGGAAAACGTATTGAACGACGGAAATGTTTACAATATAATAACAAAGTTGAACAAAATAGATAGTTTTGGTGCACAGTAGTCTCATGTTGCATTCAAATGTATAGGAAACCACCCGCTAAGTAGAAGGCCACTTCGAGGCATACTGTCTATAAGCTGTTATGGCAGCGCAGAGGTGGTCACGTGCGTATAAACATACATTTATAAATATAGTCGAAACATACTGACTACGTTTAATGAGTAGGATATAATGGTGTTTTACAAAGTGCTTTAATATTTTTCGCTAATGAACCTTGTCACATTGCTTAAATTCCACGTTCTTTATTCTTCATGTCCTTTTCATTTTCTTTTTTAAACAAAATAAGGCAAATGTAAGAAAGTAATATACCCTTTCGTCTCCATATACCATCATATTATAGTGACTGGAGAATCGGGTGGAGAATGCACCAGATAGAGCAAAGCGTAATGTCACAAAATCAGTCTGTAAGATAAAGTAATAAAAAAAGCTGTAAATAATTTAACAAAATTCTCTACTTGTGTTTTTGGTAAAAGTACTTCTAAATGTGTTCACCATTTCTAAATTCCTCCTAACACTGTGTATAATAATCGAAATAAAATTATGAAATTAAAAAAAAAAGTTGTACAAATTTCTGGTAGCCTATATTTTCTTTTACACACCTGGTCCAATTTACAATATCAAACATTGTTGCGTATGGTCTCAATGAGCTTCAATGCCTTATTATGTAAGAAAACGTGGAGTTTTGAAAGATGCACGTTGGTCCATTCAACTCTGACAAAGCATTCTTTAAAAAAAAAATCAATTTTTGATATTGCGTTAAAAAAGCAGTACAAATCTAATGAGATGGACTCGCAAAAATCCCGGCATTTTTCGCTAGAGGCCAAAAGATGGCCGCCGGCACCATTTTGAAAAATTAGGTTTTAACCATAGCACCTATAATCATGTACAAAAACACTTTTACGGGTTAATCGTGCTCAAGGATTCGGGCGATGTGTGAAGTGGGTGGTACATGGATGTGGGGTGTACCTGCAATGGTGTCTGCGCATGATGCAGTCATGGTCCATGGCAAAGGCGATTCGACCTTTGTGGCATTAAACCCAGTTAACAGGAAATTAATCCAGTAAATCGATTCAGTAAAGCAAATAAGCTCATGCATTCGATCACTAACGGCAACCAGCTTCGGTCGATTACCCCAGCTGCAGCGTGTGTAAACTCTAATTTGCATAGAGGCTGTACGTGAAATTATTGATTGGCTCCAAACAAAGGATTTGAACCGGTGCACGTAATCATGGCGCAGTGCAGTCCATTCAATCAAATGTTGTCATCAACCTATTTGATCGCAGTGCATTGTTATGTGTGTGAGACGAACTGTCGCGGTTGATTGCAATCAAACAAACGATGTCTTATGTATTACTTTGTTCCGTGATGAAAATCGTGATGTTTTATTTAATCACTCTCGAAAAATGTATTTCTTTTGTAGGCCTATTACTTTGTTTTGTGATGAAAATCGTGATGTTTTATTTCATCACGCTTTAAAACAAACGATTTCTCATGTATTACTTTGTTTCGTGATGACAATTTTGATGTTTTATTTCATCACTCACGAAAAATTGATTTCTTATGTATTACTTTGTTTCGGGATGAAAATCGTGATGTTTTATTTCATCATCACGCTCTAAAACAAACGATTTCTTATGCATTATATTTGTTTTGTGATGAAAATCGTGATGTTTTATTTCATTAAAACGGTAGGCCCTATGTTGTTTAGAAAAATGTAGAAAGTGATGATGATGATGATGTCGATGATGATGATGATGATGATGATGATGATGATGATGATGATGATGATGATGTCTCCAAAAGTGTCCCGCTTTGTTTTTCTTGCCCTAAATCGTGCGTATCTATTAATAAGGCATTTCAATAATCAATAATCAGTCCCGTGACGGCCTCCACTAACTAGCTACTAACTTGGGTTTATGGGCGCTGATATTTCATGTTCACTGTCACTTATTTATCAGAAAAGTGCGACCCTTTGTCAATCACCTACAGTACCCAATTTCGGCATACTATATAAGAAACTCATCATGAAGGTTTGCCAGAGAATAATTAAAATGTAGCTTTTACCGTTTTTTTGTGGCATCCTTCAGAAGTGAGCGGTCCGGTACCAATATTTTCGGTCAAATCTCCATTCAATTAACACGGGGAGTTGGCTAGCTATGCCTTGCCCTCACTCATATTTTACAAAAGTGCGACCATTTCTGAACATCTAACCTAGCTGTAATTTTAGGTCATGTTAGAGAAATATATTTGCTAGAAGTTTTGGAGAATAAATAAAATATTGGCTGGTTATTTTTCACACAGTGATGTTAACTAGTCAAGTGCCCATTCTGCCAACATACATCATTTGTAGGGGTCACGCGTCAATGGTGAGAGCACTGTGTATTGTGTATAGGAAAACGGAAGCCTTAAGGCTAGTGTAACAAAATTTCCCCTCACACGACCTTCCCCCTTTAAAGGAGAATTTTGTATGTTTACAATGTACTTCATGTGTGCGCGACCTCTGACCTTTTTGTTTTGATACTACACGAGTGATACGTGAAGGCTGTAAGATGTGGTAGAAATCATCCATATTTTTACTGTTTTGGCCTCAAGCTATCCCTGAGAATAATTTGTGGGTATCGTAGGTTAGTATAGCTTTGGATGTTTATAATGTTCAGTTTATTTGATGCATATTATGAAAGATATACGAGCGCAAGTGTCATGTACCTCTTTCGCTAATTCATAAATATATACATTGTAATTGTAACTGCAAGACAAGTTCAGAGTCAATTCAGCAGCGCTTGATTGATCAAAATGCGTGCATATTTTAGGCCAAAATACTCAGTTACAGTAATTTTTGATATGTCAATTATTTGAACCTTAACCCATATCGTTCAGCTTATTTTCTAACATTGGAGCTAAATGCTGATAATTTTTATGTCAACAACCTTTTGTGACCTTTCTGCATGCCCTGCCAAGTGATGCCCTCATCAGATCAGATGCAGCTAATTTTAACTTGTTATTTATCATGACTCATGGAGATTGGCATTATAATAAGATGCTTTACCAGGAACAATAATCTTGCCTTTCACCATTTATTTTTGTATGCAAATTTTGTGACATCATCAATCGTGATCACTATGGCCTTAGATTCAGCTGAATAGTAATACACCAGCTGATTGGACAAATATTACCAAAGACTTTTATAAAGTGACTGAGAACATTAATGTTAATTGTGTGTGATATACTAGTACCTCACCAAAGAAGTGTACATTATTTTTATATTATGTTTACAAAGCAGAAGCTACATTTTTTATGTTATATCAAAGACTTCAGGATTATATTTATCCGTCCAAAAGGAAAAGACATGAGTGCTACCTGTACTTTTAATCAGGAAATTGTTTCAGAGGATAATTGCATATCATGTGCATTGTTTTATGCAGATTAGTATAAAGATGATTTCATAACCAATAGGCCATATTATATTTTCATAATGAGCCATCATTTGATAATCAAAAAGTTTCAGATATGTCATGTAACCCAGAAAAGTTATAATCTAGTTAAATGGTGAAAGTGTTGTGTGTACATCTCAGTGATTATGGATGATATTTCTTAATGATGATTTATATTCTTTTGTGTATAGTAATATTTATATTTATGTATGTTCATGCACCACTTGTTCATTCACATTCACCCTCATTCATTTTCATTCGTTCATTCATTCATTCATTCCTTCCCATTCATTCATTCTTCCACTTAACCTTCCACCCATCATCCACTCATCATGTTCTTCATACATTTATACATTCCATTCATATTACAGTATACTAACTTCATAACACTGTTGGATATTTATATTTTTATGTAAAGAGTTATATTTTGTGAGTTTACACTTGGGTTCATAAAACGAGTTAATAGTAGAGACATGTATGCTATATGAAAAGGTTCGCTCACTACTCCTAGGTATACAATGTGTATTACTGTGTGAGAGTTTTCTTTCAAAAGCCAGTTTCAGAAACGAGAGCACATTAATTCTTGCCCATGTGGTTCCACAGGTTATTGTCATAGGCCCTATATGATATTTTGCTGCTTTACCCATGTGAGCGAGCATTTTCTATAAATAAATATTCAATATGAGTGAAGCCTAATGCAGAACTTAACTATCGTGAAAGCTGTGAATGAATAGTATTTTGTAAAAGGACAGTGACGCCATACCTTAAACATACATATAAATATTGTGTACTCAGATTAAGTGCAACTTTTGTATATTATCTCTCCGTGCTGTAGGTAATCTATAGGAGGAAACCCACAATATGAGCACGCCCTCCATGCTATATATACGTGTACAAGTTAAGTTACACAAATCCATGTACCAATCCATGTACTGATTAATGATGATGATCAGGGAACTAGTAGTAGTAATAAATGACTCGTGAACCAAGCTGCCGAAACGTGTTGGATTAAATTGTCTACCTTGCCGACTGGTGTTCGTATTTCAAGCGGGTCCTGGATATTTTGATATCCAGGCGGGCCAGCCGCCATCAGTTTAAGCAAAATAATACTAACCTGGGGTCGGGGCACGAGGCATCCTGACAAATATTTCGAGCCCGTCCCCAGCGCGGTACAAGTGGTGTCAGAAGTGGGATCCTAAGAAAGACTGTTGGTAACACTAACGCAGCGGTAGACCAAACCTTGCAGGAATTAAGTGGTACTCACTTCACTGTGCATCAAAAACATGTCGTGGCCAAATCAAGTTAAGTTGAGTGAACTTAAGGAAGAAGAAGACTGTTGGGGAAGTGATGAAGACGAAATGGTCGCCCAGAATAGTGACGATGATAGCGATGTACAGTCAGAAAGTAATGGAAATCGGCATCAAGGATTGGATCCTGCGGGACCCCAGATAGATTATGATGAAGGAGAAAGAATGAGAAGTATGCTGCAACAGGAGAGACACCGCACTGACATCGCTATCTCGGAAGTTGCAAAACAGATGACCAACACTGTAATGCAAGGGAATAAAGATTTGGACCAATCAATAAGGGCTCTTCTGGAAAAAGTTACAGAAGTACAGCAACAACAAGCTCACATAGAAAGTCGGATGGGAACAATGGAAATCGAGGCACAAAGAAGCATATTGTCCAAATATCCAGCTTCCCTGACTAATAGGGAACAATCATCACCAACAAAGGCCGAAACAGATAGACGGACCACAGTTGATTTTACACCAAGTACATCAGGATTATATGCAAGGGATCGATATGACCCAGAAATCGGGTTTAGGCTACAGCCACAAGTATTTAATAGCATGGAGGGTGGTGCTCATAGCAGTCGAGGTGGAGAGTCTAATTTTGGTCCAGATTTAAAGTGGGCAGAAGAGCAGCGTATTCCAACTGATGTAAATATGCCGACTATGGTAAACAGAGGTATACCTGCATTTGTGGATGCTTTATCTGCACCTTCAGCGGATAGCATGATCCTGGCGGGGGGTACTAGACCCGAACCCAGACCCAGAGTCCTGGGCAAGAGTGATGTCATACCACCATCTTACAGAGTGTCTGGTAATACATTTTCTCCATTCTCCACAATCGCGATGGAAGACAGTAACGTAAGTGAAGGTACCGTAACTGGACATGAGAGAGATTCACCATTACAGTGGGAGAACCATGGGCCACCATGGGAAGCCGATGACAGGGCAACGGTTCCACTTCATACATCGACTGGCAGGAAAGATAGGTCATGTCCACCGACAACACCGAAGACTACAGCGGATGATATTACTGGGAAACCATGGCCATTGAGGCGTGAGCAACGATTATGTGGAAATGAAGATTTTGGACGGCGATTCGGGTCCAAGTATAGGAAAGAACAGAAACCTAATAAGTACGATGGCAAGACCCCTTGGAGGACTTCTTGAACCATTTCAAGGCATGCAAACGGTACAACCGATGGACTGATGACGAAGCGACTTTTCATCTGTTTGCAAGCTGCACAGGGGATGCCTTAAGCGCCCTTACAGTGAATGAAATACAGCTAGAAGGGATGACTTACCAGGAATTAGAGGATGAAATGACACAGGAGTTTGGCCCACGTGAGTGTGCTGAGAGTTACTACTTAGAACTCACTCGTAGAGAGCAGCGCCCAGGAGAAACTTTGTATAAACTAGGTCAAGATATCAGGAGATTGACACAAAGGGCTCACCCAAAGACAGACAGGAAAGAGAGAGACCGCGTTGCTACAGAATGCTTCAAAAAGGCAATCGCAGATCCCGAAGTTCGCAAAGATTTGTTCAGAATTCGGCCAAGTACCTTAAATGAAGCCATTACAGCAGCTATAGAAGTTGAATCCTACTATAACACAGAAAAGGTTAGAGGAAAGGCTAGGACCAACATCTACACTAGACCAATTAGTAAGCCACAGTCAGAAGCTGATAGTGAATTTCTGCGCCGTTTCGAGTCCCTGGAACAAAAGATGAGTAATACTTTGGTGCAAATACAAAGGATGCAAGCTGCTGAACAAGGGCGAAGGGGAATGGAACGACAGGTGCCAAACCCTGACCAGAGATCCCAATCTAGGCGTGATCTACCCCGTTGTTATGTATGTAACCGCCAAGGACATAAGGCTGCTGACTGTTGGGAGCAGGGAAACGGACGCCAGCCAACCCAGAGGGCCATGGGGAGGCTGCCGGTGGGACAGACGGGCCCGAAGAGACAGATGCAGACCACGGAGAAGCAAGGAGAGATGAAGGAAGCGAGTTACGAGAGATCATCGGGGAACAATTCGAGACAACCAGCGGCGAACCAGCAACATTAACAGCACCGCACCGCAAGATTACTAGTCTTTACACTGCAGTGGAAATACGGGGTGTGCCCCTCCACATGTTGATAGATAGTGGGTGCGAGAACACTATATTAGCATACTCTGTGTATTTGAGTATTCCAGAACATAACCGACCAGAACTTATACCTCTTAAACCAGATGAAGATGTCAAACAAGCGGATGACAGTCCACTGGAAGTGAAGGGTAGAATAACAGTTGAATTGAAGGCGGGACCAGTACGCCAAGTGTTAGAATTGTTGGTTTCAGATATACGCCACCAAGGACTATTGGGCATGGATTTTCTTTCTATTACCGGAGCTGACCTTAGCACTAGTAGGATGGCTTTGATAATACGGGGAGTAGAGATACCGTGTAGAACAGCGGAGGATAATTATTTTTGTACCAGAGTTGCCTTGGTTCAAACAATTCAGATACCACCACTGCAAGAGAGGTTGTACAAGGACGGGTTGTAAAGCCCTTAGTTACTAGTGAATGGGGATTGTTGGAGCCGTATATAGATGGGGTCCCTCAGTCGAAAGGAGTTGGCGTTGCACGAGCACTAGTGCCAGCAGGAGATACCATCCCTATACGCTTGTTAAATGCACAAGATGTACCCCGAACTATTAAGAAGGGAACAGCAGTAGCTTCTCTGACACCAGTATGTACGGAGAATGTACTTGAGGCGCCATCGGAAATTACTGAAGCTGAACTGCCTGCCGATACTGCACAGCGAGAGTTACCTGAACATTTGACAGAATTATACCAACGTAGTGCGACTGAGCTTAATAAGGAGGAGCAGATAGAGGTGCAAGAACTCCTATGGCAATATCCAGATATATTCTCCAAAGGCGATGATGACTTGGGTAGGACCAGCTTGGTGAAGCATTCCATTGATACGAAGGGTGCGCATCCAATTCGTCAACCACTTAGACGTTTGCCACTGGGTCAGAGAGAAGAAGTTGAAAAGCAAGTAGCTGACCTGTTGCAACGGGGCCTCATTGAACCCTCTGACAGCCCTTGGTCTAGCCGGTGGTGCTAGTTAAGAAGAAAGACAGGAGCTTTCGCCTGTGTTTAGATTATAGGAAATTGAATATGGTTACCGAAAAGGATGCTTTTCCGCTTCCTCGCATTGACGACAGTCTAGATGCACTCCATGGAGCAAGATGGTTTTGTACGTTGGACTTGGCTGCGGGATACTGGCAGGTCGAATTAGATGACGATGCACGGCGGAAATCGGCGTTCGCAACTACCAGCGGACTCTTCAATTGGAATGTTATGCCATTCGGCCTTTGCAACGCCCCTGCGACATTTGAGCGTCTTATGGAAAGGGTCTTATCCGGATTGCACTGGAAGACTTTACTCGTCTATCTTGATGACGTCATCGTTTATGGAAAGACTGTTTCGGAGACTGTCACTCGCTTGGAAGAGGTGTTCAAAAGACTCCAGACCGCAGGACTGAAACTAAAACCAGCAAAGTGTAATCTATTCCACTCGAAGGTTACATATTTGGGCCATGTTGTATCTGCACAAGGTATACACACTGATCCGGCGAAGATTGAGGCCGTGAGCGACTGGCCTACACCTGCTACCCAAACGCATGTTAGGAGTTTTCTTGGATTGGCCTCCTATTATCGCCGATTTATCAAGAGCTTCACAGACGTGGCTCGCCCATTGTTGAAATTGACAGAGAAAGCAACGAAGTTTGAATGGAGTACCGAATGCGAAGACTCTTTTCAGAAGTTGAAGACTGCTCTTATCACCGCACCTATATTAGCCTACCCACAACCGGATGGACAATTCGTACTAGACACGGATGCTAGCGCATTTGCTGTGGGAGCAGTATTATCACAAGAACAGAACGGAGAAGAACGTGTGGTGGCGTATGCAAGCAAGTCTTTGAAAAGAGCAGAACGCAATTACTGTGTTACGAGAAGGGAACTGCTCGCTGTCGTTCTGTTTCTCAAGAAGTTCAGACACTACCTGTGGGGAAGAAAGGTGAAAGTTCGCTCTGATCATGGGTCTTTACGCTGGTTATGTAATTTTAAAAGTCCCGAAGGTCAGTTAGCGAGGTGGATAGAAGTATTAGGAGGTTACGACATGGAATTAGAATACAGACCAGGCCGACGCCATCAGAATGCGGATGGATTGTCCCGCATTCCTTGCGGACAATGTGGAAGAGTTGAGAATAACAAAGAAGAGACAGTTAATAGTGAATGTGGAAGAGTTGAGAATAACAGAGAAGAGACGGCTAGGAATGAATGTGGAAGAGTTCAGAATGACCAAGAAGAGACGGTTGGGAATGAGTGTGGAAGAGATGAGAATGGCAAAGAAGAGATGGCTAGGAGTGAAGAGGTACCTGAAAAGACCACAAGGCTCAGTTGTCTCAAGAGACAAGGTGGAGATACTACCCTCTCGACCAAGAAGTCTGTTACGTGGAAGCCAGATGCACAATTGGTAGAAGTCAGGTACTATCGGAAGAGTCGTTCACAGCGAAGGCATCATCGTAAAGACTCCAACCCCTTTTCAGAGAACAGACAGAGTCAGTCAGAAAGGGAAAACTCAGCAGCAAAGCATGCCCTTAAGTGGTCAGCAGAAAATAGCAAAATCTACAGAGTTTGTACAGCTACAGTAGAGCCAACATACAACCTTGATAGTATAAAGACAGAACAGAGGAAAGATTCCTCTATGGCACCCCTGATAGTGTTGATAGAAAACCAGCAAGCCAGACCAAAGTGGGAAGATGTGTCCCCTGGACCACCAGAATTGAAGACGTACTGGGCACAGTGGCAACTCTTGGCTGTAAAGGATGGAATCCTTTATAGAAAGTGGGAGAGCGGAGATGGAAAGGAGATACGTTGGCTGGTTGTTGTACCCAGAACGCTGAGACCTGTAGTGCTAAAGGAATTACACAGCTCAAATACAGCAGGACATATGGGGGAGAAGAAGACCCTATTGAAAGTACGCTATCGCTACTTCTGGGTTGGTATGGCTGCAGATGTTCGCTCCCATATCAGGAGATGTGATGGGTGTGCACGGAGGAAGGGACCACAGAGGCACCGCCGAGCTTCCTTGCGTCAATATAGAGTAGGAGGACCCTTAGAGAGAATAGCTATAGACGTTTTAGGACCTCTCCCAGAAACTGAGTCTGGAAATGTATTTGTGTTGGTGGTCGGAGACTACCATACCAAGTGGATGGAAACATACCCAATTCCAGATCAGACTGCCGAGACCGTCGCCACTAAGCTATTTGAAGAATTTGTTTGCCGCTTCGGCGTTCCTTTGGAACTTCACTCCGACCAGGGAAGAAATTTTGAGGCCAAAGTATTTCAGGAACTCTGTCGAATGTTGGGAATATCCAAAACGAGGACAACGCCGTACAATCCAAAATCAGACGGCATGGTGGAGAGATACAACAGAACTATAGCAAATGCTGTGTCGCTGATGTTGGAGCCAATTAGACAGCAACGTGATTGGGACCGATACCTTCCTCATGTTGGGTTCGCTTACCGGTCATGCGTACATGAGACTATCGGAGAAAGCCCCAATATGATGATGTTGGGAAGAGAGGTGACACTACCATTAGATCTGATAGTCGAAGGACCACCAGATGAACCCGATTGTGACACAGATTTCGTTGAGGAGCTTCGGGAGAGGATAAGATTGATCCATGATAAAGCCCGACAGGTAGCGACAATGAATACGAGGAGACAGAAGAAGAACTACGATAGACGTGCAGTAGGTGGAACATTCAAAGTAGGAGAGTTTGTATGGCTACTTCAAAAGGCCAGGAAGCCAGGGCAGGCAAAGAAGTTATCACTTCCGTGGGAAGGCCCATACCTTGTCATAAAGGTACTGGCAGATGTAGTGTTTAGAGTCCAGAAGACTAGTAGAAGTAAGCCTGTAGTAGTGCATGGCGATAGGTTGAAGCCATACAGAGGAGAACCACTAGATTCTTGGGTAACACCAGAAGTTCACCAGGAAGACACTGAGCAGACATCAGAAGTACCCCTAGAAAGCACTCACACAGAAACAGTTGATGGAACTGGAACAGACGAGGAACAGTTCGCCCACACAGATACAGTTGATAGAACTGAAACAGACGAGAGACAGTTCGAGAACTTACTGTCAGAAGAAGTACAAGAGGAGAGCTTCCCTCCAGATGAGGTGGAGCAAACGACCTTAGTACCTGTGGAAGGAGCGCATGGAGTCGACAGTGTTAGTGAAGAAAGCCAGGAACCAACTGTTCAGCTGCGTCGTTCGACCCGGCAGAAGCGGTTACCCGTGAGGTACCTTAAAGCTGAGAACAATATGTAATATATTTATAAGACGTCTCATAGACTACAAGAGTTTGTCCGGAGGATCCTATACTTGCTCATCCATCTGGAAACAGCTCTTCAACCAAAATCAATTGGTGCATTGGAAGAATGACCTTTGAATATGCTGGATACTAAAACTCTCACACCATAACTTGAGGTCAGATTTAGAAATAGGATTGTTGAATGGAGGTTGATGAATTAAGCCATTGGGATTTATACCGTTTTTGCTCATTAGCATGAGAGTTAACCCGGAGGTGACTTGCTAAGTGAACATAAGGGTTCCCATCATCAAATAAAAAGTTTGGATATCTACTGACACCTTGCAGCATCACAGTTGGTGAGTGTCATCTGGAATTTATCAAAAGTATGAGACAATCAGCATATCATAGAACATGCTGGATTGGCCAAATTGGGATTTATAGAATAGAATATAATAGATTGGCCAGATAGAGAAGTAACCAGCATTCCTGCTCTCCATGTACATCATCATGCAATGTTTTACAGATATATCTTCAGCAGAGGTATTAATGGCAGTCATCATGGTCATAAGCAACTTGATGCAACATCCAGCATCTGGACTTATTGCTAGAAAATTCTATCATATCAGCTTGAAAATGAAAAGGAAATCATTTATTTAGACATACTGAAGCATTGTCTAAGAAACAATAGTAATCCAGACTATATGAAAGTAGCCATATATCTACATCTGATTGACTGTGACCACCGTAGTTGATGCAATATTTCCTACATTGGTTATGCTATTACTAGCCCCATCCTGATATGGACATTATTTATGGCTTGCAGTGACTTTACCTGTGGATGTGAACATGGATTTTACATTTTTCCTGATGGACTAATTATAAGAAATATGGAGAGAAGAACAATAGCATAAACAAGGTTGATGGCCTTACCATGCGTATAATGATGTAAAGAAATCAACAGCAACACTCTTAATACACCAATTGAGAGAAATGAGACAAGTGACAGTGAGTGGATGATCTAGAACCCTCAGTTTAGGAGTGTAAAGTTGGACAGGATGGAGTCAACGTCACTATCACCTAGGAGTTTTCATCCCGTGGCTTGTGGTGTAAGATGTCACTGGTTGACCAGTCAGAACATTTGGAAGATGTTACTAGGAAACATATCCTTTACATGTAAACAAAATTTTGTTCAATAAGTTTTATCAGCTCTTTGCCAGGGACGGCTAAAGGCTTGGCGGGGGGTTGTGTAACAAAATTTCCCCTCACACGACCTTCCCCCTTTAAAGGAGAATTTTGTATGTTTACAATGTACTTCATGTGTGCGCGACCTCTGACCTTTTTGTTTTGATACTACACGAGTGATACGTGAAGGCTGTAAGATGTGGTAGAAATCATCCATATTTTTACTGTTTTGGCCTCAAGCTATCCCTGAGAATAATTTGTGGGTATCGTAGGTTAGTATAGCTTTGGATGTTTATAATGTTCAGTTTATTTGATGCATATTATGAAAGATATACGAGCGCAAGTGTCATGTACCTCTTTCGCTAATTCATAAATATATACATTGTAATTGTAACTGCAAGACAAGTTCAGAGTCAATTCAGCAGCGCTTGATTGATCAAAATGCGTGCATATTTTAGGCCAAAATACTCAGTTACAGTAATTTTTGATATGTCAATTATTTGAACCTTAACCCATATCGTTCAGCTTATTTTCTAACATTGGAGCTAAATGCTGATAATTTTTATGTCAACAACCTTTTGTGACCTTTCTGCATGCCCTGCCAAGTGATGCCCTCATCAGATCAGATGCAGCTAATTTTAACTTGTTATTTATCATGACTCATGGAGATTGGCATTATAATAAGATGCTTTACCAGGAACAATAATCTTGCCTTTCACCATTTATTTTTGTATGCAAATTTTGTGACATCATCAATCGTGATCACTATGGCCTTAGATTCAGCTGAATAGTAATACACCAGCTGATTGGACAAATATTACCAAAGACTTTTATAAAGTGACTGAGAACATTAATGTTAATTGTGTGTGATATACTAGTACCTCACCAAAGAAGTGTACATTATTTTTATATTATGTTTACAAAGCAGAAGCTACATTTTTTATGTTATATCAAAGACTTCAGGATTATATTTATCCGTCCAAAAGGAAAAGACATGAGTGCTACCTGTACTTTTAATCAGGAAATTGTTTCAGAGGATAATTGCATATCATGTGCATTGTTTTATGCAGATTAGTATAAAGATGATTTCATAACCAATAGGCCATATTATATTTTCATAATGAGCCATCATTTGATAATCAAAAAGTTTCAGATATGTCATGTAACCCAGAAAAGTTATAATCTAGTTAAATGGTGAAAGTGTTGTGTGTACATCTCAGTGATTATGGATGATATTTCTTAATGATGATTTATATTCTTTTGTGTATAGTAATATTTATATTTATGTATGTTCATGCACCACTTGTTCATTCACATTCACCCTCATTCATTTTCATTCGTTCATTCATTCATTCATTCCTTCCCATTCATTCATTCTTCCACTTAACCTTCCACCCATCATCCACTCATCATGTTCTTCATACATTTATACATTCCATTCATATTACAGTATACTAACTTCATAACACTGTTGGATATTTATATTTTTATGTAAAGAGTTATATTTTGTGAGTTTACACTTGGGTTCATAAAACGAGTTAATAGTAGAGACATGTATGCTATATGAAAAGGTTCGCTCACTACTCCTAGGTATACAATGTGCATTACTGTGTGAGAGTTTTCTTTCAAAAGCCAGTTTCAGAAACGAGAGCACATTAATTCTTGCCCATGTGGTTCCACAGGTTATTGTCATAGGCCCTATATGATATTTTGCTGCTTTACCCATGTGAGCGAGCATTTTCTATAGATAAATATTCAATATGAGTGAAGCCTAATGCAGAACTTAACTATCGTGAAAGCTGTGAATGAATAGTATTTTGTAAAAGGACAGTGACGCCATACCTTAAACATACATATAAATATTGTGTACTCAGATTAAGTGCAACTTTTGTATATTATCTCTCCCGTGCTGTAGGTAATCTATAGGAGGGAAACCCACAATATGAGCACGCCCTCCATGCTATATATACGTGTACAAGTTAAGTTACACAAATCCATGTACCAATCCATGTACTGATTAATGATGATGATCAGGGAACTAGTAGTAGTAATAAATGACTCGTGAACCAAGCTGCCGAAACGTGTTGGATTAAATTGTCTACCTTGCCGACTGGTGTTCGTATTTCAAGCGGGTCCTGGATATTTTGATATCCAGGCGGGCCAGCCTCCATCAGTTTAAGCAAAATAATACTAACCTGGGGTCGGGGCACGAGGCATCCTGACAAATATTTCGAGCCCGTCCCCAGCGCGGTACACTAGCTTCAGACTCCGTATTGTACGTACAATATTGTATGTACAATACTTTTCGTGACGTCAAAAAGTATTACACGTGCAATAAATATACGTGCCACGACGAGTTGAATCAGATTAAATAACGCGCTATAACCCTGACGGTTCATTGTTTGCTAAATCCAAGCGAGGTCACCAGAAAATTTATGCAAGAGAAATTTCTACTGCTGCTGATGAAAAATCCTAGAGTGCATTTGGAGGTTTTTTCTGCACTTTACCAGTAGCCCTAATAAATTCATAAAACAATAAAAATCAAATAAAGATTTAGGGCAAATGTTTTTACTCACTGCTCATCTGATCCACTTTCCCAGGAAACTAAATACCGATACTCCTTAGTTTTCCCTGACTTTCCAGACATAATTATGAGTAAACATCAAATTTAATGTTTACAAAACAATCAATATATACATTCTTTTGCATTTTGTACATAAATATTGATATCAATAATGTAGGCCTACAAACATTAAAAAAAGGGGTCTAAGAGTATGTCTATTTTTAATAATATACTAATTCCGCCATGCCCAAACATATCTTATTATGAAATCGTGTAATGGAACACAAATTCCAATCAAAAATAAAAACAAATTTGTTATCAAATACACTAGGCCTATACATTGTATTATAGGACTTTAATAGATGGTTCATTTTAATTAATAAATAGATTAACACGGGTAATGGACAAGAAATATTTGGCAATACCGGATTTACCAGAGAGCCAGTGGATAAAGAAATTAATTAAAATTAAAACAAATTAAATGAGAAAATGAAAGCAAGGACATTTGGCGAAGTATTGTTTTAGAATTCGAAGGAGTCCTAAATGTTATCCTGGCCCCAGGACACTGATTAATGTAAATTCGACCCATAGTTATTTTATCTACTTTTGCCAGCATTCAACCTGTTCAATGTGATTTATGCCTATTTTTAATAAAATTCCGAAATCTGACGTATCAACGTTGTATCGTGCACGAATTATGATTCGAGACTATTTCATTTGACACGGTTGTATGGATTTCAGAAGATCGGTCCTAAATAGATATCGATTAGAGAATTACAGCAAGAGGCTTTGAGGATGCCGTAATCCTCTTGACCATCAACCAATCAGAGAGACATGTTTCAGAAATATATTCGTAGGCTTGAAACTCTTTCAACTCTGAAATATATATTTCAAGTAATCTCGTTTCACACTTTGGCTTGCAATAAAGCCACGAAGGGGCGGTAATGTTAATATACGATTTTAGTCAAATATTGGTGCAAATATACGATTTCGGTCAACTATTTGGCTATCCTTTGCCCAAAATGATGAAATGTTTATTAGTAACAACAACTCTTAGGGCGGTTTTCGAGTAATTTTAACGAAAAAAAAATGTTTTTCATGCTGATTTGTTTTTGTAACAAGTACCGTATGTCATTTCAAAAAGAAAGAAAAAAAGGCGGATATTACTTTTTAAAAACTCAACGCATTACTATTAATACGCCTATAATTAATGAATGAAAAAGTATAGAAGGCGTTGCATCCGGTTCTGATGAGGGGAGGGACACAAGCCGTTTTCGGCAGTTTTCCTATGGGATTTTCTAATATTTCAGATCAATGGGGGGCCTTTCGTGCCCCTAACGCTACGGTTACTGCATTAACACGTTTATGGATGTATTGTGATGATCATAAGTAGGCCTATCATAACATGCATCAACGATATCAATATGTAACAAGGTGTTGCAAATTCATAACACAGCGTGTTATAATGTAACGAATGCTATGCCAAAACTTTAAAAAAAAATTAACAAAAATATCAGTATCAATAAAATCAGAACCAGAATAAATACAAAGACCTACAAATAATACTTTTAAACTTTCTAAATCAATATATGACTAAATATCAGTATAAATGAATCTCTAAATCAATTAATCAATCAGTTATTAATCAATCAATCAATAAATAAATAAATAAATAAATAAATAAATAAATAAATAAATAAATAAATAAATAAATAAATAAATAAATAAATAAATAAATAAATAAATAAATAAATAAATAAATAGGCCTAAATAGATAAATCTATAAATAAATAAATAAGATCTGAATGTACCATTTATATTATTATTACAATTTTAATATTATTAATATTAGTATTAATACGACGTAGGGGTACCTGCAGGTAATATGGGACCATTAAGGACGTTTAGCTTATTTGCATAAAAACTAAAGAAGATATGCCCACAAGAGATTGTTATGATGAACAACCTGTCCTTTAAGATTAATAAAACAGGCAATGTTACCTTGTTTTTATGTTTGTTTGGACGCTATGACGTCAAAATGACGTCATCGTCAAGTGTATGGGACACTGTGTTATCTCTATGGTGAAAATCAAAAAGTTCAGAAAATCACTCTTTTGTTCTAAAAACATTTTTGTTACATGATTTTGAATGTTAAATGCAAATTTCTACAAGAAAATTCAATTTTCTAAATAGTTTTGCTTTTCGCATTGACAATGCACACAATTTCCTATGTGTCCCATATTACCTGCACCCATTCAGTTGAAAATCAGAGAAAATAATCATTTATAAAGGAAAGTGCCACTTGTCAGTGGAATTTTACCTGCTGATAAGCTTAACCCATCACCTAAAGATCATAAAAATGACAAATGCCCCCTCAGTACCAGAGTTTTTGGATACACAATCATAAAATGTGACGTCATTGATTTTATATCAGGCCAAAAAAACGACATACATTTTTGGGCAATTTCACTCTTTTTGGCATTGATTTCCAAGAGTTTGATACACAGACTCCAAAACTGCATTTCTAGAAGCACAATTGATGTCTCTAAACACTTAACAAATCAACTTAAAGTGTTTACCTTCTCTAAGCTACTTTTTGTTAAAATGAAAACAGGTGTCCCATATTACCTGCTGTCCCATATTACCTGCACCTACCCTATTATTAACTTTAAAAAAGGTGCCCATTGATTAGGCTATATAATAATTCAAGTACAGTTGAATCATGGTAGGTATTATGATACCTACCATGGTTGAATACAAGAAGACATTAAAAGATGTACATCATTCCGTGCACTCACTAAATTTAGAACTCTTAGAAATTTGGCAACTCCGTATCAATTAAGCAACCTATGATTGTAGCAAAACATATATTTTCCCGGTACATACTATTTATTGCACGTGTAATACTTTTTGACGTCACGAAAAGTATTGTACATACAATATTGTACGTACAATATGGAGTCTGAAGCGCGCTTTGCAGTATGGCTCGCCTTTGTGTAGACCATAAATTACATACCTCAACTTTGACGACTGGATATGAAGGTGGCGGGGTTTCAAATGCCATGGTTTCTTATTTCCTATTGAAATATATCGACCCGTTAAATTCTTCAGTGCCTAAATGATATGACAAAAATAATAATAATAATAATAATAATAATAATAATAATAATAATAATAATAATAATAAAGCGTAAAAGAGTGTACACTATTTTGAAAGGATAATCTAAAAATGCCCATTTTGCCAAATCACTTGGTATCATTGAACTTTTCACATCTATTAAATTGTTTTGGTTTGTACATGTATCTCCTCACTTTTTATATACAAAACAGTTCAATATTTTTCTCTAATTGTGTTCCATGTTTGGACTACAGGTATTACAATGTATGCTTTATTTTTGCCTTCCTCATATTTACAAAACAGTATGATGTTTCACAACAAAACCAACTTTGGTGGAAACATACATGATATCAGAAATATTCTCTCAACTTTTAGCATCCTCTTTGAGTGATTTTCCTTCGTTCAAATCTCAACACCGCATACCAACATGACCAATGTATAATATATCTTATACATTGGTATGCTCAAACTCGTGTGATAACATACACTTATCAGATCATACGTGCATGAAAGCCACGAACCCCGGGCCATGAACACTACGAATAGTATAGCTGACCTCATGTTCCCTATGCTGACTCGGACCACTCTCGGGACCAGTCATCGTATTACTCTTAACACTATTGTCTATACTACAACGGTACACTGTTTACAATAATACGCTGGCGAAGTTACGTAATAATCGGATTAACTACCATAGCAATGAAAACAATTTTTGAATATACCGCGCTGCACTGATACTTTCACGCGGTACCTCTGCATTGAACCATATCATGCTGATCACTTGCACCTGTAAGATTAGTATCTTTGAAAAGACCAGTATTGTGTTCAATCTATGATTGCAGACATACACAGGTGATTGGTTCAATCTGCTTGTAGTGCAGCGCGATATGTTCAAAATTGTTTTCACCTATTGCTGTGGTAGTTAATCAGATTTATTACGTAACTTCGCCAGCGTATACATTCTTTAATATGAACTTAGTGTACTGTATATATCCCGGGTATATAATTATGCACATAAAATGCTTGCCATTATTTTTCTCTGCTACATGTTAATGTAAGTGGGTCGATGTCGGATGTGTTTGGACTGTGTTATGGTGTCCCACAAGGATCAATTATTGGTCCTAGGGCATTTACAGCTTATTCCCAATATGTTGCTACCATCATTCGGCATTACGGTATAATGTATCACATATACGCTGATGATGTTCAATTATCCCTTGTTTTCAACCCCAAAGTTCCTGGTGATGCTGCATGTGCTCTGTTTAAACTGTCATCTTGTGTCAGAGAGATTCATTCTTGGATGACACTAAATAAGCTCAAACTGAACAATTCAAAAACCGAATTCTTCATTGCAGCATCACCACATAACTTAACTCGTCTGTCTGGCACTACGTTGTGCATTGGAGCCACTGAAATTGTTCCATCTTCATCCATCAGGAACCTAGGTGTCTCCTTTGACACTTCATTGACCATGTCATCTCATGTAACTGCTCTTTGCAAGTCTCTGAATTTTATTTTGTGGAACATATCACGTATACGTCGTTACATTGACCAAAATACCTGTAGCTGTGCAATGAGAGCCCTTATCTTGTCCAAATTGGACTACGCCAATGCACTGCTCGCTGGATGCAAGGCTGGTGACATCACACGCCTTCAACGTCTGCAAAACAAAGCAGCTCGCATAATTTTCCAACTCCCTCGTCGCCACTCAGCTTCAATCTTATTAGACACACTTCACTGGTTGCCCGTTAACAAACGAATCATTTTCAAAGTTCTCCTGTATGTTTTCAAGACTGTTCACAACCTGGCTCCTTACTATCTCACAAATAGCATCACAATTCACAAACCATTAAGACAAGGTCTCCGCTCAGCTCTGGATGTTAACCGTCTCGCGACTCCGAAATACAACAGGAGGTTCAGCGATGGCGCTTTCAGTGTTTGTGGCCCCAAATGGTGGAATGACCTTCCTATAACCATCCGCTCATCTCCCACTGTTAGTGCCTTTAAAGCCAGTTTAAAAACCTATCTGTATTAAGTTGTTTTCATTTCATATGTTTCCTTTTCTGCATTGCTGTGGTCAGTATAGCTTCTGTTTATTAATTTTTGTTGTATGTAAAGCGCATTGCTCAATTTTGGAAATGCGCTATATTAAGCGTCGTTTGTATGTATGTACATGATATAGATAAATGTTTCCATAAATACCTTCAGATACTATGTAGATTCCGATGATGAGCACTGTGTTGAACACGGTATGGAAGTTATAATGTTAACCGATGTCTCATGCACAGTTATCTTAATACTAATAATGGCGTGTCCGTCCGTCCCTCTGTCCGCGCGCTATCGCGTTCGCGTCCGCAGAGAAATAAGTGTTCAAGACGTGTTTTTGCTATCTTATGAAGATAGCAAGCACAAATTGCCTCAAAAAGCCTTCTAAAGGTCTCTAAAGCTGACAAAAAAATTACCAACAATTCGTCTAACGTTATAGACACTGGAGAAGGTTGGTTTTGTAATTGAGCTGGTTTTTACAACTCTTTTTTCGGCATTTTCTGCTTCTGAAAAACTTTCATCAACGGGAGTAGACAAAACAACGCTGGAATGGATCTCGCGTCCGTGACGCGCTACCGTTATCTTCATGGAGGAGCGGCCGCAAGATAAGTTTTTTTTGTTGGTGATGTTTAATTAAAGGACTTTAAAACCAAATGCCTTCAAAAAAGAACAATCTCATTAAATTCTATGCTGTTGCAGCTGGAAGAAAGACCGGAATATTTCTGCAATGGTCACAGGCACAAGCTAGTACCAATAAATTTCCTGGTGCTTGTCATAAGGGTTTCTCATCACTGCAAGATGCATCCGATTTCCTAGAAAGTTACGAAATTGATATTGACACAATTGAAGTGATAGTCAATGACAATGAATTTGTATTATACAAAGACTATAATGTTGATATGTTCCATACGGAAGAATTGAAAGAAGATATGTCAGACCAACATGAACCAGCTATTTCGACTAGGACTACTTTGTCAATTTCAACGGCAGATGTTAAGTTTTCCTGCGTGTCATGTACTGTTGCTGATCACGACTACATGATAAAATGTGCTGACTGCTCCACCTGGTTTCACTTCGAGTGTACTGAATTACCTGTTTACCAGCTATCTGTATTTCATCGCTCGAACAGAAAGTTCTCCTGCTCCAGGTGCGTTACAGTAGATGAAGACATTCTATCTCACTTGAAAGCAGCTGAACCTCCGGCCTTGTCACAAGTCCAAACTCAAACTGATATCAACTCAAACATCAGTCAGCAAACCCAGACAGTGCCTATCGCGCAATCCTCGCAACAAGTCCAAACGGAAGCTGATATCAAACCACACATCAGTCAGCAATCTCAGACAGTGCCTACGAGACCTGTGCAACCTGAGTCTTCAAGTACTACCGGTACATCAGATCATTCCGTCAGCCATGTCACTTGCATCCAAGCAATACGTGACCTAGAATCGTCATTAGTAGACAGATTGTGCGGGACCATGAAAGAGAACTACGACCTCAAGTTACGTGTCCTGCAAAAGGACCTTGACACGGCTGAAGAGGAATGTTCCCGACTTTCTAAAGAAAACGCCGCTTTGAGAAAAGAAAACAACAAGCTGACAACTGCATCTCAACCAAAAGATACCAACGATAAACTCCACAAATTTCGTGTAGAGATCGAACAACTTGTCAAGTCGCGTCATCAGGAATGGCAAGTAGATAAAGCAAATTTGAAACAGGAACTTTTATCTTGTCGCAATGCCCAAAGATACCAAGAATCTATTCTCGCCGAGAAAGAGAAACAGATATCGGGTCTTCTGGGAAATTTATCAGCTACTAACGCGGAACTAGCCAAAGCCAAGGAGGATGCTTACGAGGCGAGACGCACCCAGACTATCATCTCCGCCGACGACTTCATTCCAGTTGGACGGAAATCATCATCACGCAATGCCTCTGCCCAACAATCTCCTGAAACTCCATCTCAGGCCAATCCACCAGTGGAGGTTTCATCTCCGACAAGCCAGAAGGATGTGATAACGCAGCCATCGCGTAGCTACGCATCAGTCGCTCGCTCAACTCCGCGCCGCAATAATGATCGCGCCCAACATGATACGTCATCAGAGCTGCCGAAGGAGCAAGCCAATCATCGTCGTCAACCACGACCATCACCTGGTAGAACTCCTCCCAACCGCAACACAAAGCGTACCGGTACCGATGCCAATCGTGATAAACCAACGGTGGTGGTGATCGGGAACTCCCACCTGTCGCATATAGAGGCCGATCGGTTGGTCCCCCAGGCGCATGTAACAATGTTACAAGCGTACACAGTTGTTGAAGCGGTACAGCAACTTGAACACTTGACATTTGCTCCAAGTTGTGTCGTAATCCACGAGATTACAAACGATGTGAAATACGGACAAAGTGCAGACGCGATAGCCGAATACCTCCAATCAGTGGTAGACTACTATAGCATAAAATACACTCAGACAAAGTTTTTAATCTCACTTGGGGTATCTAGAGTTGATAATCAACAGCTGAACACAATGACAGAGATAATTAACGCCCTTTTAAAAGGGTTCGTCAACTCTCAGAATAATCAGGGTAATGTATCATTCTGCGACCATGCTAACTTCACCAGGAATGGTGTTCCACTTCGCCACCTGTTATCAAAGAAGGATGGATACCACCTCTCTAACGAAGGTACAAAAGTGTTATGTAGTAATCTGAGATGTAAGGTAGAAAAGGTATTGAACATCCAGTCAAGGTATCGACAGAAGGTCGAAGATAACCATGGTAACTAAGTAACTATTTGGTAGTTTCATTTTTCTTTTCCATTCAAGTTTTCAAAATCTTCTTTAAGTATTGCTGCTTGGAATATTGATGGGCTGTTTTCCCGCATTGGTAACACTCGTACTTCCAAACTAGATTTTACTGTTGTTCAAAATTTATTACAAAAAATTGATATATTTTGTTTAACTGAAACACATTGTGAAATATCTGATATTTTGCAGTTAGATGGATATCACATAGTTCAAAATCATAGGCCTCGTTCAAGAAATGCTCCTCATGCATCTGCTGGTTTAGCAGTGGGGATTCGTTCTACTTTAATTAAAGGTATTACATTTTTAAAACAACTCATTCTGAATTTATGTGGATAAAACTGTGTAAACGCTTTTTTTTTTTTTTTCAAGATGTTTATATTTGTAATGTCTACATTAGTCCTATTCGATCTTCTTTTAGTTCACAAAGAGATGATATTTTTAGTTTAATTGAAACAGATATTGTTAAATTTTCAAAACGTGGTCAATGTATTGTTGTTGGTGATTTTAATGCCAGGTCTAATACTGCTCCTGATTTTATTATAAACGATTCTTCAAAATATTTAGATGTATCCTCTGATTATGTTTGTGATGCTTATATGAGTAGAAATAACTTAGATGCTGCAAACCCTGATGTCCATGGTAAATTACTTCTAGATTTATGTAAAAGTAGTGGTTTACGAATTGTAAATGGTCGGAAGTTGGGGGATTTTCTTGGTAATTTTACATGTTTTAACCATCGTGGTTCACCAAGTGTTATTGATTATATGTTGTGCCATGTCGATTTGTTTGATGATGTTGAATATTTTCATGTACATGATTTAGTTCCTTATTCTATTCATTGTATGATATCGTGTACTCTTAAATCAAATTGGTGTACTTATGACAACATTCATGAAGATGTATTTCCACTTAATGAACTTCCTACACAATTTGTATGGAATACTGTATCCTCTAATGCCTGGAAAACCGCGGTTTGTCAACCAGAAGTTAAGTTATCTGTGGAAAACTTTTTGTTAAGGTTTAAAAATAGTGGCTCAGAAAAAGTTGACGATATTGTCAATGGTTTCTCGGGGTTAATCGATTGTATTGGTGATACAGCTGGTTTAGTTAAAAAGGTTTCAAAAAAGCCAACTGCCTTGTCTACAAAAAAGAAAAACAGTAAGAAATGGTATGATGATGATTGTAAATCTTTAAGTCATAAATTACAATCTTTGGCTCGTAATATTAGACATCAACCTTACAACTTGACTTTAGTCCATAATTATCGTCACCTTAAGAAACAATATAAACAATTGCTTAATAAGAAAAAATCCGCTTTTAGAAACGGAATCTTTCATATGTTGGATAAGTTTGAGAAAAATGATCCAAAATCTTTCTGGAATCTTTACGAAGATTTATGTGATTCTTCAAAATCGTCTACTGATAATCCAATTACACCAAAGGAATGGTGGAAACATTTTAATGTGTTAATGAATAGACACATACCTCATGGCGATGGTCAGTTCGAGAATTTTATTAATAATTTTTGCGATAACCATGATTTTCATGATAACACAATTAATTCTGATATTACAATCAATGAAATTATTACAGCTACCAGGAAATTAAAAGCTAAAAAAGCTCCTGGGTTAGATGGTGTACGAAATGAAATGTTAAAAGAAGGTATCATTACATTAGCACCTGCTTTATGTGTTCTTTTTAATTCAATTTACAATAGTGGTAAGTTTCCTTCTGCTTGGAGACTAAGTACACTTACAGTATTACATAAGAAAGGTGACAAAGGTGATCCAAAAAATTACAGAGGTATCGCTGTGTCCAGTAATTTGTGCAAATTATTTTGTTTAGTTTTACACAATCGTTTGGTGACTTTTACTGATAAAAACAATACTATACCTCCAGAACAAATTGGTTTTATGAAAGGTTCACGAACAAGTGACCATGTTTTGGTTTTAAGATCACTTATTGATAAATATGTAAACAATGCAGTTAAATCAAATCTATATGTGTGCTTTATTGATTTTTCTGCTGCATTTGACACCGTGTGGCGTGGTGCTCTTCTATTTAAACTTGTACAATCTGGCTTACATGGTAATATTATTAATATTATTCAAAGCATGTACTCAGAAGTTATGTTTACTGTTAAATGTGCTGGTAAAATGACCAATACGTTTAAGACTTCTGTTGGTGTTAAACAAGGTTGTATTTTAAGTCCATTGTTCTTTAATATTTTCATTAGTGATATACCACAGGTTTTTGATGATAACTGTGATCCTGTATACCTTGATAATGACCCTCTATCTTGTTTAATGTACGCGGATGATCTCGTTATTCTTTCTCAAAGTGCTACTGGCCTTCAATGTGCTATAAATAAACTTCGAGATTATTGCTTAAAATGGAAGTTGTTGGTAAATATCAAAAAGTCTAATATTATGATATTTAATAAGCGTGGACACATCTTGAAAAAATTTGAATTTAATTATGGTGATGATATTCTGCAGATAACCGATGAGTATTGTTATTTAGGTATTATTTTCACACCTTCTGGCTCTTTCAAAAATGCAATGGTTCGTTTGAAAGACAAGGCTTTAAAGGCATATTTTAAGATAAGAGAAACTATATACGGTAGCTCAAGTAAATGTAGTATTACACTATTCCGTACTCTTATTCAGCCAATTATTTCATATGGTTGTGAAGTGTGGGCTCCCTATTTACTTAATACACTCAATGATAATAATCTTATTAACATATGTGATAAACTACCTGGTGAAAATGTACATATTAAATTCTGTAAGCTAGTTCTTGGTGTTCACAGAAAAGCTACAAATCATGCCGTCAGGGGTGAGCTTGGTACTTATCCACTTCTAGTAACCATGTTATCACTTTCAATAAAATATTGGTGGAAACTTAACATTAAATGCATGAAAGGTCATAATTCTCTTGTTATCAAAGCTCTAATTGATAATAGAAAATTAGAAAAATTTTCCTGGTCTACTGGTATTCAAAATATTTTCACTCTAATCAAACGTGAGGATATCTGGTCTAAACCCATTCTTTTGTCTAAAAGTAATTTTGATAGTTTAATTACCTCATCTCTAAAGTCAGTATTTGATAAATTGTGGTTATTTTCAATCAATAATAATCTATCCAAATTACGAACTTATTGTAAATTCAAAGATAGCTTCACCATGGAAAATTACGCTATTTTACTCAATCGTTCTAAGAGATCCGTCTTCTGTAGATTACGTATTAGTGCTCATCTATTAAGGATTGAGAGAGGGCGTTATTCTTCACCAAAAATCCCACCAGAGGATAGACTTTGTGTGTATTGTGACCTTAAGGAAGTTGAAGATGAATTCCATTTTATTATACGTTGCCCTTTTTATACCAATTTGCGAGATAACATGTATAAATATTTAGATGATGCCTTTAATTTTCTAATTTTACCAGACTTAGATAAATTCAAATTAATAATGAGTGCTAATGATCATGAAACTGTTCATGTAGTAGCTAATTTTATTGCATCAGCATTTAATAAGCGTACGTTAAGCACCAGTAGGACTAACTAATTGCATTGTTTAGTCAATCTAGCAGTCAAGTTATTATATTTGTAGCATAAATTACTTTATAATTAATAGTTAAAACTATTATTTTGTATAAGTTATTTTAAGGTGTTTCATGTTTGTATTTATGTATATAGTGTTTCTAGTTTGTTTTTTTGATTATACCTTTTGTGAGGTGAATGTCAATAAAGAATCTGAATCTGAATCTATCGCGTTCTCAAGCTGCGTTATCGCGGAGTATCAGCGGGAGTGTGCGCGGAGTACAGTGCGCGCATCGGCAAAGCATTACAGTGTGACTAACAGGTGCATCTCATCGGACCAATAAATAGGCCTTATTTTTAACACATATTTCAATACTGAACACGTGCACATACCAAACACGTGCATATAGGCCTATTTCAGAAGAACGTGACTATTTCCGGAATCCTCCAGAATGGTTAACATAAAAATTATCCGTTGTGGTAAGGCCTATAACCTTTTTTGCGTTCACGTTTCTCGCGATTGATTTCATTATTTTAGTAACGGCCTATCCACGTCCAGATACTACATGATGCAGTCATGTCTACAGTAGAATTCATCTCGACCTTTGCAGGACTTAACCCCATTAAAAGCTATTAAACCAAGATAACACTCATTGAAACAGCTCAACTGATTAAATCGGATCTTCTCTGGTTGTGCACAAGTGACTGTTTTCATGTGCGATATCGCAATAAAGATGGTATTCATAGCTTCAGTTGGGTAACCGATTATAAAGGAAACGAAAGGAAACAATGTTATGTGTGGCTTTGTTCACGAAATCAGACAATGTCGTGCTTTTGTAAACCAGCATTCTTGAAAATGAGCAACATAATGATTTTTGACTTAACACGGTTTAGAAATAATTTCTTCATATTTTTTGGTGTTATCTGTCGTTTACATGTCCTTCCTAAAACACAAAAGTACGACCCTCTCCAAACACCTAAATTAGCTAAAAATTTAGGACATGTTACAAAACTTTATTTTCTAGAACCTATTTAGAATAATTTAAATGTAGCTTTTACCGGTTTTTTTGTGGCATCCTTCAGAAGTGAGCGGTCCGATACCAATATTTTCGGTCAAATCTCCATTCAAATAACACGGGGAGTTGGCTAGCTATGCCTTGCCCTCACTCATATTTTACAAAAGTACGACCATTTCTGAACATCTAACCTAGCTGTAATTTTAGGTCATGTTAGAGAAATATATTTGCTAGAAGTTTTGGAGAATAAATAAAATATTGGCTGGTTATTTTTCACACAGTGATGTTAACTAGGCAAGTGTCCATTCTCCCAACATACATCATTTGTAGGGGTCACGCGTCAATGGTGAGAGCACTGTGTATTGTGTATAGGAAAACGGACAGTAACTGCAGTATGAATTTCGGTTTCTCTAAATGTGGTAACAGGGCTAGGAAGAGGCGAATTCCAGATTATGGGTAGGCCTACCGAACTACCGTTCTAAAACAAACAGAGTTGATTAAGTTGTGTCAAGTTGGGTCTTGATCATTGAGAGACGCATTTCATAGTAGTTTAAAAAGTCATGGCAGGTATATGGGTAACGGGTTTGGGTAATTAGAAATAAGCCTATCACGAGAAGCGCCCGACCCGAGAACCGCGAAATCTAGTAGCCTATATTATACGCTCTACACAGTTGAGTGACCACCGCTGTACGCATAGTATTTGTACAAGAGACTCACCATGCTCACAGCGATACCAGTGGTAACAGCATGCAAGTAAATGTCTGAACACTCTTATACTATTTAATACTTAAAGGCCCATTCAGTGATTTACTCATCCGGACGATCGTAAAAATCATCAAAATTCAGATTTTGGTACCTTTGTCATTGTCATGGATGCCGAAAGACGTGTAATTAAGACAAAATAAGACATTTTACACGAATCTGTAATTTAGATACTGACAGTATCTACCCAGCAAACACATTGAAACGTTTTCGACATCATTCGCAAAAGGTTGTCAGAAAACGTTTAAATGTCGGGTTATATAAAGGGTACATTAATGGTATAAAACGTTTTCATAACATTAAATAACATTTGTTGGTAATTGACTGCACAGCAAACACAAATGTTTTACAGAAAACATTTAAATGTCGGGTTATATAAAGGGTATAAAAACGTTTTAATAACATTCCAATGACATTTTTGAAAACTTGGTACAAATCATTCTAAACAGAATGTTATTTTGGGGTTGAAAAAATATTTTACAAACAATGTTTGCCCAAAATATTTAAAATAAAGTTTTTAAAATGTTTTCACGACCTTTATATAACCCGACATTTAAATGTTATTAAAACGTTTTGTAAAAAACATTTTAAGAACATTTCTGTGTTTGCTGAGTGCAAATATTTTAACATAATGTTATTTAAGTGTTGACAAAATATTTAGCCAAACATTTTTGCAAAAATAGTTTACAATGACATTTCGAAAACATTTTAAAAATATTGTTGTAGTGTGTTTTCATACAAAACGTTTATATAACCCGACATTTTAATGTTATTAAAACGTTTTTACCGAAACCAAAACCCAAAATATAACTTATTTAAAACGTTTTAAAAACATTTTTGTGTTTGCTGGGTAACTAGCTACATGTATTTGAATCCCAGGGGTTCTTCCTGGTTGAAGGTATACGGGGATGTGCCACGGTTTTGGGGTACCTTTTCAATTTTGGTATATCGATGGGTGGGTTTTCAGTGGAGACCAATGCGCCCGTTTGGGGAAAAGTGCACTTAAAGCGCCAAATTATGGCAAATTTGGGTGCTTTTTGGGTGCTTTTTATTGAAAATTGGTATACTGATGGGTAGCAAAAACAGCAAAAAGTAGGTATAGAGAAAGTCAGCATCCGAAAGTCTGCGTTGCACACCCCCGTACAAAATTTTTCGTCAGTATTACTGTTTTCTTCGTTTTTTGCCAAATTTGTCATTTCAAAAAGTACCCAAAATGGCGGGTTTTATCAATGTATCAAAAATTGTTTAAAGAACCCTTATAGGAGATTGGTGTAATGTATGAATTAAAGAAGTGACACTTTTTCTAAGAATGGTTTATTGTTTCCAAAAATAGAGAAAAGTTAAACAAATTCAAACCTCTTGTGCGGTTCAAAGCACGTTATAAAAATGGTTGAATGAGCTATAAAATTTCGAATTTAAAGTTATTAAAGAAAGATTTCCCCTGAAACTGATTTAGTTTGAAATGAAAATATTCTATTTTATAATCACGAAGCTTTCAAACAAGATTTTAGAGTATAAATTTCTGGAAAATTCGTTGGAAACAGGGTTTGGTACCAAAGCTGGCAATGGCGGCCATGTTTGTTCAGATATACCATTTTGAGCATTAAATCGAATAACCATTCAACTTTTAGAATTTTTGTTTAAGAAAATGGTACAATAATTGAAAAATGTATAACATGAAATGTGTTTATAAGATACTCTCGGAAACATTTACCCCATCAAAGGTATCCAAGTACCTCCAACTGCCTTATTAATAGCGTTTTAAGGTGACGTTTCTTTTTTCCTCTCAATTTTAACGAAATTTGGTCGGTATATGGCGTTATTATTTGCAATGCAGCTGTTTTCAATTCTCTGGAGGGAAATTCATTAACCAAGTTTGTGATGAGTTTCTTTGATTGATTGAAGATATTGTAATATTATCAGACATTGGGAGAAAATAAGCACTCAAGGGTGGGGAGGTGTTGTGTCTTTATACCCAGCTATACCCCTACCCCTAACGTTTCCGACCTAGGCATATATGGTCGAATCCAACCAATAGTGTCCACGGGCCAAAAATAAAAGTCCGAAATAAAAATGTCTCCACAATTTTTTCCTTTTGCCCATTGATTGATGACATATTGGCCTTATAGGAACCAAAAGTGCCATTACTAATCTTGAAAAATAAATCCAGGACGTGTGATAGTAAATGTGATATCAAAACCCAATGTTACCTACGAATACCACTAGGATGCTTTCACTATCGCAATACTAATCAACCTAAAACAAATGGAATATTCCCATTAACGCTTTTTTCGTGTAATGTAGATCACAGGGTGTCAGGAAAATGCTAGCTCAACCAGAAAATATTTGTTTTTATTTTTATAACGCGATCAATATGATCTTAGTCAATTTATGCTAGTTTATTTTTGAAAATGAAGTTTAGGTCAGTTTCTGTATTTTATTTATCAAATGAGTATGAATCAATTTACACATTGTATAATAACGAGTAGGATATATGTTTTCAAGAATATTAGGAATTATACGCATACACCTAACGCTTTATACAATGAAAAGGTGAAGAAACCCGAGTATTCGTAGGTAACATGAGCGATTTAACAATATCTATATTGAGTTTAGAGGTTTAAATTTTTCTATTATGGTAATGAATTAATAAAATGGTAGTTTTCATATCTCTTTCATATGTTACGTCCAAATGAATAAATGCTATTACCTTAGATCAAAATTTTGTTGATGCTTTTAGCAAGATTTTGACCACTTCATTTTGATATACAAGTAGTTAATCAGCAATTTTACATAATAAATAATTGTTGAATGAATCCGTATATGGGTAATAATAGTGTCCTGGGGTACCGCTTAAAGTTTTTGACAATTAATTTCCATTGGTAGGGACACTTCATTACATATGTCATGTATTATGCTGTATTCGTAAGTAACATTTCAGTATTTGTAGGTAAGAATTAGACTTTTGGTGGATATCGCAATCAAAACTTCATTTTATAAAGCACTTTGAATGTATTATTTTCTTTATGTGCGTTTATTGATACTTTAGACCCTATCATGTATTAATAATGTCGGTTCACAGCTGTTGAAAGAGGATTGAAGTAAGAAAGAAAGGCACTAAAGTGACTTTAATTTGCTTAATTGCACACAAATCGCTTAAAACCGTTATTGCAGACTTGTGAAGTCCATCTAGGAGTCAGTTACGTCTTGTGGCCTTTTGTTTGAGGGCAATTACAATTAGCTTTATACCAGGGTCCATCACTGTGTTGTCTAGATCATGAGACAATGAGAACAGTCGTTTTTTCCATGGTATTCGTAGGTAACCTTAGCGAAAACGTCAAAAGTTACCTTCGAATAAATCAATTTGGACACAAATTACTCAGAAACCAGAAGGTCGGTAAACATTTAAAATGAAGCACACATGACAGTTGACAAATCCAAGTATTTATCCCTTCTAATCTTCTTCGAATCTGATTTTTCTTTCAAATGAGCAGACCGTCGTCTATTTCAGTACATATTTTTCAACAATTAAGCCGTATTCACTTTTGCATGGTGGGCATGTATGTGAATTCTCAACCTTTATTGACATATGTTTTGATAGCAAACATACAGGCCTTCGTTATGTATCAATATGGGCATTGGCATGAATGGCGGTGTTTCACAATACTGTCATGATAAAAATTGTATTCGTAGGTAACATTCGGTTACCGAAATTTACCTACGAATACTTGCTTTTATTGTTGACATCTCAGAAATATTTAAACGCAGGCTATTGAAACTTGGTAGAAATAAAGAGTGTATTACCCTGCACCTATTGCTTAACTATTGTTTACTATTCTCTCACTTTGTGGAAATGACACAGCTTTTAACATGTATTCGGAGGTAATGCATATTTTTACCAAACCTACCTTTGTGCCATTTAGAATTTCTGGCAGCTAAACACAATAATAAAGATGTCCGAATGCAATGCATTTCAGTATTGGACATATCAAAGCTTGTATCAATTGCGCATTTATTAGTGATTTCCATTTTTAAAGATATATCTAGTGCTATGAAAATTGTATTCGTAGGTAATGTAAAAAAATACCACTCAAAAATTATCACAAAAATTCATAATTATGTACAAATATGTGAAAAATTGAACAGGCAATCTTTGAATACACACCTTTCAGGAAATCAATTTAGATTCAATCCAATGACTTCTTTTCATAACTGATTTAGATGTTTTTAAAAATACTTTAAAAAATATTTTGAAAAAATGGCTAAAAATAGCATGTTTTGGGGTCTCTGTGTCTCAGTTTTTCACAGAAGGGGGTCTTATTATATATGGCGCGAAGCGTATGATCAAGGCGAATAACCACAGTACAAAAACGAATGCCAATTGATTAATACTTTTAAGTTATGGCCCTGAACATGCCGTGTACACTTTTCGTTGGATTCGACCATATACTCGTGCAATGATATGATGCTTGTCATGGGGGGTCAGAAACCTTTGTGCATTTTGCTTATGTAATGTGCAACTTAAGTTATTTGACTCAATGTTGTTAAAGTTTGAACTATTATGACGTCATTATTGTATTTAAAGATCGATAAAACCTGCTTTAAACTCTGTTTATATCCATAATTGCTCAAAAGTACCCAAAATGGCGGGTTTTTTTCAATGTATCAAAAATTGTTTAGAGAACCCTTATAGGAGATTGGTGTAATGTATGAATTAAAGAAGTACATAGTGCAGTTTTGTCCACGGCAAATTCACCGTGACCTTTTCAGCCATAAACCCGCTTAGTGAAGATTAAACCGAAATATGCAGTACTAAACCATTATAGCAATCGATTGTCCAATGCACATTTCTTACCACGTGATAATATTAATCCAATGAGTGATCGAATTGTCCGCTACGGTCGACTAATCCAATCGATAATGACGCTATTGAAATGTACGGGTGGAGCACCACTGACTGAGTTTTGGGGATTTTTCACTGGTTTGCTATCATTTACTCATCAAGACGCTCCACCGTTATTATAAGGAATATGCTAATAATTTAAAGACTGACATGTAGAAAATAAACCATACTTGATTGACAGAAAGTACTAAATTTGTAAATATTACGGTTTGGTGGCGCTCCTGTTCCAAACGCGACGAAGTCAGGGCGACCCGGTGAAGCAAAATGTGCATTGGATTAACACGGGAGTTTGGATAAGGTGGTAGATTTCTTTTCTCATACAAATGCATGCTCCCCCGTTATGAAAGCTTGTACCGGATTAAAAATTCAGATATTTTGAAAAGAATAAGTAATTAAAACATAGAGCAAGTACTAAAATCAGAGCTTTTATACTTTTTGATATATGACGCTAACTAGTTCATCTCGTATAATCACAGCACAGCGCTACTATTACGGGTCAATTACCTATGTGAGTGCCCCTGTGTTGTGTGCATACCTGTAGTTAACAATAACTGCATGATGGACACTTTTTCTAAGAATGATTTATTGTTTCCAAAAATAGAGAAAAGTTAAAAAAATTCAAACCTCTTGTGCGGTTCAAGGGCGCATTACACCAAATCACTGCGCGAAAGGTGCAATGGTGATGAGTTCCGGTTAAATGTATAATAATGGCTACTCACTGGAGACAATGTGGTGTCCTTAGGGACCATGTTTTTCGTGAGGTTGGCATGTTCTGATTTAAATGAAAGATGCTAACCTATTAATGACTAAAATAGATATGAAATTATACAAATCGATTTCACAAGAAAAGTTGGCCCTGTCCGAATTACTGCTAACGGAACAAGTTTTAATGCTAGTTTTGGCGTTGAAATAGCGGCGTCGCTTTTCAACATTTTTTAATAAAAAACTGAACCTGTAAAGTTCCCCAAAATTGAAGTTTAAATGAAATTTCAGTCCTCAATTAACACAGGGGTGACGTTAAAAAGTGAAAAATATTGTCACGCCTGGTAGAAAACGCCGCTTAAAAAAGTTGATTTTTACGTGCTTTTCAATGGAGAAGTTATTTGGTGGTTTACATCAGCTTTCTGATATAGATTTTTCTTATTGTTATATGTAATTGTACTTTAGTTTGTTATCATGTTATGCATTGTCGTAGTGTAAGTTTTTTTTCTCTGGTTGGTCTCACACTAGTCAAAGGGTCCAACCCGAAACTTTGTGTTTATTTATGCCTTCTGGTATATATATTTTTGCACTGTTTTCTAACTTTTAGTTCTACGACCATTTACATTCATGGCCCCTTGCTTGCTCGGAGTTGCTCCCCCCGTAGAGCAGCAAACAATTTTAACATGTAAATTGTGTAACTTTGCCTTGCAGAGATCCCGGGGGACACAGATTCCGCTAAATTTATAATTGTCTATGCATGTATTATGATACTACTCAGAATACTGTAACTAACGTACCTGCCCTAGATCAACACCTGGATTCTATATTAATATATATATATATATAGGCTATTATACTGGGTATAATATTGACTATCATCACAGATGTTGCTATTGATGGAGCTTTGTAACATATGTAGGTTAAATACCAAGTTTCCCATTTTAGGGACCGTTCACAAACATGACCACAAATTTTCCTGGGAAGATTGGGTTTTAATATAATTTATGCTTTTCTATGAGATTGACCCATAATTTTCATGTCAAAAAAAAAAGGGGGGCCTGAAATTTTGAGATCTGAAAGGGGAGGGGGCGAAACATTTTTGCGAAGACATTTTTTGTATTAGCCCCCCTAACAAGTGTTTGTGAACGGTCCCTTAACGGTAAAAATTCATGGAATATTAATAAAAATCATTGAAAATATGATAGACCAACCATACACGTAGGCTATATTATTATCTGGTATATGTCCACAATAGGGACGTGTAAATGCAAAATGAAAAATCAACACTTTTTTTCAGGGCCCCTCTTTCAGGCCCCCACCCTTTTTGGCCATGAAAAATGTACGTCAACCCCATAGAAAATAGTGTAAACTCATGTTCTACGATTAAAATCAGGTGATGTTTTAAAGCCCCTCCCCTTCAGAGGAATGAAAATTTTCAGGGACCCTTTTTTGCATCAGCCCCCCCGTTACAAGTGTTTGTGAACGGTTCCTTAACAAGACTAGAGGTATACGTTTGATCATGCGCGATGCCACTGTGTCCAGGGCGCGGTTAACATTATAAATTTTAATTGCTGTTCCCTACCGTGTTCAACATAGTGCTCATCATCGGAATCTACATAGTATCTGAAGGTATTTATGGAAACATTAATCTATATCATGTGTAGTAGAGAAAAATAATGCACTCCGTGGCAAGCATTTTATGTGCATAATTATATACCCGGGATATATACAGTACACATGTACACTTTCATATGTCAGATTGTAAACAGTGTACCGATACGTTAACCGTGGTACGTAGTATAGTGTTAAGAGTAATACGATGACTACTACTAGTAATGTCCGAGAGTGGTCCGAGTCAGCACAGGGCATATGAGGTCAGCTATACTATTCGTAGTGTTCATGGCCCGAGTTTCTTGGCTTTCATGCACGTATGCCTATTTATATGATCTGATAATATATATTTATGATATAATCCCGGGGGGGGTTCTTCGAAAAATTTTGTACGGGGGTGTGCCACGCAGACTTTCGGATGCTGACTTTCTCTATACCTACTTTTTGCTGTTTTTGCTACCCATCAGTATACCAATTTTCAAGAAAAATCACCCAAAAAGCACCCAAATTTGCCATAATTGGGCGCTTTAAGTGCAATTTTTCCAAAATGCGCCCAATTGGGCGCATTGGTCTCCGCTGATAACCCACCCATCGATATACCAAAATTGCTGAAAAGCCAAAACCGTGGCACATCCCCGTATACCTTCAACCAGGAAGAACCCCCCCCGGGGATATAATCATATGAGCGTGAAGGTGGAATTTGCATTATATGGTAATTCATACACAGAATGTCTGCAAATTATAATATTATGATTTAATATCATCATATTTATCAGAGAAGACATCTCCTCTGTATTTATATATAAATATGTTGACGGTTGACCTACATACTTGTTTTGGTGACAGAGGAAAGATTTGTATTGAAGTGTAAAATGCACAATAGCATAGCATCATATAACGTATGCAAATTATTTTAATTTTTTCTGGTACTGATATATAATCATATTAATATTAGTTTTATTTACATTTAAAGAAACCTGTTAACAGAAAGACTGTAAAAACACAAAGTACCTGATAACACCAATTATTTGTATGCATGGTACCAGGTTAGGAGTAACACGATAATACAAATGTTAAGGTGATACATGCAAGACTTGGATGTTAAATATTGGCAAATTGGGCATTTTTAGATTATCCTTTAAAAAATAGTGCACACTTTATTTTTACGCTTTAATATTATTATTATTATTATTATTTATTATTATTATTATTATTATTATTATTATTATTATTATTATTATTGTTATTATTATTAGTGTTATTATTAATATTATTACTATTATTATTATTATTATTATTCAACTCGAAATTCTTAACTCGAAACTCGAAAAATCTAACTCGAAACTCGAAAAACCTAACTCGAAACTCGAAATTTGTAACTCAAAACTCGAAATTTGTAACTCGAAACTCGAAACTTGAAACTCGATACTCGAAACTCGATACTCGAACTTGAAACTCGATGAATAGCAACACACTGTTATTATTATTATTATTATTATTATTATTATTATTATTATTATTATTATTATTATTATTATTATCGCATTGTCATATTATTTAGGCACTGAAGAATTTGACGGATAGTGGGTAGATATATTTCGATAGAAAGTAAGAAACCATGGCATTTGAAACCCCGCCACCTGCATATCCAGTCGGCAAAGTTGAGGTATGTAATTTATGGTCAACACACAAACGCGAGCGCAGACACCATTGCAGGTACACCCCACACCCATGTACCACCCACTTCATACAACATCCGTAATATTAAAGATATGTCAGAATCGGAATCCTTGAGCTCGATTAACCCAAAAAAGTGTTTTTGTACATGATTATAGGTGCTATGGTTCAAAACCTAATTTTTTAAAATGGCGACGGCGGCCATCTTGAATTTTGACCTCTAGCGAAAAATGCCGGGATTTTTGTGAGGGACATTTTCACGTAAGTCCATCTCATTAAATCTTTACTGCTTTTTAAACGCAATATCAAAAACTGATTTTTTTTTAAAGAAAGAATTTTGCCTAAAAAAAAATCAGCTTCTGATAAATTTCCGTCCAAACTATAACTTGGTAGAAATCAATTTAAGGATTTTTAAAATTGGTTCAAAAATGACATGATTTTTTCCGCAAAATTCACGGAAATGGGTTAAAATCAACGTTTTCCTGCCCAAGCTTAAATAGCCCAAATGTCACGAAATCGCGGCCCGAGCCATTTTCAATTCGCGGGACGATTGTTAAAAGTCACCTATTGTGCTACCAAATCACTGGTTTGGCAACCCTAGTGAGTAAACTCCCAACTAGCAAACTACACTTGTGTTTAATTGCCAGCATGGTCAGTGTTGCCACTTGTTTCATGATAAAGAGTTCATGATACATACACGCTATGTAACGGCGCGCGTGATTGGTCGAGAGCCGGGCATAAACATGCTTAGAAAAATGGCAAAAAAATAGTCATGGCTGCCATTGTCTCAATACAAGATAAGATGTGCTAAAAAGTCCTTGTCATGTGGGGCAGGATTAGATAAAGGGATACAAACCTGGGTATGAGACATTGGGAATTATTTCCTAGCCTCTTAAGGGTGGGGTATGAACGTTTGGACAGTATTTATTTTGGGACATTAGAGCACATCAGACATATCGAATTACATTCTGAATATGAAGAATGTCATTCTGATATCAAATAATTTTGATTTTTTGAAATTCGCAATTTAATACACATTTTATGGCAAATCATTAAAAATTGATATTTTTGATATTTAACAGTACTTGAAGTAAACTTCATAAATCTGATGATTTATACTTAAAGTGTATGTAGGTGGGATGAAAAGCCGACGATCAATTGAAAATTTTGACCTTTCGTATTGAAGATATGGATTTTTTTCCCAAAACACCAAAACAAATTAGGTCTTTTGGGAAAAAAATCCATATCTTCAATATGAAAGGTCAAAATTTTCAATTGACCGTCGGCTTTTCCTCCCTGCTACATACACTTTAAGAATATATCATTAGATTTATATAATTTACTTCGAGGACTGTTATATATCAAAATTTGAAAAATATCAAATTTTATAATTTGTCATAAAATTTGTATTATATTGCGATTTTAAAAATGAAAATTATTTGATATCAGAAAGACATGCTTCGTATTCAGAATGCAATTCGATAGGTCTGAGGTGCTCTCATGTCCCACAAAAATACTGTCGAAACGCAATAAACGCTCATTTTGGATCCCTTAACAACATGGTTGATGGGTTCAAGTGGGGGAAATGTTCAACCCGTGAACAAAAAATGACCCACATAAGAGTTCTTCGTGCACTCTAATATTATATTCAGCGCAACACAACCACCACCAAAACAAACAAAATACGTAATATTACATTATCATTTGGCTAAATCCGAACCAGTAGGATCGTCGGCCGTTGCCTAGCGACCATAATGTCTCAAGCAGCTTACATAATTTTTCTGCATGGCCCGATTTCGTTGAAATTTGCTGAACCCAATGTCATCCACAATGCAAAGGGCCACAGTGACATCGCCCCGATATCTTCATGGTAGAAATCGCCATGGTAGCTTGAATCCACAGCCACCCATGGCCATTTTATTCGGACCTTATGAGATGCATAATTAGCGAAGTGACCTGACTAAGGCTACTGACAATAGCCGGGGTAATTGATTTCTCGCTGTGTGAGTAAGCTTGTATATACGACATTGCGGTCAATGGTTATACTGCCTCCACTTGAATAGTGAGTGCCGCTATAGCCTGCTGCGCGCTGTAGTCCATACAGGACCAACGCAATACTAAAATTAGAGTTTTGGTCAAATTTTGAGTTCAAAGCGCACGGCCAATTTTCAAAGCGCACGCTAACGACTATCATATCTGTTCAACACGTATTTTCAAGTGTATGAGACCACATCTGGTTTCTTGAGACGAAATCATTTACGGGAGATATTCATCATTTTCTAACCCAGTATCCGAAGATTTTCGTCTGATATCAAAATCGTGCATAGCAATTCACGTGTATCGATCCCGTGTATTCATTTTAGTGTCTCTGCTGCACCAAATAATTATTAGCCAGGCGATGTCGGTGTGTGGGCGGAACCAGCGAACCAGAAGGGTCGTCATCAATAATGCAAGAGGGCAGGGAAAAACATTGTTGTTGTGTTTAGCACTGATAAATCGACAGGTTTTTAACGATTTCTTATGAAATACGTCGATTTGGAACGTCAGATTTCAGGATGCTAATTAGAAAAATATGATCTATCATAATGATACCAAAATCTCATTAACGATGCGGTAAGTCGGGGACGAGGCTAATTTGGTGAAGGACTTGTAATGCTTTACCAGGTAAGAATAAGATGACCTTATACACTGATCCTACTTCGCCATTACTGACAAGCGGCTAGGGGACGCAGGGGTAACCTTGTCAATCAATGGTTATTCTATTGTCCGCCAAAGTTTAAAGCCAGTGACATCACCAATACGTTTACCCATGGTCAATCCAATCGATAGGCAATTATCCCATTATGGTAGGGCTAGAGCGCGAGCACCACTGCGAAATTGACCAAGTTTAACTCGTGCGCATAAACTTGCATGGAATAAAAGTTTAATAAATATAAAATATTACAATTTGAAATGAAATAAAAGATTATTAATAATGATAACAATGAATAGTTATCACAATGTTAAAATTCATTCATTCATTTTTTATTTCATATATAGGGGCCTACATATTAAAAATAATAATATTGGCTACAAGCATCATCATCATCATCCATCATCATCATCATCATCATCATCATCATCATATGATCATCATCATCATCATCATCATCATCATCATCATATAATAATAATAATAATAGTATAAAATAAATATTAAAATTGTAAACTTTCAAACTTTATGTTATAAAGTTATGTAATGAGTTAAATCATTGGCCATTTATTATGGCCTATAGTATTCAGATACCACATAATCTAGCCTACATTTTAATGTGAAAGTTGAAAGACCATGATAGTTGAACATAGTTCAAAATTGAATAAAACAATATATAAAATAATAACAATAATAATATTGCTACACTAAATATATGAGAATAAATAAATACGTATTACTAAAAACAAGAAATCTTGCTATTTCTATAAATTTGAAAACACATAAGATTTAATATCCTGCTTTTTTTAAAAACCAAATAAACGTTTTCAACTGAGATGTAGGCCTAGGTATTTTCGTCTCAGATTCTCAAGTTATATAACAAGTTAAAATATTCATTCTGTCAGTGTGCGGGACAGGCCTACAAGATGTTACGAAATGGTATATTTAACATGTTTAATTTATAGGCCTATGATAAAAAAATGTTTTTCTTTAATTAAAAAAAAATCCTGTATTATATACTTCATTAATATATTCTTGTTCATTGATTGGTTAAAAGTGGATCACATGACTAAAAATAGTTCTGCCATCAGTACTCCTATCCGTAAATAGTACCTCTAAGCCGTAAATAGTATTTTCAATGTCCCGGATGAGCCGTAAATAGTACCTCCAAGCCGTAAATAGTACTTTTGACCATGCCTTCCGCGTGCGCGCATTCGATGCGACGGAACAGTTAACGCACGCGAAACTGCCATAGCGTGATTTCGCGCTGCTGTAATTGGTTAGCCCGATTTTAGGCTATTCGATTTTTTTGAAGGGCAAAATATAGGTTTTGCTTAAACTGGCCGTGCTGTTCACTCAGGATAGAAGCTGGAGAGTCAAAACATCAAATAATTTTCTTTTAACCAATCAATGAACAAAGAACATATTAATGAAGTATATAAAACAAATATATAGGCTACTGCCTTTATCCGAAGTTCTGGTTAAAACTATGGTCCCTCGTTGAGATCAATTAATACTATTTTCCTTCGGGGCTGCGCCCCGAAGGAAAATAGTACTATTGATCTCACCTTGGGCCCATAGTTTTAACCAGAACCTCTCATGGTAGTATATATTTGTATATTATTATAGTATATAATATTATCATCATTTTATTATTATTATTATTTCGGTGGTTTTTTTTAAATCGTAATCATTAAGAATAAATTAAGTCATGACATCCTGCTGCTGAATCCAGCCTACCAGGTAGGCCCTACCTGGCTGAATCCCCGGGGCTGAATCGTAAAGTTTTAAAGCATGCCGCCATATACGATCTTGATCTTATTTTTATCGATATACATCGATCACTTATCGGATTAAGTATTGGACACAATAGATGAAGTATTTGATTGACAAGGTTACCCCTGCGTCCCCTAGCCGCTTGTCATTACTGCGGTGTCCCCGATGTGAAACTGTGGTGTCCCCGGGGTCGGGTTTTCCATCCATTATTTACTGTGTGCTGCTATACAGAGATATTCAATACAGTCATTAGTATTGAATTACGAATTCAATCTACCGCTCTGGTACATCTGTGTTTCCGTCAATAGAGGGCCAAATACAGTAAACGCCTCTCAGATTTGTGTATGCTGTGCATGTACACTGCCCAAAAAGCTGTACATGTACACTGCCCAAAAAGAAACGTGTCATGGGCACATGACGCACATCCCACATCCATGACGCACAATATTATGTAAAATAGCTTAAAATGTACATGTAGAGTGGAGCAAATTTTTTTCTCTTCTTTATTGTATACCGGTACTTGATTTTAGAATTTTTTTAATTTACGTAATATATTACTATTAGGCCTTATATTATAGTATTACAAGTACCTTTACAAAGAGCGAAATATTAAAGTAAAGATAAATTGTTTTTTTACAGAACGATTTTGTGACTTTGCAGTTTGCTCTGGTAGGGGCAATTTCCAGGCACTATGATCTTTCGGTGTATGGAGACGATACGGTATATTTTTTTCTTATGTTTGACTTATTTCGTTAAAATAAAATTGAACTCGTCATTAATTAAGGTCGATTAAGATGTTTAATAAACGCATAAAAAGTCCCACTGCAAATGCATGTGAGATTGGCCGTATAAAAATTAGATTGCGATTTGCATTTTTGATACAAACGCACAGTGTGTACGTACGGTCCACGTTGATATTGACATTGTGTACGGCGTCACGACGGTTCGTGCAACGCGCCTAATTTTCACTACCACGAAAAAGTCTCATTTTGAAAGTAAAATCATGATATATGGATGTAGTACTGGTCCTTAAATCTACCAAAGTATTTGGGTTTTTTTAGCAACTATTTGCGAAGCACTGAAATACATTACAATTAATTTTAAGCAGCATTTACGATGCGGTTTTTAGTCAAAATCAAAATCATGCTGTATTGAAGTAGACATAAGACCCGGACACCACTAAAATCCAAATGCTTCGCCCTCTTGTGACCAGATCAGATGTTAGTCTTTGTTCCCCAGCCGCATTGTTATCCTTCGTGACGAAGGAGTACAATCCAGTTTGGAACCGAGACTAGCAATATGTACGTACGTTTTGAATGCCGTATTAACGCACGGTCTACGCAGCACGAATGGAACATGGCAAGTTTGAGTTGGTAGTAGCTACTTACACTATTTATATGAGGGCATAAAATGGTAGCGTGATGTTTGTAGATACTTACAAAAAATATGAGCGTGTAAGAAGGTTCCACAATACCGATGAGCGTAAAATGGCACTGTGACTGTTCATTGTTAATCATTTTCCATTATTTGAAATGTGGTGTCCTAGCCCACTATATTCTGTGATAGCCAAAACTTTTTGTCATTTTATTTTTTTATATTTTCTAACAGATATTAGATGAACTACATCCTCATATAAGTTCCATGATGTCTAATCAAACCATTAAGCGCAAACCAGATGTTCATTGTCTAAAAGTCGACGTGGGCGCTCAAGGGCTACTACAGTACACTCAAATTCAGTTCTTCAAAATGCTTGCATCAAGGGGATTCACTATGAAAGGATGTAATGTTATGCCATATCCTGCTCCTAGACCACAGTATGAGTTTTTCTTTGCACGATGACAATGGATCTACAACGTGAAATGGCTTTAATAATTATTACATGATAACTTTTTTGTTCATACTATACTTAGTCTGTATGCAATATTTGGTGCTATACGTATTTTGCCGCTGACTAAATAGCTCTAAATGTTTGATGAACTCGGTTGTCTAACCGCTTCCTCGGTGCTCCAATTTGTTTCTACCAATAAGATGTCTGTTGCTTCTTCATTGAAATGACAATCTGCTGCAATATCAAATGATGAATTAACCAATCAAGGGATCACAGACTTTCAGGCCTCTTCTTGGCCTTTCCTGTGATTCCTTCACTCTCACTTGTATTATGATTTTGTATGTATCCTATGTTCTTTGCTATTTGATGAGTGAAAAATAAATGAATGAATGAATGAATAGAAACACTCTCTGCTTAGAGCCTAAGGCTAGACTTAGGCGTTGTGCAATAAATATGAGCCCCCGGGGTAAAATTTCCAAATGGCGTGCCATAAATTGCTTGCCCTCCCTCTCGGCCTGCCAAAAATCGTTTACCAATTTGCAAACTTTAAATATATGTATGATGCAAGCTTAGCAAGCAGGAAATTGTGCATTTTTGACAGTTTCTGTAAAGTTTTTCTAAGCCTTTTTAGAGCATGTTAGTTAAAGGGTGCACCGTAAATGTGTGCCAAAAATTGCTTGTCACCCCTCTCGGCCTGCCAAAATTACTTGCCCCAACCCCTCTCGGCCTGCCAAAAATATTTTGTCCCCCCCCCCCCCTCTGCCATTTTACCAACCCTCCGGGCTCATAATTATTGCACATCCTCTAAGTTTAAAGAATACATTCCCTCATTTCAAATGATAAGTTTTGGTTTCTCTTTTGTTCAGAAACCAAACAGCAAGGTATTAAAAAGTAGAGCAGATCTGATCTGTAATCATAACACTATTGTGCTGGAGGACACAGTATAAGGTATATAACCAGGGATCGATATAACCATAAGTATATAATGGCCAATTGTGCTAGCTATCGGATATCTATCACTGCGGGCGGTAGTTGATGATCTTTGAAATCTGATTTAGTCTTACTTCAGATAAGTATGTCGTAGGTGGCATACTTTCATGTCACCTTATAATTATACCCCGAGTTCTAGGGCTAGAAATCATGCGCGTATATTCAGGCATGAGAATTTTCCTGCTTTTTCGGGATTTCCTGCTTTTTTGTGGTCCAAATTTCCGCACTTTCTTTTTAATTTCAGCCCGCTTTTGGCCTTTTTAGTCTCATTTCACACGCGTTTTTTCATGGATGATCATTCTCATGCCTGTATATTGAGAGGGGACTATGTTTGTTTGTATGAAACACAAACGATGCATGATGCTGGAGATTATTTGATTATGAATTAGTTTATTGTGCCCGATAAGCACAACCCATACCTCTTACCTTAGGCTCCCCTCTCCCCACCTATATAACCCCCTCTTCCGTAAGTGTCTCCTTCCCCTCTTCGCCTCCCCTTCATTCGATATCTCCTCTATCTCGAACTCTCCTCTCCCTTTCCTTTCCACTTCCATCTGTTTCTCTTTCTCCTTCCCCTTACACCCCCACACACCATCTTTCCCCTCTCTCCCTCTCCTCATTTTATAGTGTCTCGAGTAATAAATAAAAGTCAATTTAAACCGATATTGGAAGTCATATAGCTTTCTATTATATCGATCATATGCATGCGATATACATATAAATAAATAAGTGTATAATAGTGTATATATCACTCAAGTGTCTATTCTCAGGGTATTCTTTTGAAATATTTCGGTGGTCTATATTTTTTCACAGTGAAATAAGCCTTGGCTATTTCCAAAACTAAATCACGCTTTCAAATGTAGATTGACTTGTGCGACTCCTCTGAATATTGCACTGCGATATTTAAATAAAAACATCTTTTGTATACTAATAATTTGATCAAGGTAACTTCAAACCGGATTTCCGATTACATACCAAACTGAATTAAAAACCGAAACAGCTTGCTACAAATTTTAAGTTTCTAACAAGGTTACAGACAAAGAAATCGATAGCTATCGATAATGACGTCAGTTAAGAGCTTAGGCAGGATAATAGGAAACCACGTGACCAAAACCAAAACTCAAACCATTGAAATAGTAGATATCGATGATCAAACTTAATATTTGAAATGACCGAATCCTTGCATCGATCGAAAACATCGAACATCGACTGGGGAATGCGACAACTCCATTAGCCACATTATATCAATTGAGTGGCCCAGTATAAAAACGGCCCATGGCACATTTTTGAAAAATAGAGGGCGATGTTGAAAAATGTCAAAGGTCACCAAAGGTCATCCATACAAACATAACACATCATGAATGTAACTCGGGAATGTTGTCAATTTAATCTTTTAAGCATCAAATTTCTTATGTATTTTATTGAACATTCGTACATTTACAGTGCCGATTTCTCCCAATGACGAAAAATGTGCCATGGGCCGTTTTTATACTGGGCCACTCAATTGAAGGCATGGCTGCAGCAGTCCGGGATTGGTATCCTAAACCTCTTAACACTTGAGAAACCAGGCTCATCGAGGATGTCATATTGTGATGTTAACTGAACATGACGCAATATGAAATATTGTACATAAACACAGCATTAAGAAGCTTATGAATATATAAATAATTTAAGTTTTATCTGAAAAAATATAGTCGATTTATGTCTTTTTAAATTTGTTTTTAAGTAATATTTTATTCAAATTACAATTGTTGACGTCTGCCCAAATTGTATTACAATAATATAAATAATATTCATCTTGTGTAAGAAATGTTTTTATGTATTTCCAAAGTTTATCTTTATCTTCTGCAGTGAACTATGGTGTGACTAACAAGGTTGTAATGAATCATTAATACCAACTTTCAATACTTGATAACTAATTACCCCAGGCAAACTTGGCTTTGTTATAAACTGTTCATCTCAGGGATAGATAAAGAATTCCGTTGGAACTGGAACCGTCAAGAAGAAATGGTTAGAACTTTTATTAGGATCATACAATTTTCATTATGGCGAAAAAAAACCCGGTTTTCAGATTAAAATTTATTACAAATTTATGTAGAATGTAAGAAATGCTAGTTGTAATGAAAGTGGTTGTTTTGTGTTCGTAATTTTTTTATGGAACTTAAGGCCATAAACCTATTTGTTCATAATCATAAATGTTGAACAATAAAGAAAGCATGAACATAATATACTGTAGTAGTATGTCTTATTTTGTTAGATTGATTGTAATATCTTTGTAATGTGACGATGAATAAAACAATATATAGAACTACCCATGCAGTATTGTAACTACATGTATCCACACAACACAGGGGCACTCATAATAAGCAATTGAACCCTACTGGTAGCGCTGTGTTGTAGCTATAGGAGATGAACTACATTGTAGTTAGCGTCATATATGAAAAAGTATAAAAGCCATGATTTTAGTACTTGGTCTATGTTTCAATTACTTATTCTTTTCAAAATATCTGAATTTTCAACCCGGTACAAGCTTTAATAACGGGGGAGCATGCATTTGTATGAGAAAGGAAATATACCATCTTATCCAAACTCCCGTGTTAATCCAATGCACATTTTGCTTCACCGGGCCGCCCTGACTTGGTCGCGTTTGGAAGAGGAGTGCCACCAAATTTAGTACTTTCTGTCAATTAAGTATGGTTTATTTTCTACATGTCAATCTTTAAATTATTAGCATAGTCCTTATAATAACGGTGGAGCGCCTTGATGAGTAACTGATAGCAAACCAGTGAAAAATCCCCAAAACTCAGTCAGTGGAGCTCCACCCGTACATGTCAATAGCGTCATTATCGATTGGATTAGTCGACCGTAGCGGACAATTCGATCGCTCATTGGATTAATATTATCACGTGCGTGGTAAGAAATGTGCATTGGACAATCGATTACTATAATGGTTTAGTACTGCATATTTCGGTTTAATCTCCACTAAGCGGGTTTATGGCTGAAAAGGTCACGGTGAATTTGCTGTGGACAAAACTGCACTATGTTCAGACTTTGTCGATGGGGAATATAATTTCAACAAGTATTTGTTATTCAATCTGTTGCAAGTGATTTTTATCTTTTAACGAATATTTCCCGACGACAAAAAGTATTCGCCATTGAATATTTGACGTTGAATACTATCGCTTTCAAATTTTCGATGTCGCCAAAATAAATCGTTAGAACATCTAAATTACTTGAATCGATTGAATGAATACTTGTTTAGAATTAATTATTCGCCATTGAAAAAGTTACATCGAATACAGTATGTATCCAAACATGTATATCAGTCCTATAGAGTGGTTTGGTCGGAGCTGGTCTATGATGTGTTCCCCACCCCACCCCACCCCGCCCGCAGCGGAGGCAAAATATATGCACACAGGCAGTAATAGATAAAAGATCAAAACATCACACTGTAACATTGGTGTCTCAGCAATTGTCTTTCAACATTAAAGCTCACATGCGATTTGGTAGCCCAGTTAGTCGAATTTAAACAATCGCTCCGCAACTTGAAAATTGCTTCGATCCTCACGATTTCGCGGCTTTTCGGCTACTACATTTCATAAAGCAAGCAGAACTTTTATAACACTCTGCAGCAGACTGCATGCTTTGTCAGAGTTGAATGGACCAACGTGCATCTTTCAAAACTCCACGTTTTCTTACATAATAAGGCATTGAAGCTCATTGAGACCATACGCAACAATGTTTGATATTGTAAATTGGACCAGGTGTATATAGGCTACCAGTAATTTGTACAACTTTTTTTTAAATTTCATAATTTTATTTCGATTATTATACACAGTTTTAGGAGGAATTTAGAAATGGTGAACACTGTTAGAAGTATCTTTACCAAAAGCTACATAAGTAGAGAATTTTGTTAAATTATTTATAGCTTTTTTTCTTACTTTATCTTACAGACCGATTTTGTGACATTACACTTTGCTCTATCTGGTGGATTCTCCAGTCACTATGATATGATGGTATATGGAGACGAAACGGTATATTACTTTCTTACATTTCCTTAATTTTGTTTACAAGTTAAAAAAGAAAATGAAAAGGACATGAAGAATAAAGAACGTGGAATTTAAGCAACGTGACAAGGTTCATTAGCGAAAAATATTAAAGCACTTAGTAAAACACCATTATATCCTACTCATTAAACGTAGTCAGTCGGCTTCGACTATATTTATAAATGTATGTTTTTATGCACGTGACCACCTCTGCGCTGCCATAACAGCTTATAGACAGTATGCCTCGAAGTGACCTTCTACATAGTGGTCTTCATATACATTTGAATGCAACATGAGACTACTATGGCAAGTATATTGCACAATAGAACAGAAAAACCTGGTTTTTCGTCGATAAAAACCTGGTTTTTCACTCGAAAAACCTGGTTTTTCGATCGAAAAACCAGGTTTTTCAAATCGAAAACTAGGTTTATCAATTCGATTGTCAGAGTTTTTTGATAAACTTGGTTTTTCGGCTGATAAACCAGGTTTATCAAAAACTATGACAATCAATCGATAAACTTGGTTTTCGATTTGATAAACCTGGTTTTTCAATCGAAAACCAGGTTTTTCGAATTTGATTGTCATAGTTTTTGAGAAACCAGGTTTATCGGCCGAGAAACCTGGTTTTCACTGATAAACTTGGTTTTTCAATTCGATTGTCATAGTTTTTATTGATAAACCTGGTTTTCAATCAAAAACCAGGTTTTTCGAATTCGATTGTCATAGTTTTTGAAAAACCAGGTTTATCGACCGAGAAACCTGGTTTTTCGCCGATAAACTTGGTTTTTCAATTCGATTGTCATAGTTTTTTTTGATAAACCTGGTTTTTCAATCGAAAAACCAGGTTTTTCGAATTTGATTGTCATAGTTTTTGATAAACCAAGTTTATCGACCGAGAAACCTGGTTTTTCCCTGATAAACTTGGTTTTTCAATTCGATTGTCATAGTTTTTTTTTGATAAACCTGGGTTTTCAATCGAAAAACCAGGTTTTCAAATTCGATTGTCATAGTTTTGAAAAACCAGGTTTATCGACCGAGAAACCTGGTTTTCGCCGATAAACTTAGTTTTTCAATTCGATTGTCATAGTTTTTTGATAAACCTGGTTTTCAATCGAAAAACCAGGTTTTCGAATTCGATTGTCATAGTTTTGATTAACCTGGTTTATCAAAAAAACTATGACAATCGAATACTACTACTGCTTGCACTCCCCGATTGCACTTAGGCTAGATCCTCCAGGCCTCGAATACCGGTACTCACGCACGGCCGCTTCACTGTGTTGTATTGAGGACTGGAGCAGGGCCTGGACTGGAGCAAACAACGTTCGAAAATATGAATATTGAGTAGATTTTAATTACGTCATTGATTTCAGAGACGGGAATATAAAAACAACAGACGCTTATGAAGCCGAGTGGATTTGCTGATTTATTGTGGTTTGTACGCTACAAAGGCCTACAAGGAGCTTGAAAACAAACTGTCGAGTACCACAACTTCGTACACGCATCGATTCCCCTGGTACTGTACACTCCATGCCAGCAAATTTTCAGCAATTTTCCGTCCGCCATTTAGTGATAAATCATGATGTGCTTACAGGTTTTTAACATGATATTGCTGAAATACCAGATTCAGGCGTGCTTGCCTTTATAAAATGGGGACGGAAAAAAGAAGAGAAAAGAGAAAAAGAAGGGAAGGAGAGGGAGAAAGAGAAGGGAAGGAGAAGGAGAGGGAAGAAAAGGGAAGGAAAAGGGAAAGAGAAGGAAAGGAGAGAAAGAGGAGGAAAGGGAAAGAAAGAAAGAGGGAGGAGAAGAAAAAGGGGAGAAGGAGATTTAACCCAAAATATTTCGGCTCACGCGCTACGCGCGCTCGTTATTTACCAAAACAAATAGACTCGCGTGCTACGCACGCGCGATATTGCGATAAAAAAGAATAGGGACGATAACGACGTTTTAGGGACGATAAAGACGTTTACCCCCTCGGACTGAGAATGCTGGCTACGCGCCTGTTTGTGTATCTATACAGCACCCAAACCGGGTTCACAGATTCGGCGAGCAGGGCGCTCTATCCTTTCTACCTCGTTGATCACACCATGCCCGCGCGCCATGAAGTGTGTCGCCATTACTAATGGTTTGGAAATTCCGGTTTTTCGAGGAGCATTCGATTGTCATACAATGTAGTTTTTGATAAACCTGGTTTTCGAATTCGATTGTCATAGTTTTTAAAAAACCAGGTTTATCGACCGAGAAACCTGGTTTTTCGAATTCGATTGTCGTAGTTTTGAAAAACCAGGTTTATCGACCGAGAAACCTGGTTTTCGTCGATAAACTTGGTTTTTCAAATCGATTGTCATAGTTTTTTTGATAAACCTGGTTTTCAATCGAAAAACCAGTTGTCATAGTTTTTGAAAAACCAGGTTTATCGACCGAGAAACCTGGTTTTCGCCGATAAACTTGGTTTTTCAAATCGATTGTCATAGTTTTTTTGATAAACCTGGTTTTCAATCGAAAAACATGGTTTTTCAAATTCGATTGTCATAGTTTTTGATAAACCAGGTTTATCGACCGATAAACCTGGTTTTTCGCCGATAAACTTGGTTTTTCAAATCGATTGTCATAGTTTTTTGATAAACCTGGTTTTCAATCGAAAACCAGGTTTTCAAATTCGATTGTCATAGTTTTTGATAAACCAGGTTTATCGACCGAGAAACCAGGTTTTCGAAAAACTATGACAATCGAATTCAAAAACCTGTTTTTCGTTTGAAAAACCAGGTTTATCAGTGAAAAACCAAGTTTATCGGCGAAAAACCAGGTTTCTCGGCCGAAAAACCTGGTTTTTCACCGAAAAACCAGGTTTCTCGATCGAAAAACCAGGTTTTGCGATCGAAAAACCAGGTTTTGCGATCGAAAAACCAGGTTTATCTACGAAAAACCAGGTTTTCTGTTCTATTGTGCAATATACTTGCCATAGACTACTGTGCACCAATGTTATCTATTTTGTTCAACTTTGTGGTTATATTGTAAACATTTCCGTCGTTGAATACTTTTTTCCATCCTCAAACACTCTCAAACTGTTGTTTTGGATAACATATTACAAATTCGGAATCCCCCTATGTGTAATAATTTTGCAATTCAATTAAAACTTAAATTTGATGATATTTATCTATAGAGTTCCTACCCTTTTCTGTATAGTGGTCAATGCACGAGGATTTGGTCACGCTTGATGGTCTTGGTATGTCGTGCCCATTGGTCACGTGCGTATTTATAAAAACTTATTTACAAATATAGTCGACGCATACTGGTACGTAGAACTGTCAATTTTGTCGTTAAAACACACATTTGTTAATTTTCTCTATCACCGATATTTCTCAATTTATGACATGTTTAGTTAGTAGCCTAGTACCGTAGCTAGCTAATTACAATATTTGTATTAGCGTGTAAAAAGGTAGCGTGACCACATTCAAACGACATTTTACATGTAGCGTGACCTTAGGCACACTATACAGCGTGTTATCATGGTCATACGTTGGTTGCTGCTTCCACAAGAGGTATATGAACTTATAATTATTGTTATTGTGACTTTTGGGTCACTGTTCACTGTTTACCATTTTCATTCGTTGAGTCAACTGAAATTGTAATTTTAATTATTCTTTTTATATTTTCTAACAGATTTTAGATGAACTATATCCTCATATAATTACAATGGTGCCTAATAAAGACGTAAAGCGTAAACCAGATTGTCTGAAAGTCAAAGTGGGCTCTGCAGGACTATACAACGCTCAAATTCAGTTCTTCAAAATGCTAGCATCCTGGGGATTCACCATGAAAGCATCTAATTCTTTATACGTGTCTCAAAGACCACAGTTTGATTTTTTCTTTGCAAGATGACAATGGATCAACACCATGAAATAATTATTCTTTTTCTTTGTTTTGTAACTTTTGTTCATACCAGCATGCTTATTTTGGCCGCTGATAAAATGTTTGATGGTTTCTAACGTTGAATTATAGATGTTGGATCAGAGGATGATTTGAGCACTTCCCAGCAAGTCTTGCGGTTAGCACAGCTGTGTGAGTGAACATGACACTACTGTCCGCCCACTGCATACACACGTGCATGGTTAAATTTGAATTTGGACAGATATATTTACAATAAAAACACCTTCAAAAAGTTGGTCGATTTCACATTTTATGTTATCTACAGAAGGTGTGAATTATCCTTCATGCATACATCACTTTAGATCTGAAATCGACCAAGTAATAATGACACACGGGCAATTCTAAAACAATATCTTTTGCACAGAGTTCAATCGGATTTGAAAAGTAAAGTGGCAGTTGAAACTCTAGTGATAACACTTTTACAGTGCATGATGGGGCTTCCTTAAATCATCCTCTGATGTTGGATTTAACCAGACGTAAAAGAAATAGGAATATTCTTCTGCTTTCTGCACATTTGTTTGACCTCGTAATAAAACCTCATTTGAACCCAGTCAGTGTTACCCATGCCTTACAAGCAGTGAAAACACAAAGACGTGGCAAATCAACAATGGACCTCCCAGTCCGCGCCAAATATCCTCGGGTTAAAAATGTTACGCCTAGTCAACAGAGGAACACTTCATTGATCACTAGGATCCACAGCATGCTCATCTATCAGGGAAACAGTTCTTAAACTCCAATACGTTTGTACATTCATTGAATGACCTTTGAAGATTTGGGTACAAAAACTCATATTCCACAACTTGAGGTCAAATTTTGCACTATGATTATGTAATTGAGGTTATTGGACTATGCCATTGGGATGAGGTTCTTGTGGGCCATAGTGAATAAACTATCCAATACTTCCAAACAATATCCAACACTGGGATCTAAAGTTAAGTTGTCATATATTTTAATGAAGCCTACCAAAGCCGTGGCAAACGATTTACCCGCAGCGTTAGCAATATAAAATACTCACATAAAGAAAGTTCGCACTTATGTAATCCGTCCTGCAACAAAACCTGATCTCGTTATGACAATTCGAATGAAAAGGTCGTGTGGATGGAGAATCTTGTTGGCTCCGTTTTGATACCAAATTTGCTACCAAACACTCTAATTGAGATTGATACCAGCATAATATGAAATTTTGTGCATTTGTAAAAGTTGCAAATTAAACACGGACCACGCGGACCTGTAGAGGTGAATGGCAGAGCGCGACCATTGACATAGCCCGAAACAACTGCTTGGTCATATCGATCGCATCAAATATTTTTCGGGAAGAAACTGCAGCATTAATTTGATGTTTAAAGGTATATATGAATATTAACTGTATATCATATATAACGTATTAACCCCAGACGGAGACAATGACACACAAGGCAACAGCAATTTTTGGCAATACTTATTGGCCATCAGGATAGACAATAATTTTATTTTCATAAACAAAGATTTCAGCCATTATATCATAAAGGGTTTGTACGCAACCCTGGAATGAAATCAGAAAGGATGGGATGCCAAGATAAAAGTAAAATACTCAACCCAATTTCTGTTCGACAGCAAACACCCAACTGAGGAATCATGAATCCCAAATCAAGCAAGTTCAAAAAGGGAAAAATCAAAAGGATGGGATTCCAAGATAAAAGTAAAAATACTCAACCCAATTTCTGTTCTCCAGCAAACACCCGACTGGAGAATCTGAATCCCAATCGCAAATTCAAAGGGGAACTCCAGAATAAGAGCAAAATGCTCAACCCAATTTCTATTCTACAGTAAGCATTACTGAGGAACGTGGAGCCCACAAATAACCCGACAAAGGGATTTTTATAATGGCCGAAACTTTCCACTCTATCAGCTTTTCATTATATAATTAGTGCATACAATTAATTGCTCCGAAGGCACATTCCTTGGAGTTAAGCCTCTAGGTAACAATACCTGGAAGCTACAATGACTGATATTAATATGAAATATAGAGATACAGGTGCATATAAGTGGAAGATGCAAGATAAAAGAAAACAAACATCTCCTTGTTTAATACATGTATATAGCTTGTCCTCTAAGTATTTTTATGTAATTAAACATGACATGTTTAACTCTTGATCGATAAGTCTGTCTTCTGTGAGGACTCCCTTCTATGTTTTTATGAAAACAGATCTGTTGTAATAATGCTATATGCTGCAGTTTTAATTTTTATGCTGCTGCTATATAGCATTATAATGAATTTTGACCGCGCATGTCGGGAGCTTATCATTTATTTGCTATGTTATATCAACAAGGATATTTGAGATTCCAAGATGAAAGCAAAATGCTCAACCCAATTTCTGTTCCACAGTAACACTATACTGAGGAATCAGAATCCCAAAGCAAATCCAGGGGAAAATTAATACAAATCCTCATGGGATTCCAAGATAAAAGTAAAAATACTCAACCCAATTTCTGTTCTACAGTGAATACCCGACTGAAGAATCTAAATCCCATAAAAATTTTCTTTACCCATATGTGCTCAAATAGCATGCCTAAAGCATGCTATATATCATGCAACTATTTAATTTGTTTTCCTTAAGGGCTGGGGTATGAACGTTTGGACAGTATTTATTTTGGGAGATTAGAGCACATCAGACATATCGAATTGCATTCTGAATACGAAGAATGTCATTCTGATATCAAATAATTTTGATATTTTGAAATTCGCAATTTAATACACATTTTATGGCAAATCATTAAAATTGATATTTTTGATATTTAACAGTACTTGAAGTAAACTTTATAAATCTGATGATTTATACTTAAAGTGTATGTAGGTGGGATGAAAAGCCGACGATCAATTGAAAATTTTGACCTTTCGTATTGAAGATATGGATTTTTTTCCCAAAACACCAAAAACAATTAGGTCTTTTTGGGAAAAAATCCATATCTTCAATATGAAAGGTCAAAATTTTCAATTGACCGTCGGCTTTTTCCTCCCTGCTACATACACTTTAAGAATATATCATTAGATTTATATAATTACTTCGAGGACTGTTATATATCAAAAATTTGAAAAATATCAAATTTTATAATTTGTCATAAAATTTGTATTATATTGTGATTTTAAAAAATGAAAATTATTTCATATCAGAAAGACATGCTTCGTATTCAGAATGCAATTCGATAGGTCTGAGATGCTATTATGTCCCACAAAAAATACTGTCGAAACGCAATAAACGCTCATTTTGGATCCCTTAAGGTTGGTCTGAACCCTGGAATTATGACAACTTTCGGGCCTCATAACTGCTAAATTATTAGTCTAAAGAATATAAAAGTATACATTTTTAGACTGGAAATGACTTGCTAAAAAAAATATTTGAAATTTGGGCGAAAATCAGGTTTTTATGATTTTTTTCAAAATTTTGCATTTTTGACCATTTTGGAAGCAAATTTCTCAAAGTTGGTCAAAATTCAAAAAATAAAAAACGGTCCCTAGATATTTTGTTTTGGTTTTTAAAAATTAATAAAAAATTTTTTTTGCCCAAACAATTTTTTTATTACGTTGCACGAAAAAATTTGGGCCAAAAACCAAAAATGAGCATTTTGGCCCAAATTGGACCTCACAGATGAATTCAGCAAGTCATTTCCAGTCTAAAAATGTATACTTTTATATTCTTTAGACTAATAATTTAGCAGTTATGAAGCCCGAAAGTTTCCATAATTCCAGGGGTAAGACCACCCTTAATTATGTAAGGAAAGTAGTACCTGTCTTTTTTAAAAAACAACCTATGATTTGCTTGAAATAAAATTATGTGCTTGCATTAACATTTTTGACAAACACATCGGCTCCCCTTTAATTGGGAGAGGTGGGTGGGAATTAAAATTTTTCGTCTATCCATTCTGGAAACCAATAATGTAATGAAAACAAATCACCACGACGGTGACCAGCGCTGACGAGAGGGCAGCTCTCATTGGTCAACACACGATGCTGTCACGCATCTATGGCAACACCCGGGAAAACACAGACCCGATCGGTATGAACCGGAATTGCTTCCGCGTAGGGTCAAATTTGTTTTCTTACTGTTTCACGTCAGAAAACTTTATTATGTATTTCAATTTTATATATATGCCAAAATATTTTTGGAATTTAGTGAAAAGGAAGACTGAAAAGTAGCAATTAGTAGGTTTTTAGCGGGTTCGCCGTCGGACAAGTTTAGAACTGTCAAGCTTTCGTCAGGAGTAGCTCTGACTTCTTCAGGACAAAGTACCTAAGAATGAGACATGTAGACCGCCCCTTGTCTACTGATGACTCTGAAAAGAGCCGTTCAATGAAGACTGCCCCTTGTCTACAGAGAACTAGCAGATCTCGCCTATCTGCTAATATAAAGGTTTTGGTGGCTCTGAAAAGAGCCGTTTGCTGAAGACTGCCCCTTGTCTACAGAAACAAGCAGATCTCGCCTATCTGCTGAATTTGTAAGTTTTGGTGGCTCTGAAAAGAGCCGTTTGCTGAAGACTGCCCCTTGCCCCTACTGAAAAGTAGGTTGAATAATTATCTATATAAAAATTACGTAGGTCCCCACTAGATATTTTTCAATCGTTTCTATTTCAAAATTTTCCACGTACTTGACTGTTACTGGTAAAGCTGTCAACATGAATAATGGCTAATCATCTATTTCCGACTACTCTGGTTGCTGAATTTTATATAGGTTAATTGGATAAACAATATAGATCAAGTAACTCTACACATAGACTCTTCTCTCTAGGGTCTGTGCTCTAGATTTATTGGTAGGACGAACACTTTTCAAAATGAATTTACAAGGTGTACATCTCTGAAATGAAAATAGATGATCAATTTAAAAGCACATCATGTCGGGATTTTGTAATAAAGTAAAGTAATATATTGGTTATTATGTTGTCCCGGTAAGCTTGATGTCATCAGTTCATGCCTCTTGAACTCACCGTCCATTAAAATAATACCTAGGGATGAAATCAAAACTGGACAGGCGGTTGAACCCCGTTCCATTGTTTAGAACAATATAACCCTGCTCCAACCGGACGGAACCACCCGGAATCGGCAGTCGACCGCAGGATGAGTTTTGATTTCATCCCCTTACAGGGTGTCGGAGTCCCTGAAAGAACTGTGTGGTCGTCGGAAACTTTAATTGAATACCTGAGTGGAAGAAGGGCTCAACTCCATCAAGACGGTTTTTGAGATATTAAGAAAAAACTTAATATTTGAAAAAGTTTTATAGACAGAATCTTTTCATCTTCAGGGGACCTTCAATGAGCATACATTATTACATACATTCGAAATTATATATGATGTTTCCATGGCAACAGTATATGTCTTAATACGAGCTGGAGTCCCGGGGCTGGAGTTGGGCCCTTCTTCCACTAATATACCATGTATACTAGTGGAAGTGTAATAGTATGTTTAAGTTAGGCTATATATTGTTTTTAAATTTTTTGTTCCCTAGGTTTTATGTTTTGTAAAGCGCCCAGAGGCTATTTGCGTTGGCCGCTATATTAAATCTCTCATTATTATTATTATTATTATTACTGCAAGTGCCAGTTCCGTAAGCAGATGTGTTATAGCTACAGAAATGTGGTAATTATCCTTTAATTGCCCAAGTAGAAGCATGTAATATGTTAGCAAGAAAGTTTATTGTAGTGAAAGCAGATTTCACGGATGAACAAAATTCCTCTTTAACCCAATATTTGAAGAGCTTATTTCCAAACCGTGTTAAGTCCACAAACACATGTGTCTGATTTACCTGTGCGATATTGCTATGTGTTGTGATGCTATAGGTATTATAATTTCAGTTGAATTCATCGTTACAAAGCAAACAGTGGATGGACGCACAGTAACAATACTGTGTGATGCCTTTGATTCCCAAATGAGAACAATAGTCTGCATATTGTTAACCAGCATTGCTGTGGTAAATAATGGCTTGTTGATGGTACATATATTATTGTTGCTAATGTCAAACTTGTCAAAGTATAAATTGTGATTGTATCACACAAGTAAATGAGAAACTTGTGGTTGTGGAAATAAGCTCTTCATTTGTGGAAGAAGCGGCCAACTCCATAAAAACCATGATTAAGTGTACGTGGAAGACTATTTAGAGAGTTGATTTTGGCGTAACTTTCACACACAAGGAAGAACAGTCTGCTGGCAATAAAATGCTGGGTCTAACTCATTTTTATTTTAAAAAAAGTTGGACCCTTCTTCCACTTAGGTATTCAATTAATGTGGGTGATTTAGTGCTCGTATCAAGCATGACCGAATTATTTATGATGTCCACAGCAAAACAACTTTTATATACTTTGTGAAAATTGACCGTTTCGTTCTTAAAATATAAGAATTTGACGAAAATACCTAATTTTGAGTCCGTTCCACGGATTCTAATAGACTATCGAACATTCTGTAATGAGAGAAGCAGTTACCAGGGGACACTACCTTCTTAGGACCATCCACGTTGTACATTAGGAGCTACATTATCACCCCTGACCCCACCCTAAGTGATAAATGATATTCGCCAGAGAAGTGACGTACATAATCGGATTAGCCACCATAGCAATAGCTGAAAACAATTTTGAATATATCGCGCTCCGGATCGCGCTGGATTACTAGCAGGTTGCACCCAACGCTCTGCAGGGTCTATTGTTCTATTGTTTCCGATTAGAGCGCTGACATATTGGAAAATGTTGCCAATCAATATTCATGAGAGTGTACATTCAACGTCCAGTTTGCGAAATTGGGTGAGTTGTGTTTGGTAGGTGTGAAATACATATGACTGGGCGTTTTAATTACGAAACGAATAAAGGCATTGACATCGTCGAATGGCTGCCCAGTGCTGTTATGTGTTTAGTTATTATATAGGCCTAATAATTATTATTAAATGTATTCATCATTCCTTTCTTTTCCCTTCTCTGTACTTATTCTTTCCTAGGCCTACATTTTATCACTCCCTCGCTCTCATTGTCCCCTCTCACCCTCCCTCTCTCATTCCCATCATTTTCCTTATATATTTCTATTTATCTACTTGTCTTTATTTATTATCCCTTCCTCCAGCCCTCTCTCATTCTCCATATCCCCTCCTCCCCTCTTCCTCCCTTCCCCCTCCCAAGACTTCTCACAGAGGTGAATCTGTCCCTCCCCAACCCCCTCCCTCTTTGGGTACGCCACTATTTCTATACCAATCTCCTTCTTAAAATAAAATTAAATGGAAATTTCTTAAAACAACCTTTATAGGCCTATACTTATACTTACATGTATACGTATATCGATTACCATTATAGTGTAATATAGATATATGGACTGGAAATGGCAGCCTTCATACATTCTAATGTGTAATCGATCACCAAGAGCATTCAATTTATTTAAATGAAACACCTATCGTCAGGTGGGTGGTAAAGATGATTGCATCGACAGCTAAAGCCTCCTTATAGTCTTCAGACCCACACAAGCACACATTTGGGATACATTGAGTACAATGGTACCACTTTACACATGACTGCCCTTACACATGACTGTAGTGTGGTCACTTATTGATACTCGCCTGTTGTGTAGAGCGTTAATATGATGCCGGATCAGTGACCAATTTAATGGCGGAACCCTTTATTCGAAACAATGGTACCACTTTTATGAATAGCCTGTCGCAACTTCTAATCGGCATCAAACGAACAAAAGATTATATAATCTATTGCGACTCTATTTCTATTAAAAGCTCTTTGGTTGCACCCATCACCCGTGAAAGTCTGCAATCATAGATTGAATACAATACCGCTCTACTAATTTTACAGGTGCGAGTGATCAGCATGATATGGTTCAATGCAGAGGTACCACGTGAACGTACTAGTGCAGCGCGGTATAATCAAAAATAGTTTTGACCTATTGCTATGGTAGCTAATCCAATTATTACGTCACTTCGCCAGCGAATAAACCCATTGGCTCCTAGTATCCAATTTACAGGTGGCAATAACCTTTTCCCACAAAATATGGGTGCTGTTGAAGTGGCTCCATAGCCTATAATGATTAGCTCTATAAGTACTGTATCTCTGCCAAATATGGCAATTTTAACCTGATTTGCACGATGGTTACGGCAATCTATTGGACTATGAGTTAATCGCAACATGATGATATGTTCCACTATGTTGCAGTTTAAATTTAGTGATTTACATTTTTTAATCACCTGAAGTCTGAAACTTAAGCGTATTAAACTGCTTGAAATATGTCAGCATTCAGTTCCAACTTAAGGCAGCTGTTTTTTTTTATATGTTCAGATGTTTGTACTTTGTTATGTTTTTTATAAATACAAAGAATGAAAATCCAGATTTGTAAACTCCAACTGCAATATTTTAAGGATTCTATTTCACTATTCCACTCGTGTTTGAAATTGAAAAGGAAAGAAAATCTTTGTTGTACCAGCAGGGTACACGCGCGCAACAACGCAACGCGTTGCGTATCGCGCAATTTGTTAACGCACAAATACGCTACGCATACGCGACGCTTATCTGCATGCGCGGCGCATCTTATGGAAACACCACGGAAGCACAAAAACCTAGTGGTCAAATGGCTCCGTTTTAGCTGATAAAATGTGGGTTTTTAAAGTTCTTTCCCCGATTTAAATATCAAGTTATGAATGGATTTCGCTCAAACTTCTCAAGAGGCCGTGGATTTACCCGATGCTTATGTAATGTAAGGTAGAAAAATAAAAATTGCCGCATTCTCCTGCGAGATTCGATGAAAGTCCAAAATGTGACCACTTTAAACTTCAACGGCCATTATTTCAATGTTCATTTTCTCGGTAAAATGACGATTTAGGTACACGATAACTCAATAAATACAGCATCTATAGGTAAGCAAATATGATCATCGTAAAAAGCATGATTGACTCAAGAAACGGTTTTCTCATTTTTTATATATTTTGTTCGATTTCCGATTTTAGGCATCATTTTGTGCAAATAGGCGTTTGTGAATTTTAAAAGTTCAATTTGATGCCTTATATGGTCAATATCTCAAAAATAAGGCCAATATCAAAAAAATAAAAAAAATCGTTTTTGGAATGGAGCCTCAGGATTTTTTTGGAAAGAGTGTTTTTTGTTATGATGTACCTAACAAATATTGCCAAAAACTCACTTTTTGTGATTTTCTTCATAATTGTTGTTTTTACCCCAAATCTGTATTTATATTAAGATTTATTGATGTCTTGCCTTCATAAAATGTATAATTTTATACATGTATGTCTTGCGCGAATAATTACAAAGTTATTGCAATTTACTACATGCATGTCTGAGAGTACACAGCCTCCTAAGGCCTCGTATCTATAGGCTGTTCCCTTGTGGCGTGTGCCCTTGTTCCGTGTTTACTTTTTCCCATGTGACCTGCCACACAGACAACCTATGGATACGGCCATTAAGCAAAACAAAGGTTCGTTGTCTGTGTGGCAGGTCACATGGGAAAAAGTAAACACGGAACAAGGGCACACGCCACAAGGGAACAGCCTATGGATACGAGGCCTTAAGAAGTTACCATATGCCTTCTTGATTAATATGAGGTTATGGCTTTTTGGCAAAATAAAATAGCAAAAAGATACAGGACTTGTTTAACAATTTTTAAAAGTTGGGGATTAACGGTGATATCTTGCTGAGTGCAAGTGCTGATAATAATCCTCTCCTAGGATTGATAATATTTATAATACCTTGTAGTATTTGTTTTAAATGATCTACTCATAGGAACTTGACAACGCCCCATAATAGGAGAGGGTTACGGCTCGCACTACTCCCATCCCCAGTCTACACCAAGCTGGCACAAGGCCAATTTGTAGACTTTTACGTCTTTCAGGAAATCCCATGCATTTCGTAAAACCCGCGTAACGGTACAATATTTGCTCAAGCGTTTTGGGTAACGTAAGAGACCTAGTGATTCCAGTGTCTAATACCACTAAGTTTATTATGTTTAATTTATAAAACCATTCAACTCAACTTGTTTCCAATCTACATACATTTGACACCTTTAATGTCCAGAGACAAAAACAACAAATAAAGGGTATAACACGTTAAAAAAACGTCCACGACATATTTTTGAAAACTTGTTGCTAAACATAATTCATATGTTATTAACTGTTGACAAAATATTTTGCAAAAATGGAATGTTGTGTCTTTTTTTAAAATAAATATTATGCCTTTTCATATAAAAGGTTTTAAAAATGTTTTCATGACCTTTACAATACCCCGACATTTAAATGTTATTAAAATGTTTTGACCAAACCCAAAATGCGTTTATAACACATTAATAACATTTTGAAATATTCTTGTGATTGCGTGGTAAGCCTGGCTCTTTTAGCCACCAAGCTTAACGGCTTCAGGATATATTGTACGAAAATAATAGAATATTTCTTATTAACCATAACCCAACCCGCGGTATTTTTGTTATTGAAGGAGAGAAAAAGAACAAAGAAGTCACTTGGAACCCCCGGGAATCGAACCGCGGACCCCGCATGCCACGCAGAAGATCACCGACCTGTAGCCGACCCGGCCAGCGATTCCGTGGGTATATGACTTAGGCTAATTGTGTCATCGCATCACATGGTATCCATACATGCGAAGCACAGTGTCATCGCCCCGATATCTTCATGGCAGAAATCGCCATGGTAGGTTGAATCCACAGCCAGCCACGCATGGCGATTTTGTTCCGACCTTTGAGACGCATGAGCCGAGGGACAAAAAAAACTATTGCAGGTTTGCCGCAGTCGATGCCATGCCGCAGTCGATGCTGTGAAAAGCAGCTGATATTTCCAGGATCGAGGAGAACAATGGTGACCCAATCAATGTAGCCTTAGCATGAAATATCTAATTTAATGCATAGGCCTACATTTTTAGTATTTACAATATTGTACATTTGAAATAATATCAATATAGGTTCCAAAGACACGGATGTCTCAACATGCTGATTCCATAATCTGAGCCGCCATCATTCTGCTGTTGAAAAGTTGGTAAAAGGTAAGCAAAAATTGACGCTTTGCTCTATCCGAAACGTACTTTTAATTAAATTAATAAACCAAAGTACGTCATCTTGTCCAAAAGCTTACGAAAGTATAACTGTGACATCGTCTTTACTCCATAGTATAATTCAAGAACATCTTCATTGGCAATGAACACACTTTTGGCTACCTTATGCCCGCATTTAGTTTGGAAAGTATCATCTGTTGCATCAGGTGACATATTTTTTGAAATCAAAGAAGACTATACTGACATTTTACTTACTTTCCCGTCATTGAACAAGAGAGACATGTTTATATTGTGATAAAAAAGAGAGCACTTTCGTGGAGATATTTCGTCATGCTTGCAGCGTTATTTCCAGATAGCTGATGAAATTAAAGAAAATACAATTTATTTACACATTCCTGTACTTAACACTCTGTGAGATAGATAGGCTCTTCTTAGGGGGCTATCAAAACAGTCTACAAATCACAAATCAGATTGTGAAATCATTTCAGTTCGTTGAATTAGACTATGGGTTGCGATTCTTTTACTTGACCTTGTTCAAGTGAACTGTGCAAGTTCCCTCATTGGGATGGTCTGTTCTTGACCTCCACGTTTACAACATGAACATTTCACTTTATCAAATAAAAACCCAGCAAATGTATATAGGAAAGGATTGAGTGTTGAATTGATCGGCAACATAAAGGTTGCTATCCAGGCATAAGCTTCTGGACTAACGTCAACCGCACCAGCCTGGACAAGAATCGATAAAATTCCAATCGGTACCCAGCAACAAAGATCTGTGAGGACCAAAAGAGATATTTTTATTGCCATACGCATTTCGACATTTGAGCTCCGAGATCTTTCAGATGCTCTGCTAGTCTTCCTATGATCAATAAAAATGGATATATAACAGAAACCAACTACTGAGAAACAGATAAGGTTGAGACCGCTAAAAACAGCAATGGATAGATACATAGACACTGTGCTGTATACATGAGTACTTTCCGATATTTCGTCAGAAACCGCATTTGGTCTTAGGCCGATGGAAGTGGTAATGGTGACAGTGGTTTCATCATAAAACTTGAATCTTGATATTGGAAGCCCAACACAAACCTCTGATACCGTATAAAAAGCAGAATCTTCAGAAGATAGTACAAAGGTGGCAACGCTAATACTGAATGCCACTAACCACATACCAGCCAACAGGTAACGGGTTAAACGTGTACTCAAGCGTCGGCTTCCAAACGGATATCGGTACTTAACGCACATGTAACTGTTTATGCTAATCAATGTTATAAAGAAAGCTGAAGCCTCACTGGACAAAAACGATAAGGCTCCCGCAAACCTGCACAGCACACTTCTTCGCCAATATTCAGAATTTGAAGGGAAAAACTCGGAGTAATACGCATCTACTGAAAGCAAAATCGTCAGATAGATACACATTGTGAGATCTGATATTGAGAGATTAGCGATAATAAGAGACTGGACCTTATTACCTTGTCGCCTGTTCCGATATCTGGTGTAAAGAGCAAATACATTTCCAAGAATGCCAAAGATGCTACTAAACCATACAACAATGCGAAGGAAGTTGAAGGGCAGCAATCGCGTACATGTTAAGAATGGAGAAGGTGACTCGTCGCTTTTGCACTGGACATGCGGGGCATAACAGCAGATTGCAGGTCGGGTGACTAAAACATTCACTGTTTCATTTAGTCCCGAAAATACCTCACTGCGTATCCACAGTAGTGGGTTCTCTTTCAAGTTAACTATAATTAAAGAAATACACTTTGATAGAATTGGAATTTGATCAAAATTGTTTACAGAAAGGTTTAGATACTTCAAATTAGTCAGACTGTGGAAAAGATTCCCTGGAAGATAACGAAGGTGGTTGTGGTCAAGTCTAAGATCTTGAAGTCTGGTTTGGTTTTGAAATGTGCCGGGGTGGAGAAAGGCAAGCTTATTTTTTGATAACCACAATATGTTTAGGTTCATCAATGACCCCACAGTGTCGAATGCTATCTCTGTTACTGCATTGTTATTCAGATATAACCATCGCAGACGGGTCAGTCCTTCAAACGCAACAGGCTGTATCTCACGCAAAAAATTATTGTACAGGTCTAGCACCTTCAAACGTTTCAGGTCTGCAAACACACCTGGCTGTATCTCATGTAATGCGTTATTATCCAAGGATAACTTCTGTAGAATAGTCAGACCGTCAAATACACCAGGCTGTATCTCACATAATACATTGTTGTCTAAGCTCAGCACCTGTAGTCTTGTCAGTCCTGCAAAGACACCAAGCTGTACCTCTGTTAATGTATTGTTTTCCAAGGATAACTTCCGTAGACTGGTTAGATCTTCAAACACACCAGGCTGTATCTCACGTAATACGTTGTTGTCCAAACTCAGCACACGTAGTCTTGCTAGTCCTGCAAAAATGCCGAGCTGTACCTCGGTCAATGTATTACTGTCCAAGTACAAGACTTGCAGACTTATCAATCCTGCAAATACACCAAGCTGTATCTCACGTAATACATTGTTGTTCAAGCTCAACACTTGTAGTCTTGTCAGTCCTGCAAAAACACTAAGCGGTATCTCGATTAATGCATTGCTGTCCAGTGATATCCCCTTCAGACTTAACAGTCCTGCAAACACATCAGACTGTATCTCGCTTAATGCATTGTTTTCCAAGGACAATTCCTCCAGACGTGACAGTCCTGTAAACACACCAGGTTGTATTTCGCTTAATGCATTGTTTTCCAAGGATTAACTCCTTAAGACTTGTCAGTCCTTCAAACACACCATAATGTATCTCATGTATGCTACAGTTAGCCAAGGATAACCACCTCAGATTTATGAGTCCTTTAAATACACCAGGCTGTGTCTCATTCAAATGATTATTTTCCAAGAATAACACTTCCAGACGGTCCAGTTTTTCAAACGCACCGGGCTGTATTTTTTGTATATCACAGTTAACAAGGGATAGCAACCTCATCCTTGACTGTCCTTCCACCACACCAGGCTGTATCTCACTTAATGTATTGTTTTCTACGTATTGGCACTGACTTGGTTGTCTTTTAATCACATCATGCTCTATGTTACGAAATAGTGAATTGTTATTATATGGGTAAAACCCCCCTGGAGTTGTTTGCAGTTCTTCAAACGCACCCGGTAGAATCAGATATAACAACACTACTATTGATAAATGACGTGGGAATGTATAAGGAATTCTAAGATGATAAACCTGTCTTGCCATAGCTTGAAATAATCCTAGAAAATGCCGTATAGCACTTGAAAATTCTCCTATGAGAGCGTGGCCTAGCGGTTAAGGCATAGGACTGTGAACCCAAGGGTCAAGGGTTCGAATCCCAGGTCCGGCTCTTTGTGTCCTTGAGCAAGACACTTCACTCTACTTGCTTAGTGCTTCGGAGGGCACTTTAAGCTGTCGGTCCCGTGTACATGCATATTTTCTCACATTAATGTAGTGTGCACGTTAAAGAACGTCACAGGCTATTCGAAAAGAGCAGGGGATCATCCCGGTCATGTTGACTGTACTTCAAAATACACTCATCTACTCTAGGTTCCAGAGTAAAAAAATAAGTACAGCTTGTCTGTACGCAGTGCGACAATACTCATACATATGAGGGAGGCACTTATAAGGAAGAAGAAGAAGAAGTCCTGTTTACGTATACGTATTATCCTGTTTGCGAAGGTTATTCTCTTCTAGCTGCAGATTGATTATAGAACCTATGCAGAACTGGGTTCCAGAACGATGCTAAAAGTGATCATGTACATGTATGTCTTAGGCCACGGTTATCAGTGACTTTCTGCAAGCTGTGCCCGCCTCAATACGTTGGTTCGGCTTAGCGCACCGAATCACCAGCAGTATAGTAGCGCACCACGTCCACATCACCAGCAGTGTGTAGATGTTGGCTCGGTTTCATATCACCAATAGATCATATTCTTTTCTGCTAGCTGGAAGTGCCAGTGTAGAATTTCAATTAGATAAATGACTCCAATTACTTTAATTTTATGGCTGTTTTATTGGATTGAACACTCATGGATATAATCACCCCGAGGTAATCACTGGTAGAACCTGTGTGATGGGGCCCACTGGCGTGTCGCAGTCGGTATATTAGGCACTTGAAACTTGATTCTGAGTTTAGCGTCCCCCGCCCGCGTTATGAATTTTGTGCCGCGTTTGAGATGTAAAATCTGAAAATAATTCATTATTGTGCAAAATTGCTACTAAACCAGCAAGAAAATTTGTTCTGAAAATTTTTTAAACCTCTTTCTTTTGTATTTTAAGCCTTCAAAAACTATTAGAAGAATTCATCTAAATATTTGAGCATTGAAAATATACCAATCATTGACCCTTGCTCTATCCAATTATTTCAATTATACCTTTGGGATACCAGGGTGGACTAGATTTGAACCGAACCTGACCAAATGTTTTCACCAGCAGTGGCATAGATTTCTTTTTGACATTGGGGGGGGGGCAGGGGGACGGGGTTGGAAAATGTTCTTACCATGCAAATGTTTTTGGCATATTGAAGCTAAATTGGTGAAATATGGTACAAAAGTGGAATAAAGGTTTTTAGGTTAAAATGGCCAAATATGAGGTTAATTTCGTCAGAAACTCACATACAGGCTTCAACATTGGGGATGATTGTATGGACCATCCCCCTAGCAGAATATTGGGGGATTTATCCCCCATCCCCAGGATCTATGCCTATGTTGACCAGATGGATTTATGTTATAAATAATTTAACTAGATGATACTATTGAAAGCCATGTATATTTTTAACAAATTGGTGACGATAATAATTATTTCATAATGTTCTGCATGATTTTGTTATTATTATATAAATGAGTCAAATGTATACGGAGAGGTTAGTGGAAATCGGAGACTTGATTTAAAGTTTGGAAAAACAAAAAGCAAGATATATTTTTATGAATGTTATATGTGTTACTGACATTATATTGGGACCCAAGATACCCAAATAGAATGAACAGAAGCGCATAAGGATTGTATTGAGAAAAAGGCCATTTATTATGAATATAATGAAATCTGGAAAATAATGAATAATGAATTAATGAAATAGTTGCCTCATTATGAGCTGGAAAAAATGGGACGCTAAACTCAACATCAAGTTTCATTAGCCTTACGCTACGAATGTCAGCACCTTATCCATTGATGTATAGTACTTCTGATCGACAGTCACTGGTCAAACAATATCACTAGTTTGTGCAAAAATTCTGCTCTAAGAATAGATTACTTCTAATGTTTCTTTGACACATCAACAGACCCGATGAATTGTGCATCCACTGCATTTGAATACTCCATATAAGTTGATTCACTCTTGTCGTGTGAATGTGCCGTCCAAGTCTTAAAATTTTCCAATCGTTCGTTTATGGAAAATTATGAGGTTTCGACTGGAGTGAAACATGAGTGGCTGCATGGTGGTGAGACTATCGACCAAGACATGATTAATGGCTTATTATCCATTTCCAAAATACCCCGGTTGGTGATCGAATTTTAGATTAATTGGATTACTGCTATAAATCACGAAGGATACTTGATAGTTGTAATGCGGTAGAATTACGTATAGAATAACAAAAGACAAGATGGAGCTGGAGAAGAAGAGATCTGAAAAGCTTATCTGAAAAAAAAAAGCTGATCAAAATCAACATTATCATGCCCAGATTTTTGAATGAAATAAATTAATATAAGGACAAAAACGTTTTACCTCAAGCGTCATAGTATCAATACTAAATATGATAGCTACTTAAACTAATCAACCATTAAAATGACAATGAGGGTTAATAGACTCCTCAAGCATTTTGTAATGGCCAACGCAGTTACCAGGGGCTTCACATTCTTAGGAGCATTATAAACTGTCAACGAGGGAAGGAATTACCAGGGGGCATCACCTTCTAATAGGACTTCTATAGCCTATCACACATTCTGTAATGAGAGAAGCAGTTACCAGGGGGCATCACCTTCTTAGGACCATTATAGACTCTCAAACATTCTGTAATGACGGAAGCAGCAGTTACCAGGGGGGCACCACCTTCTTAGGACCATTATAGACTCTCAGACATTCTGTAATGACGGAAGCAGCAACCGGGGGCATCACCTTCTTAGGACCATTATAGACTCTCAAACATTCTGCAATGACAGAAGCAGTTACCAGGGGCATCACCTTCTTAGGACCATTATAGACTCTCAAACATTCTGTAATGACAGAAGCAGTAACCAGGGGCATCACCTTCTTAGGACCATTATAGACTCTCAAACATTCTGTAATGACAGAAGCAGTTACCAGGGGGCATCACCTTCTTAGGACCATTATAGACTCTCAAACATTCTGTAATGACAGAAACAGTTACCAGGGGCATCACCTTCTTAGGACCATTATAGACTCTCAAACATTCTGTAATGACAGAAACAGTTACCAGGGGCATCACCTTCTTAGGACCATTATAGACTCTCAAACATTCTGTAATGACAGAAGCAGTAACCAGGGGCATCACCTTCTTAGGACCATTATAGACTCTCAAACATTCTGTAATGACAGAAACAGTTACCAGGGGGCATCACCTTCTTAGGACCATTATAGACTCTCAAACATTCTGTAATGACAGAAACAGTTACCAGGGGCATCACCTTCTTAGGACCATTATAGACTCTCAAACATTCTGTAATGACAGAAGCAGTAACCAGGGGGCATCACCTTCTTAGGACCATTATAGACTCTCAAACATTCTGTAATGACAGAAACAGTTACCAGGGCATCACCTTCTTAGGACCATTATAGACTCTCAAACATTCTGTAATGACAGAAGCAGTAACCAGGGGCATCACCTTCTTAGGACCATTATAGACTCTCAAACATTCTGTAATGACAGAAGCAGTTACCAGGGGCATCACCTTCTTAGGACCATTATAGACTCTCAAACATTCTGTAATGACAGAAACAGTTACCAGGGGCATCACCTTCTTAGGACCATTATAGACTCTCAAACATTCTGTAATGACAGAAGCAGTTACCAGGGGGCATCACCTTCTTAGGACCATTATAGACTCTCAAACATTCTGTAATGACGGAAGCAGCAGTTACCAGGGGGCACCACCTTCTTAGGACCATTATAGACTCTCAGACATTCTGTAATGACGGAAGCAGCAACCAGGGGGCATCACCTTCTTAGGACCATTATAGACTCTCAAACATTCTGTAATGACAGAAGCAGTTACCAGGGGCATCACCTTCTTAGGACCATTATAGACTCTCAAACATTCTGTAATGACAGAAGCAGTAACCAGGGGCATCACCTTCTTAGGACCATTATAGACTCTCAATCATTCTGTAATGACAGAAGCAGTTACCAGGGGCATCACCTTCTTAGGACCATTATAGACTCTCAAACATTCTGTAATGACAGAAACAGTTACCAGGGGCATCACCTTCTTAGGACCATTATAGACTCTCAAACATTCTGTAATGACAGAAGCAGTTACCAGGGGCATCACCTTCTTAGGACCATTATAGACTCTCAAACATTCTGTAATGACAGAAACAGTTACCAGGGGCATCACCTTCTTAGGACCATTATAGACTCTCAAACATTCTGTAATGACAGAAGCAGTTACCAGGGGCATCACCTTCTTAGGACCATTATAGACTCTCAAACATTCTGTAATGACAGAAGCAGTTACCAGGGGCATCACTTTCTTAGGACCATTATAGACTCTCAAACATTCTGTAATGACAGAAGCAGTTACCAGGGGCATCACCTTCTTAGGACCATTATAGACTCTCAAACATTCTGTAATGACAGAAGCAGTTACCAGGGGCATCACTTTCTTAGGACCATTATAGACTCTCAAACATTCTGTAATGACAGAAACAGTTACCAGGGGCATCACCTTCTTAGGACCATTATAGACTCTCAAACATTCTGTAATGACAGAAGCAGTTACCAGGGGCATCACCTTCTTAGGACCATTATAGACTCTCAAACATTCTGTAATGACAGAAGCAGTAACCAGGGGCATCACCTTCTTAGGACCATTATAGACTCTCAAACATTCTGTAATGACAGAAGCAGTAACCAGGGGCATCACCTTCTTAGGACCATTATAGACTCTCAAACATTCTGTAATGACAGAAACAGTTACCAGGGGCATCACCTTCTTAGGACTATTATAGACTCTCAAACATTCTGTAATGACAGAAGCCGTTACCAGGGGCATCACCTTCTTAGGACCATTATAGACTCTCAAAAATTCTGTAATGACAGAAGCAGTTACCAGGGGCATCACCTTCTTAGGACCAACTAGACCATTATAGCCTATCAAACATTCTGTAACGACAGAAGCAGCAACCAGGGGGCACCACCTTCTTAGGACCATTATAGACTCTCAGACATTCTGTAATGACGGAAGCAGCAACCAGGGGGCATCACCTTCTTAGGACCATTATAGACTCTCAAACATTCTGTAATGACAGAAGCAGTTACCAAGGGCATCACCTTCTTAGGACCATTATAGACTCTCAAACATTCTGTAATGACAGAAGCAGTTACCAGGGGCATCACCTTCTTAGGACCATTATAGACTCTCAAACATTCTGTAATGAGAGAAGCAGTAACCAGGGCATCACCTTCTTAGGACTATTATAGACTCTCAAACATTCTGTAATGACAGAAGCAGTTACCAGGGGCATCACCTTCTTAGGACCATTATAGACTCTCAAACATTCTGTAATGACAGAAGCAGTTACCAGGGGCATCACCTTCTTAGGACCAACTGGACCATTATAGCCTATCAAACATTCTGTAACGACAGAAGCAGCAACCAGGGGGCATCACCTTCTTAGGACCATTATAGACTCTCAGACATTCTGTAATGACGGAAGCAGCAACCAGGGGGCATCACCTTCTTAGGACCATTATAGACTCTCAAACATTCTGTAATGACAGAAGCAGTTACCAGGGGCATCACCTTCTTTGGACCATTATAGACTCTCAAACATTCTGTAATGACGGAAGCAGCAACCAGGGGGCATCACCTTCTTAGGACCATTATAGACTCTCAAACATTCTGTAATGACAGAAGCAGTTACCAGGGCATCACCTTCTTAGGACCATTATAGACTCTCAAACATTCTGTAATGACAGAAGCAGTAACCAGGGGCATCACCTTCTTAGGACCATTATAGACTCTCAAACATTCTGTAATGAGAGAAGCAGTAACCAGGGGGCATCACCTTCTTAGGACCATTATAGACTCTCAAACATTCTGTAATGACAGAAGCAGTTACCAGGGGCATCACCTTCTTAGGACCATTATAGACCCTCAAACATTCTGTAATGACAGAAGCAGTAACCAGGGGGCATCACCTTCTTAGGACCATTATAGACTCTCAAACATTCTGTAATGACAGAAGCAGTAACCAGGAGCATCACCTTCTTAGGACCATTATAGACTCTCAAACATTCTGTAATGACAGAAGCAGTTACCAGGGGCATCACCTTCTTAGGACCATTATAGACTCTCAAACATTCTGTAATGACAGAAGCAGTAACCAGGGGGCATCACCTTCTTAGGACCATTATAGACTCTCAAACATTCTGTAATGACAGAAGCAGTAACCAGGGGCATCACCTTCTTAGGACCATTATAGACTCTCAAACATTCTGTAATGAGAGAAGCAGTAACCAGGGGGCATCACCTTCTTAGGACCATTATAGACTCTCAAACATTCTGTAATGACAGAAGCAGTTACCAGGGGCATCACCTTCTTAGGACCATTATAGACCCTCAAACATTCTGTAATGACAGAAGCAGTAACCAGTGGGCATCACCTTCTTAGGACCATTATAGACTCTCAAACATTCTGTAATGACAGAAGCAGTAACCAGGAGCATCACCTTCTTAGGACCATTATAGACTCTCAAACATTCTGTAATGACAGAAGCAGTAACCAGGGGGCATCACCTTCTTAGGACCATTATAGACTCTCAAACATTCTGTAATGACAGAAGCAGTTACCAGGAGCATCACCTTCTTAGGACCATTATAGACTCTCAAACATTCTGTAATGACAGAAGCAGTAACCAGGGGCATCACCTTCTTAGGACCATTATAGACTCTCAAACATTCTGTAATGACAGAAACAGTTACCAGGGGCATCACCTTCTTAGGACCATTATAGACTCTCAAACATTCTGTAATGAGAGAAGCAGTTACCAGGGAGCATCACCTTCTTAGGACCATTATAGACTCTCAAACATTCTGTAATGACAGAAGCAGTTACCAGGGGCATCACTTTCTTAGGACCATTATAGACTCTCAAACATTCTGTAATGACAGAAGCAGTTACCAAGGGGCATCACCTTCTTAGGACCATTATAGACTCTCAAACATTCTGTAATGACAGAAACAGTTACCAGGGGCATCACCTTCTTAGGACCATTATAGACTCTCAAACATTCTGTAATGACAGAAACAGTTACCAGGGGGCATCACCTTCTTAGGACCATTATAGACTCTCAAACATTCTGTAATGACAGAAGCAGTTACCAGGGGCATCACCTTCTTAGGACCATTATAGACTCTCAAACATTCTGTAATGACAGAAGCAGTTACCAGGGGCATCACCTTCTTAGGACCATTATAGACTCTCAAACATTCTGTAATGACAAAAGCAGTTACCAGGGGCATCACCTTCTTAGGACCATTATAGACTCTCAAACATTCTGTAATGACGGAAGCAGCAACCAGGGGGCATCACCTTCTTGGGACCATTATAGACTCTCAAACATTCTGTAATGACAGAAGCAGTTACCAGGGGCATCACCTTCTTAGGACCATTATAGACTCTCAAACATTCTGTAATGACAGAAACAGTTACCAGGGCATCACCTTCTTAGGACTATTATAGACTCTCAAACATTCTGTAATGACAGAAGCAGTTACCAGGAGCATCACCTTCTTAGGACCATTATAGACTCTCAAACATTCTGTAATGACAGAAGCAGTTACCAGGGGCATCACCTTCTTAGGACCATTATAGACTCTCAAACATTCTGTAATGACAGAAGCAGTTACCAGGGGCATCACTTTCTTAGGACCATTATAGACTCTCAAACATTCTGTAGGACCAGACTTATTCTGTAATGACAGAAGCAGAGGGCATCACCTTCTTAGGACCATTATAGACTCTCAAACATTCTGTAATGACAGAAGCAGTAACCAGGGGCATCACCTTCTTAGGACCATTATAGACTCTCAAACATTCTGTAATGACAGAAGCAGTAACCAGGGGGCATCACCTTCTTAGGACCATTATAGACTCTCAAACATTCTGTAATGACAGAAACAGTTACCAGGGGCATCACCTTCTTAGGACTATTATAGACTCTCAAACATTCTGTAATGACAGAAGCAGTTACCAGGGGCATCACCTTCTTAGGACCATTATAGACTCTCAAACATTCTGTAATGACAGAAGCAGTTACCAGGGGCATCACCTTCTTAGGACCATTATAGACTCTCAAACATTCTGTAATGACAGAAACAGTAACCAGGGGCATCACCTTCTTAGGACCATTATAGACTCTCAAACATTCTGTAATGACAGAAGCAGTTACCAGGGGCATCACCTTCTTAGGACCATTATAGACTCTCAAACATTCTGTAATGATGGAAGCAGTTACCAGGGGGCATCACCTTCTTAGGACCATTATAGACTCTCAAACATTCTGTAATGACAGAAGCAGTAACCAGGGGCATCACCTTCTTAGGACCATTATAGACTCTCAAACATTCTGTAATGACAGAAGCAGTAACCAGGGGGATCACCTTCTTAGGACCATTATAGACTCTCAAACATTCTGTAATGACAGAAACAGTTACTAGGGGCATCACCTTCTTAGGACTATTATAGACTCTCAAACATTCTGTAATGACAGAAGCAGTTACCAGGGGCATCACCTTCTTAGGACCATTATAGACTCTCAAACATTCTGTAATGACAGAAGCAATAGCCAGGGGCATCACCTTCTTAGGACCAACTGGACCATTATAGCCTATCAAACATTCTGTAACGACAGAAGCAGCAACCAGGGGCACCACCTTCTTAGGACCATTATAGACTCTCAGACATTCTGTAATGACGGAAGCAGCAACCAGGGGGCATCACCTTCTTAGGACCATTATAGACTCTCAAACATTCTGTAATGACAGAAGCAGTTACCAGGGCATCACCTTCTTAGGACCATTATAGACTCTCAAACATTCTGTAATGACAGAAGCAGTTACCAGGGGGCATTACCTTCTTAGGACCATTATAGACTCTCAAACATTCTGTAATGACAGAAGCAGTTACCAGGGGCATCACCTTCTTAGGACCATTATAGACTCTCAAACATTCTGTAATGACAGAAGCAGTTACCAGGGGCATCACCTTCTTAGGACCAACTGGACCATTATAGCCTATCAAACATTCTGTAACGACAGAAGCAGCAACCAGGGGCACCACCTTCTTAGGACCATTATAGACTCTCAGACATTCTGTAATGACGGAAGCAGCAACCAGGGGGCATCACCTTCTTAGGACCATTATAGACTCTCAAACATTCTGTAATGACAGAAGCAGTTACCAGGGGCATCACCTTCTTAGGACCATTATAGACTCTCAAACATTCTGTAATGACAGAAGCAGTTACCAGGGGCATCACCTTCTTAGGACCATTATAGACTCTCAAACATTCTGTAATGACAGAAGCAGTTACCAGGGGCATCACCTTCTTAGGACCATTATAGACTCTCAAACATTCTGTAATGACAGAAGCAGCAACCAGGGCGCATCACCTTCTTAGGACTATTATAGACTCTCAAACATTCTGTAATGACAGAAGCAGTAACCAGGGGCATCACCTTCTTAGGACCATTATAGACTCTCAAACATTCTGTAATGACAGAAGCAGTAACCAGGGGCATCACCTTCTTAGGACCATTATAGACTCTCAAACATTCTGTAATGACAGAAGCAGTAACCAGGGGCATCACCTTCTTAGGACCATTATAGACTCTCAAACATTCTGTAATGACAGAAGCAGTAACCAGGGGGCATCACCTTCTTAGGACCATTATAGACTCTCAAACATTCTGTAATGACCAGAAGCAGTTACCAGGGGCATCACCTTCTTAGGACCATTATAGACTCTCAAACATTCTGTAATGACAGAAGCAGTTACCAGGGGCATCACCTTCTTAGACCATTATAGACTCTCAGACATTCTGTAATGACGGAAGCATTTAGCAGGGGCATCACCTTCTTAGGACCATTATAGACTCTCAAACATTCTGTAATGACAGAAGCAGTTACCAGGGGCATCACCTTCTTAGGACCATTATAGACTCTCAAACATTCTGTAATGACAGAAGCAGTTACCAGGGGCATCACCTTCTTAGGACCATTATAGACTCTCAAACATTCTGTAATGACAGAAGCAGTTACCAGGGGGCATCACCTTCTTAGGACCATTATAGACTCTCAAACATTCTGTAATGACAGAAGCAGTTACCAGGGGCATCACCTTCTTAGGACCATTATAGACTCTCAAACATTCTGTAATGACAGAAGCAGCAACCAGGGGGCATCACCTTCTTAGGACCATTATAGACTCTCAAACATTCTGTAATGAAGCAGCAAATCACCTTCTTAGGACCATTATAGACTCTCAAACATTCATGGGTTACCAGGGCATCACCTTCTTAGGACCATTATAGCCTCTCAAACATTCTGTAATGACAGAAGCAGTTACCAGGGGGCATCACCTTCTTAGGACCATTATAGACTCTCAAACATTCTGTAATGAGCAGAAGCAGACCATTATAGACTCTCAAACACCAGAAGGGCATCACCTTCTTAGGACCATTATAGACTCTCAAACATTCTGTAATGACAGAAGCAGTTACCAGGGGCATCACCTTCTTAGGACCATTATAGACTCTCAAACATTCTGTAATGACAGAAGCAGTAACCAGGGGCATCACCTTCTTAGGACCATTATAGACTCTCAAACATTCTGTAATGACAGAAGCAGTAACCAGGGGCATCACCTTCTTAGGACCATTATAGACTCTCAAACATTCTGTAATGACAGAAGCAGTTAACCAGGGGCATCACCTTCTTAGGACCATGTATAGACTCTCAAACATTCTGTAATGACAGAAGCAGTTACCAGGGCATCACCTTCTTAGGACCATTATAGACTCTCAAACATTCTGTAATGACAGAAGCAGTAACCGGGGGTATCACCTTCTTAGGACCATTATAGACTCTCAAACATTCTGTAATGACAGAAACAGTTACATCACCTTCTTAGGACCATTATAGACTCTCAAACATTCTGTAATGACAGAAGCAGTAACCAGGGGGCATCACCTTCTTAGGACTATTATAGACTCTCAAACATTCTGTAATGACAGAAGCAGTAACCAGGGGCATCACCTTCTTAGGACCATTATAGACTCTCAAACATTCTGTAATGACAGAAACAGTTACCAGGGGCATCACCTTCTTAGGACCATTATAGACTCTCAAACATTCTGTAATGACAGAAGCAGTAACCAGGGGCATCACCTTCTTAGGACCATTATAGACTCTCAAACATTCTGTAATGACAGAAACAGTAACCAGGGGCATCACCTTCTTAGGACCATTATAGACTCTCAAACATTCTGTAATGACAGAAGCAGTAACCAGGGGGCATCACCTTCTTAGGACCATTACAGACTCTCAAACATTCTGTAATGACGGAAGCAGTTACCAGGGGCATCACCTTCTTAGGACCAACTGGACCATTATAGACTATCAAACATTCTGTAACGACAGAAGCAGCAACCAGGGGGCACCACCTTCTTAAGACCATTATAGACTCTCAGACATGCTGTAATGACGGAAGCAGCAACCAGGGGGCATCACCTTCTTAGGACTATTATAGACTCTCAAACATTCTGTAATGACAGAAGCAGTTACCAGGGGGCATCACCTTCTTAGGACCATTATAGACTCTCAAACATTCTGTAATGACAGAAGCAGTAACCAGGGGCATCACCTTCTTAGGACCATTATAGACTCTCAAACATTCTGTAATGACAGAAGCAGTTACCTGGGGCATCACCTTCTTAGGACCATTATAGACTCTCAAACATTCTGTAATGACAGAAGCAGTTACCAGGGGCATCACCTTCTTAGGACCATTATAGACTCTCAAACATTCTGTAATGACAGAAGCAGTAACCAGGGGGCATCACCTTCTTAGGACTATTATAGACTCTCAAACATTCTGTAATGACGGAAGCAGCAACCAGGGGGCATCACCTTCTTAGGACTATTATAGACTCTCAAACATTCTGTAATGACAGAAGCAGTTAAAAGGGGCATCACCTTCTTAGGACCATTATAGACTCTCAAACATTCTGTAATGACGGAAGCAGCAACCAAGGGGCATCACCTTCTTAGGACTATTATAGACTCTCAAACATTCTGTAATGACAGAAGCAGTTACCAGGGGCATCACCTTCTTAGGACCATTATAGACTCTCAAACATTCTGTAATGACAGAAGCAGTAACCAGGGGCATCACCTTCTTAGGACCATTATAGACTCTCAAACATTCTGTAATGAGAGAAGCAGTTACCAGGGGCATCACCTTCTTAGGACTATTATAGACTCTCAAACATTCTGTAATGACAGAAGCAGTTACCAGGGGGCATCACCTTCTTAGGACTATTATAGACTCTCAAACATTCTGTAATGACAGAAGCAGTAACCAGGGGCATCACCTTCTTAGGACCATTATAGACTCTCAAACATTCTGTAATGACAAGCAGTTACCAGGGGCATCACCTTCTTAGGACCATTATAGACTCTCAAACATTCTGTAATGACAGAAGCAGTAACCAGGGGCATCACCTTCTTAGGACCATTATAGACTCTCAAACATTCTGTAATGACAGAAGCAGTAACCAGGGGCATCACCTTCTTAGGACCATTATAGACTCTCAAACATTCTGTAATGACAGAAGCAGTTACCAGGGGCATCACCTTCTTAGGACCATTATAGACTCTCAAACATTCTGTAATGACAGAAGCAGTTACCAGGGCATCACCTTCTTAGGACCATTATAGACTCTCAAACATTCTGTAATGACAGAAGCAGTAACCGGGGGTATCACCTTCTTAGGACCATTATAGACTCTCAAACATTCTGTAATGACAGAAACAGTTACATCACCTTCTTAGGACCATTATAGACTCTCAAACATTCTGTAATGACAGAAGCAGTAACCAGGGGGCATCACCTTCTTAGGACTATTATAGCCTCTCAAACATTCTGTAATGACAGAAGCAGTAACCAGGGGCATCACCTTCTTAGGACCATTATAGACTCTCAAACATTCTGTAATGACAGAAACAGTTACCAGGGGCATCACCTTCTTAGGACCATTATAGACTCTCAAACATTCTGTAATGACAGAAGCAGTAACCAGGGGCATCACCTTCTTAGGACCATTATAGACTCTCAAACATTCTGTAATGACAGAAACAGTAACCAGGGGCATCACCTTCTTAGGACCATTATAGACTCTCAAACATTCTGTAATGACAGAAGCAGTAACCAGGGGCATCACCTTCTTAGGACCATTACAGACTCTCAAACATTCTGTAATGACGGAAGCAGTTACCAGGGGCATCACCTTCTTAGGACCAACTGGACCATTATAGACTATCAAACATTCTGTAACGACAGAAGCAGCAACCAGGGGCACCACCTTCTTAAGACCATTATAGACTCTCAGACATGCTGTAATGACGGAAGCAGCAACCAGGGGGCATCACCTTCTTAGGACTATTATAGACTCTCAAACATTCTGTAATGACAGAAGCAGTTACCAGGGGCATCACCTTCTTAGGACCATTATAGACTCTCAAACATTCTGTAATGACAGAAGCAGTAACCAGGGGCATCACCTTCTTAGGACCATTATAGACTCTCAAACATTCTGTAATGACAGAAGCAGTTACCAGGGGCATCACCTTCTTAGGACCATTATAGACTCTCAAACATTCTGTAATGACAGAAGCAGTTACCAGGGGCATCACCTTCTTAGGACCATTATAGACTCTCAAACATTCTGTAATGACAGAAGCAGTAACCAGGGGGCATCACCTTCTTAGGACTATTATAGACTCTCAAACATTCTGTAATGACGGAAGCAGCAACCATGGGGCATCACCTTCTTAGGACTATTATAGACTCTCAAACATTCTGTAATGACAGAAGCAGTAACCAGGGGGCATCACCTTCTTAGGACCATTATAGACTCTCAAACATTCTGTAATGACGGAAGCAGCAACCAAGGGGCATCACCTTCTTAGGACTATTATAGACTCTCAAACATTCTGTAATGACAGAAGCAGTTACCAGGGGCATCACCTTCTTAGGACCATTATAGACTCTCAAACATTCTGTAATGACAGAAGCAGTAACCAGGGGGCATCACCTTCTTAGGACCATTATAGACTCTCAAACATTCTGTAATGACGGAAGCAGCAACCAAGGGGCATCACCTTCTTAGGACTATTATAGACTCTCAAACATTCTGTAATGACAGAAGCAGTTACCAGGGGCATCACCTTCTTAGGACCATTATAGACTCTCAAACATTCTGTAATGACAGAAGCAGTAACCAGGGGGCATCACCTTCTTAGGACCATTATAGACTCTCAAACATTCTGTAATGAGAGAAGCAGTTACCAGGGGCATCACCTTCTTAGGACTATTATAGACTCTCAAACATTCTGTAATGACAGAAGCAGTTACCAGGGGGCATCACCTTCTTAGGACTATTATAGACTCTCAAACATTCTGTAATGACAGAAGCAGTAACCAGGGCATCACCTTCTTAGGACCATTATAGACTCTCAAACATTCTGTAATGACAGAAGCAGTTACCAGGGGCATCACCTTCTTAGGACCATTATAGACTCTCAAACATTCTGTAATGACAGAAGCAGTAACCAGGGGCATCACCTTCTTAGGACCATTATAGACTCTCAAACATTCTGTAATGACAGAAGCAGTAACCAGGGGGCATCACCTTCTTAGGACCATTATAGACTCTCAAACATTCTGTAATGACAGAAGCAGTTACCAGGGGCATCACCTTCTTAGGACCATTATAGACTCTCAAACATTCTGTAATGACAGAAGCAGTTACCAGGGGCATCACCTTCTTAGGACCATTATAGACTCTCAAACATTCTGTAATGACAGAAGCAGTAACCGGGGGTATCACCTTCTTAGGACCATTATAGACTCTCAAACATTCTGTAATGACAGAAACAGTTACATCACCTTCTTAGGACCATTATAGACTCTCAAACATTCTGTAATGACAGAAGCAGTAACCAGGGGGCATCACCTTCTTAGGACTATTATAGACTCTCAAACATTCTGTAATGACAGAAGCAGTAACCAGGGGCATCACCTTCTTAGGACCATTATAGACTCTCAAACATTCTGTAATGACAGAAACAGTTACCAGGGGCATCACCTTCTTAGGACCATTATAGACTCTCAAACATTCTGTAATGACAGAAGCAGTAACCAGGGGCATCACCTTCTTAGGACCATTATAGACTCTCAAACATTCTGTAATGACAGAAACAGTAACCAGGGGGCATCACCTTCTTAGGACCATTATAGACTCTCAAACATTCTGTAATGACAGAAGCAGTAACCAGGGGGCATCACCTTCTTAGGACCATTACAGACTCTCAAACATTCTGTAATGACGGAAGCAGTTACCAGGGGCATCACCTTCTTAGGACCAACTGGACCATTATAGACTATCAAACATTCTGTAACGACAGAAGCAGCAACCAGGGGGCACCACCTTCTTAAGACCATTATAGACTCTCAGACATGCTGTAATGACGGAAGCAGCAACCAGGGGGCATCACCTTCTTAGGACTATTATAGACTCTCAAACATTCTGTAATGACAGAAGCAGTTACCAGGGGCATCACCTTCTTAGGACCATTATAGACTCTCAAACATTCTGTAATGACAGAAGCAGTAACCAGGGGCATCACCTTCTTAGGACCATTATAGACTCTCAAACATTCTGTAATGACAGAAGCAGTTACCAGGGGCATCACCTTCTTAGGACCATTATAGACTCTCAAACATTCTGTAATGACAGAAGCAGTAACCAGGGGGCACCACCTTCTTAGGACCATTATAGACTCTCAAACATTCTGTAATGACAGAAGCAGTAACCAGGGGGCATCACCTTCTTAGGACTATTATAGACTCTCAAACATTCTGTAATGACGGAAGCAGCAACCAGGGGGCATCACCTTCTTAGGACTATTATAGACTCTCAAACATTCTGTAATGACAGAAGCAGTTAAAAGGGGCATCACCTTCTTAGGACCATTATAGACTCTCAAACATTCTGTAATGACGGAAGCAGCAACCAAGGGGCATCACCTTCTTAGGACTATTATAGACTCTCAAACATTCTGTAATGACAGAAGCAGTTACCAGGGGCATCACCTTCTTAGGACCATTATAGACTCTCAAACATTCTGTAATGACAGAAGCAGTAACCAGGGGGCATCACCTTCTTAGGACCATTATAGACTCTCAAACATTCTGTAATGACAGAAACAGTTACCAGGGGCATCACCTTCTTAGGACTATTATAGACTCTCAAACATTCTGTAATGACAGAAGCCGTTACCAGGGCATCACCTTCTTAGGACCATTATAGACTCTCAAAATTCTGTAATGACAGAAGCAGTTACCAGGGCATCACCTTCTTAGGACCAACTAGACCATTATAGCCTATCAAACATTCTGTAACGACAGAAGCAGCACCCCAGGGGGCATCACCTTCTTAGGACCATTATAGACTCTCAGACATTCTGTAATGACGGAAGCAGCAACCAGGGGGCATCACCTTCTTAGGACCATTATAGACTCTCAAACATTCTGTAATGACAGAAGCAGTTACCAAGGGGCATCACCTTCTTAGGACCATTATAGACTCTCAAACATTCTGTAATGACAGAAGCAGTTACCAGGGGCATCACCTTCTTAGGACCATTATAGACTCTCAAACATTCTGTAATGAGAGAAGCAGTAACCAGGGGCATCACCTTCTTAGGACTATTATAGACTCTCAAACATTCTGTAATGACAGAAGCAGTTACCAGGGGGCATCACCTTCTTAGGACCATTATAGACTCTCAAACATTCTGTAATGACAGAAGCAGTTACCAGGGGCATCACCTTCTTAGGACCAACTGGACCATTATAGCCTATCAAACATTCTGTAACGACAGAAGCAGCAACCAGGGGCACCACCTTCTTAGGACCATTATAGACTCTCAGACATTCTGTAATGACGGAAGCAGCAACCAGGGGCATCACCTTCTTAGGACCATTATAGACTCTCAAACATTCTGTAATGACAGAAGCAGTTACCAGGGCATCACCTTCTTTGGACCATTATAGACTCTCAAACATTCTGTAATGACGGAAGCAGCAACCAGGGGGCATCACCTTCTTAGGACCATTATAGACTCTCAAACATTCTGTAATGACAGAAGCAGTTACCAGGGGCATCACCTTCTTAGGACCATTATAGACTCTCAAACATTCTGTAATGACAGAAGCAGTAACCAGGGGCATCACCTTCTTAGGACCATTATAGACTCTCAAACATTCTGTAATGAGAGAAGCAGTAACCAGGGGGCATCACCTTCTTAGGACCATTATAGACTCTCAAACATTCTGTAATGACAGAAGCAGTTACCAGGGCATCACCTTCTTAGGACCATTATAGACCCTCAAACATTCTGTAATGACAGAAGCAGTAACCAGGGGCATCACCTTCTTAGGACCATTATAGACTCTCAAACATTCTGTAATGACAGAAGCAGTAACCAGGGAGCATCACCTTCTTAGGACCATTATAGACTCTCAAACATTCTGTAATGACAGAAGCAGTTACCAGGGGCATCACCTTCTTAGGACCATTATAGACTCTCAAACATTCTGTAATGACAGAAGCAGTAACCAGGGGCATCACCTTCTTAGGACCATTATAGACTCTCAAACATTCTGTAATGACAGAAGCAGTAACCAGGGGCATCACCTTCTTAGGACCATTATAGACTCTCAAACATTCTGTAATGAGAGAAGCAGTAACCAGGGGGCATCACCTTCTTAGGACCATTATAGACTCTCAAACATTCTGTAATGACAGAAGCAGTTACCAGGGGCATCACCTTCTTAGGACCATTATAGACCCTCAAACATTCTGTAATGACAGAAGCAGTAACCAGTGGGCATCACCTTCTTAGGACCATTATAGACTCTCAAACATTCTGTAATGACAGAAGCAGTAACCAGGGAGCATCACCTTCTTAGGACCATTATAGACTCTCAAACATTCTGTAATGACAGAAGCAGTAACCAGGGGGCATCACCTTCTTAGGACCATTATAGACTCTCAAACATTCTGTAATGACAGAAGCAGTTACCAGGAGCATCACCTTCTTAGGACCATTATAGACTCTCAAACATTCTGTAATGACAGAAGCAGTAACCAGGGGGCATCACCTTCTTAGGACCATTATAGACTCTCAAACATTCTGTAATGACAGAAACAGTTACCAGGGGGCATCACCTTCTTAGGACCATTATAGACTCTCAAACATTCTGTAATGAGAGAAGCAGTTACCAGGGAGCATCACCTTCTTAGGACCATTATAGACTCTCAAACATTCTGTAATGACAGAAGCAGTTACCAGGGGCATCACTTTCTTAGGACCATTATAGACTCTCAAACATTCTGTAATGACAGAAGCAGTTACAAGGGGCATCACCTTCTTAGGACCATTATAGACTCTCAAACATTCTGTAATGACAGAAACAGTTACCAGGGGGCATCACCTTCTTAGGACCATTATAGACTCTCAAACATTCTGTAATGACAGAAACAGTTACCAGGGGCATCACCTTCTTAGGACCATTATAGACTCTCAAACATTCTGTAATGACAGAAGCAGTTACCAGGGGCATCACCTTCTTAGGACCATTATAGACTCTCAAACATTCTGTAATGACAGAAACAGTTACCAGGGGCATCACCTTCTTAGGACCATTATAGACTCTCAAACATTCTGTAATGAGAGAAGCAGTTACCAGGGGGCATCACCTTCTTAGGACCATTATAGACTCTCAAACATTCTGTAATGACGGAAGCAGCAACCAGGGGGCATCACCTTCTTGGGACCATTATAGACTCTCAAACATTCTGTAATGACAGAAGCAGTTACCAGGGGCATCACCTTCTTAGGACCATTATAGACTCTCAAACATTCTGTAATGACAGAAACAGTTACCAGGGCATCACCTTCTTAGGACTATTATAGACTCTCAATCATTCTGTAATGACAGAAGCAGTTACCAGGGAGCATCACCTTCTTAGGACCATTATAGACTCTCAAACATTCTGTAATGACAGAAGCAGTTACCAGGGGCATCACCTTCTTAGGACCATTATAGACTCTCAAACATTCTGTAATGACAGAAGCAGTTACCAGGGGCATCACTTTCTTAGGACCATTATAGACTCTCAAACATTCTGTAATGACAGAAGCAGTTACCAGGAGCATCACCTTCTTAGGACCATTATAGACTCTCAAACATTCTGTAATGACAGAAGCAGTAACCAGGGGGCATCACCTTCTTAGGACCATTATAGACTCTCAAACATTCTGTAATGACAGAAGCAGTAACCAGGGGGCATCACCTTCTTAGGACCATTATAGACTCTCAAACATTCTGTAATGACAGAAACAGTTACCAGGGCATCACCTTCTTAGGACTATTATAGACTCTCAAACATTCTGTAATGACAGAAGCAGTTACCAGGGCATCACCTTCTTAGGACCATTATAGACTCTCAAACATTCTGTAATGACAGAAGCAGTTACCAGGGGCATCACCTTCTTAGGACCATTATAGACTCTCAAACATTCTGTAATGACAGAAACAGTAACCAGGGGGCATCACCTTCTTAGGACCATTATAGACTCTCAAACATTCTGTAATGACAGAAGCAGTTACCAGGGGCATCACCTTCTTAGGACCATTATAGACTCTCAAACATTCTGTAATGATGGAAGCAGTTACCAGGGGGCATCACCTTCTTAGGACCATTATAGACTCTCAAACATTCTGTAATGACAGAAGCAGTAACCAGGGGCATCACCTTCTTAGGACCATTATAGACTCTCAAACATTCTGTAATGACAGAAGCAGTAACCAGGGGGATCACCTTCTTAGGACCATTATAGACTCTCAAACATTCTGTAATGACAGAAACAGTTACTAGGGGCATCACCTTCTTAGGACTATTATAGACTCTCAAACATTCTGTAATGACAGAAGCAGTTACCAGGGGCATCACCTTCTTAGGACCATTATAGACTCTCAAACATTCTGTAATGACAGAAGCAGTTGCCAGGGGCATCACCTTCTTAGGACCAACTGGACCATTATAGCCTATCAAACATTCTGTAACGACAGAAGCAGGGACCAGGGGGCACCACCTTCTTAGGACCATTATAGACTCTCAGACATTCTGTAATGACGGAAGCAGCAACCAGGGGGCATCACCTTCTTAGGACCATTATAGACTCTCAAACATTCTGTAATGACAGAAGCAGTTACCAGGGGCATCACCTTCTTAGGACCATTATAGACTCTCAAACATTCTGTAATGACAGAAGCAGTTACCAGGGGGCATTACCTTCTTAGGACCATTATAGACTCTCAAACATTCTGTAATGACAGAAGCAGTTACCAGGGGCATCACCTTCTTAGGACCATTATAGACTCTCAAACATTCTGTAATGACAGAAGCAGTTACCAGGGGCATCACCTTCTTAGGACCAACTGGACCATTATAGCCTATCAAACATTCTGTAACGACAGAAGCAGCAACCAGGGGGCACCACCTTCTTAGGACCATTATAGACTCTCAGACATTCTGTAATGACGGAAGCAGCAACCAGGGGGCATCACCTTCTTAGGACCATTATAGACTCTCAAACATTCTGTAATGACAGAAGCAGTTACCAGGGGGCATCACCTTCTTAGGACCATTATAGACTCTCAAACATTCTGTAATGAGAGAAGCAGTTACCAGGGAGCATCACCTTCTTAGGACCATTATAGACTCTCAAACATTCTGTAATGACAGAAGCAGTTACCAGGGGGCATCACTTTCTTAGGACCATTATAGACTCTCAAACATTCTGTAATGACAGAAGCAGTTGCCAGGGGCATCACCTTCTTAGGACCATTATAGACTCTCAAACATTCTGTAATGACAGAAACAGTTACCAGGGGCATCACCTTCTTAGGACCATTATAGACTCTCAAACATTCTGTAATGACAGAAACAGTTACCAGGGGCATCACCTTCTTAGGACCATTATAGACTCTCAAACATTCTGTAATGACAGAAGCAGTTACCAGGGGCATCACCTTCTTAGGACCATTATAGACTCTCAAACATTCTGTAATGACAGAAACAGTTACCAGGGGCATCACCTTCTTAGGACCATTATAGACTCTCAAACATTCTGTAATGAGAGAAGCAGTTACCAGGGGGCATCACCTTCTTAGGACCATTATAGACTCTCAAACATTCTGTAATGACGGAAGCAGCAACCAGGGGGCATCACCTTCTTGGGACCATTATAGACTCTCAAACATTCTGTAATGACAGAAGCAGTTACCAGGGGCATCACCTTCTTAGGACCATTATAGACTCTCAAACATTCTGTAATGACAGAAACAGTTACCAGGGGCATCACCTTCTTAGGACTATTATAGACTCTCAATCATTCTGTAATGACAGAAGCAGTTACCAGGGAGCATCACCTTCTTAGGACCATTATAGACTCTCAAACATTCTGTAATGACAGAAGCAGTTACCAGGGGCATCACCTTCTTAGGACCATTATAGACTCTCAAACATTCTGTAATGACAGAAGCAGTTACCAGGGGCATCACTTTCTTAGGACCATTATAGACTCTCAAACATTCTGTAATGACAGAAGCAGTTACCAGGAGCATCACCTTCTTAGGACCATTATAGACTCTCAAACATTCTGTAATGACAGAAGCAGTAACCAGGGGGCATCACCTTCTTAGGACCATTATAGACTCTCAAACATTCTGTAATGACAGAAGCAGTAACCAGGGGGCATCACCTTCTTAGGACCATTATAGACTCTCAAACATTCTGTAATGACAGAAACAGTTACCAGGGGCATCACACCTTCTTAGGACTATTATAGACTCTCAAACATTCTGTAATGACAGAAGCAGTTACCAGGGGCATCACCTTCTTAGGACCATTATAGACTCTCAAACATTCTGTAATGACAGAAGCAGTTACCAGGGGCATCACCTTCTTAGGACCATTATAGACTCTCAAACATTCTGTAATGACAGAAACAGTAACCAGGGGCATCACCTTCTTAGGACCATTATAGACTCTCAAACATTCTGTAATGACAGAAGCAGTTACCAGGGGCATCACCTTCTTAGGACCATTATAGACTCTCAAACATTCTGTAATGATGGAAGCAGTTACCAGGGGCATCACCTTCTTAGGACCATTATAGACTCTCAAACATTCTGTAATGACAGAAGCAGTAACCAGGGGCATCACCTTCTTAGGACCATTATAGACTCTCAAACATTCTGTAATGACAGAAGCAGTAACCAGGGGGATCACCTTCTTAGGACCATTATAGACTCTCAAACATTCTGTAATGACAGAAACAGTTACTAGAGGCATCACCTTCTTAGGACTATTATAGACTCTCAAACATTCTGTAATGACAGAAGCAGTTACCAGGGGCATCACCTTCTTAGGACCATTATAGACTCTCAAACATTCTGTAATGACAGAAGCAGTTACAAGGGGCATCACCTTCTTAGGACCAACTGGACCATTATAGCCTATCAAACATTCTGTAACGACAGAAGCAGCAACCAGGGGTCTTCACCTTCTTAGGACCATTATAGACTCTCAGACATTCTGTAATGACGGAAGCAGCAACCAGGGGGCATCACCTTCTTAGGACCATTATAGACTCTCAAACATTCTGTAATGACAGAAGCAGTTACCAGGGGGCATCACCTTCTTAGGACCATTATAGACTCTCAAACATTCTGTAATGACAGAAGCAGTTACCAGGGGGCATTACCTTCTTAGGACCATTATAGACTCTCAAACATTCTGTAATGACAGAAGCAGTTACCAGGGGCATCACCTTCTTAGGACCATTATAGACTCTCAAACATTCTGTAATGACAGAAGCAGTAACCAGGGGCACCCCCTTCTTAGGACCAACTGGACCATTATAGCCTATCAAACATTCTGTAACGACAGAAGCAGCCACTGGGGGGCGTCAGCTTCTTAGGACCATTATAGACTCTCAGACATTCTGTAATGACGGAAGCAGCAACCAGGGGGCATCACCTTCTTAGGACCATTATAGACTCTCAAACATTCTGTAATGACAGAAGCAGTTACCAGGGGCATCACCTTCTTAGGACCATTATAGACTCTCAAACATTCTGTAATGAGAGAAGCAGTTACCAGGGAGCATCACCTTCTTAGGACCATTATAGACTCTCAAACATTCTGTAATGACAGAAGCAGTTACCAGGGGGCATCACTTTCTTAGGACCATTATAGACTCTCAAACATTCTGTAATGACAGAAGCAGTTACAAGGGGCATCACCTTCTTAGGACCATTATAGACTCTCAAACATTCTGTAATGACAGAAACAGTTACCAGGGGCATCACCTTCTTAGGACCATTATAGACTCTCAAACATTCTGTAATGACAGAAACAGTTACCAGGGGCATCACCTTCTTAGGACCATTATAGACTCTCAAACATTCTGTAATGACAGAAGCAGTTACCAGGGGCATCACCTTCTTAGGACCATTATAGACTCTCAAACATTCTGTAATGACAGAAACAGTTACCAGGGGCATCACCTTCTTAGGACCATTATAGACTCTCAAACATTCTGTAATGAGAGAAGCAGTTACCAGGGGGCATCACCTTCTTAGGACCATTATAGACTCTCAAACATTCTGTAATGACGGAAGCAGCAACCAGGGGGCATCACCTTCTTGGGACCATTATAGACTCTCAAACATTCTGTAATGACAGAAGCAGTTACCAGGGGCATCACCTTCTTAGGACCATTATAGACTCTCAAACATTCTGTAATGACAGAAACAGTTACCAGGGGCATCACCTTCTTAGGACTATTATAGACTCTCAATCATTCTGTAATGACAGAAGCAGTTACCAGGGAGCATCACCTTCTTAGGACCATTATAGACTCTCAAACATTCTGTAATGACAGAAGCAGTTACCAGGGGCATCACCTTCTTAGGACCATTATAGACTCTCAAACATTCTGTAATGACAGAAGCAGTTACCAGGGGGCATCACTTTCTTAGGACCATTATAGACTCTCAAACATTCTGTAATGACAGAAGCAGTTACCAGGAGCATCACCTTCTTAGGACCATTATAGACTCTCAAACATTCTGTAATGACAGAAGCAGTAACCAGGGGCATCACCTTCTTAGGACCATTATAGACTCTCAAACATTCTGTAATGACAGAAGCAGTAACCAGGGGGCATCACCTTCTTAGGACCATTATAGACTCTCAAACATTCTGTAATGACAGAAACAGTTACCAGGGGCATCACCTTCTTAGGACTATTATAGACTCTCAAACATTCTGTAATGACAGAAGCCGTTACCAGGGCATCACCTTCTTAGGACCATTATAGACTCTCAAACATTCTGTAATGACAGAAGCAGTTACCAGGGGGCATCACCTTCTTAGGACCATTATAGACTCTCAAACATTCTGTAATGACAGAAACAGTAACCAGGGGGCATCACCTTCTTAGGACCATTATAGACTCTCAAACATTCTGTAATGACAGAAGCAGTTACCAGGGGCATCACCTTCTTAGGACCATTATAGACTCTCAAACATTCTGTAATGATGGAAGCAGTTACCAGGGGGCATCACCTTCTTAGGACCATTATAGACTCTCAAACATTCTGTAATGACAGAAGCAGTAACCAGGGGCATCACCTTCTTAGGACCATTATAGACTCTCAAACATTCTGTAATGACAGAAGCAGTAACCAGGGGGATCACCTTCTTAGGACCATTATAGACTCTCAAACATTCTGTAATGACAGAAACAGTTACTAGGGGCATCACCTTCTTAGGACTATTATAGACTCTCAAACATTCTGTAATGACAGAAGCAGTTACCAGGGGCATCACCTTCTTAGGACCATTATAGACTCTCAAACATTCTGTAATGACAGAAGCAGTTGCCAGGGGCATCACCTTCTTAGGACCAACTGGACCATTATAGCCTATCAAACATTCTGTAACGACAGAAGCAGCAACCAGGGGGCACCACCTTCTTAGGACCATTATAGACTCTCAGACATTCTGTAATGACGGAAGCAGCAACCAGGGGGCATCACCTTCTTAGGACCATTATAGACTCTCAAACATTCTGTAATGACAGAAGCAGTTACCAGGGCATCACCTTCTTAGGACCATTATAGACTCTCAAACATTCTGTAATGACAGAAGCAGTTACCAGGGGGCATTACCTTCTTAGGACCATTATAGACTCTCAAACATTCTGTAATGACAGAAGCAGTTACCAGGGGCATCACCTTCTTAGGACCATTATAGACTCTCAAACATTCTGTAATGACAGAAGCAGTTACCAGGGCATCACCTTCTTAGGACCAACTGGACCATTATAGCCTATCAAACATTCTGTAACGACAGAAGCAGCAACCAGGGGCACCACCTTCTTAGGACCATTTTACACCCTCAGACATTCTGTAATGACGGAAGCAGCAACCAGGGGGCATCACCTTCTTAGGACCATTATAGACTCTCAAACATTCTGTAATGACAGAAGCAGTAACCAGGGGCATCACCTTCTTAGGACCATTATAGACTCTCAAACATTCTGTAATGACAGAAGCAGTAACCAGGGGCATCACCTTCTTAGGACCATTATAGACTCTCAAACATTCTGTAATGAGAGAAGCAGTTACCAGGGGGCATCACCTTCTTAGGACTATTATAGACTCTCAAACATTCTGTAATGACAGAAGCAGTTACCAGGGGGCATCACCTTCTTAGGACTATTATAGACTCTCAAACATTCTGTAATGACAGAAGCAGTAACCAGGGCATCACCTTCTTAGGACCATTATAGACTCTCAAACATTCTGTAATGACAGAAGCAGTTACCAGGGGCATCACCTTCTTAGGACCATTATAGACTCTCAAACATTCTGTAATGACAGAAGCAGTAACCAGGGGCATCACCTTCTTAGGACCATTATAGACTCTCAAACATTCTGTAATGACAGAAGCAGTAACCAGGGGCATCACCTTCTTAGGACCATTATAGACTCTCAAACATTCTGTAATGACAGAAGCAGTTACCAGGGGCATCACCTTCTTAGGACCATTATAGACTCTCAAACATTCTGTAATGACAGAAGCAGTTACCAGGGCATCACCTTCTTAGGACCATTATAGACTCTCAAACATTCTGTAATGACAGAAGCAGTAACCAGGGGTATCACCTTCTTAGGACCATTATAGACTCTCAAACATTCTGTAATGACAGAAACAGTTACATCACCTTCTTAGGACCATTATAGACTCTCAAACATTCTGTAATGACAGAAGCAGTAACCAGGGGGCATCACCTTCTTAGGACTATTATAGACTCTCAAACATTCTGTAATGACAGAAGCAGTAACCAGGGGCATCACCTTCTTAGGACCATTATAGACTCTCAAACATTCTGTAATGACAGAAACAGTTACCAGGGCATCACCTTCTTAGGACCATTATAGACTCTCAAACATTCTGTAATGACAGAAGCAGTAACCAGGGGCATCACCTTCTTAGGACCATTATAGACTCTCAAACATTCTGTAATGACAGAAACAGTAACCAGGGGGCATCACCTTCTTAGGACCATTATAGACTCTCAAACATTCTGTAATGACAGAAGCAGTAACCAGGGGGCATCACCTTCTTAGGACCATTACAGACTCTCAAACATTCTGTAATGACGGAAGCAGTTACCAGGGCATCACCTTCTTAGGACCAACTGGACCATTATAGACTATCAAACATTCTGTAACGACAGAAGCAGCAACCAGGGGGCACCACCTTCTTAAGACCATTATAGACTCTCAGACATGCTGTAATGACGGAAGCAGCAACCAGGGGGCATCACCTTCTTAGGACTATTATAGACTCTCAAACATTCTGTAATGACAGAAGCAGTTACCAGGGGCATCACCTTCTTAGGACCATTATAGACTCTCAAACATTCTGTAATGACAGAAGCAGTAACCAGGGGGCATCACCTTCTTAGGACCATTATAGACTCTCAAACATTCTGTAATGACAGAAGCAGTAACAAGGGGCATCACCTTCTTAGGACCATTATAGACTCTCAAACATTCTGTAATGACAGAAGCAGTTACCAGGGGGCACCACCTTCTTAGGACCATTATAGACTCTCAAACATTCTGTAATGACAGAAGCAGTAACCAGGGGGCATCACCTTCTTAGGACTATTATAGACTCTCAAACATTCTGTAATGACGGAAGCAGCAACCAGGGGGCATCACCTTCTTAGGACTATTATAGACTCTCAAACATTCTGTAATGACAGAAGCAGTTAAAAGGGGCATCACCTTCTTAGGACCATTATAGACTCTCAAACATTCTGTAATGACGGAAGCAGCAACCAAGGGGCATCACCTTCTTAGGACTATTATAGACTCTCAAACATTCTGTAATGACAGAAGCAGTTACCAGGGGCATCACCTTCTTAGGACCATTATAGACTCTCAAACATTCTGTAATGACAGAAACAGTTACCAGGGGCATCACCTTCTTAGGACCATTATAGACTCTCAAACATTCTGTAATGACAGAAGCAGTAACCAGGGGGCATCACCTTCTTAGGACTATTATAGACTCTCAAACATTCTGTAATGACAGAAGCAGTTACCAGGGGGCATCACCTTCTTAGGACCATTATAGACTCAAACATTCTGAAAGTGATGGAAGCAGTTACCAGTGGCACCGCCTTCTTAGGACCATCCACATTGTTCAAGGGGAGCTACATTATTAACCCTGATCCCACCCTAAGTGATAAATGTGACCGTACACCACGAATGAGCCGTAAAGTCTGCCCCGGTCAATTTTGTTTTATTTCATTATTAGAACATATATATCATAAGCTTTAAAATGGTATATCATTTGACTTCAAGTGATATCCAGAAGCAGGGTTATGGTTTGTTGAACTTTGCTCCTTCAACAAAACGGGGTCACTCCATATGAAATCAAGTGAGGCGCCCCACCTGACCCACTCAGATTTGTTTTACATTTTAGTCATATGTTGTACCTGTAAAAATATTAAAAACCTGCAAATTTGAGGTCTGTAGCTCTTACGGATTTTCTGTGGCAGCCATTTAAAGTTGGAGTGGGGGGGGGGGGGGGTCTAAATTTGGACCCAAAAGTTGCCCTTGAAATAAATTTCATCTTTGTGAGTCTGTGCCTTCTTTATAAAAAGAGAGAGAGGTCTGAAACCTTGTATACTAGTAACCATCAAACTACAGATATATCTGGATTTTTGTTCATGTACATCAAATTTTATTCCTCTAATTCTTACATTGGTTCCACATTTCCTATACTACTCACATTTATACAAAATACACTGAAAACACAGCTAACATCTTTCTCTTATTGACATTACAGAATACAGAATTTAAAAGAGTTTTTACATAAGATGAGGCCTCTTGAAAAAATGCTGCATACAAATATACATAGGGAGGGTTGGATCCAAATGTATTTGATCAAAACGGACATATTCAGATATTGAGAGGCCAGTCGAGTGCAGATCCGTCGGAACACACTTTTCAATACGGAATAAATGCTAATCTAATCGTGACATCATCAAAGCAGCAAAGTTCATTTCCCATTGCAAAAGCGTTATCCAATGGATCTGCAGTCGACCATTCTGTGAATAAGGGAATTTAATTTTCTCCTATTTATTTCAATAAAAACTAATGCTGGTAACTTTTATGAACACTCTTTATATTTCCAATAAGCTAAAAGTGGAACATTTTACACATTTAAACAAAAACGGCAGTTTTGCATTGCTATTCATACTAACCAATCAAGGGTTGTGGGGAGTTTGATTGATAGTGACATCAGATGCAAATTAGTCTTTTTTAATTGTCTCAGATTATAGAAACTGTATTTTACTTTGAAGTACACCAATTCCAAAGAAATACCATAAAAACTTGATAGTTAGCATATGTGCTTACTATCGAGCGCTTTTAAAACATGCAAACATGAAGAGCCCCATCCACAAAAGTGCAAAGGGTTTTGAGCATATCATCAATACACATAGTTATATACGAACAAGTAAACCTGCAAATATGTGTCTCAACCTCATTAGCTCAGTTAGTAAAGCGCCAGATGTTAGTACAGTGTCATGTTTTCAAAAGCACTCAATAGTAAGCATATATGCTAACTTGAAAAACAGCGGCTTTTACGCTTGTCAAAGCCCGAGCCACATCGGGATGACTTGCACGGAGGAAGTAGGGCTAAGTGACCGCTTATAGGTTGAATTCCCAGTCTGCCTAATCATGAAGCTCCCGTGGCCGGGTGGTTAAGGCGCTGGTCTCGTAAACCAGAGGTCCTGGGTTCGATTCCCGGGCGGGATCGCTTTTCCTCTTTCCTCCTTTAATCTTTGCTCGAAGGCAAAACTGATAAAATTGCATCATACATATGCTAACTATCGAGTTTTTATGGTATGCCCCTTAATAAAAGTGCAGCATCTGTTATGTTATTTATTAGCGCATACTGCATTCTTACTTTTGGGCAGACAGATTCATAAACACCTGCCACTGATAATTACTATACTTGCTGGCAAAGAACAACAACACTTGTTTACATTTTGAGAGCGTGCACAGCGTAAACACGGAAGTGTGGTTCTGATTAACCGATTCAAACGTCTGGCAATCATAACAACAAACCGATAATCTGATTGGCTGATTACACATTGATTGGCACAGAGCGGCGCTCTTGAAGGAAACTCAGCGGATGTCGCTCATTAACAGGGAGCAAAAGACTGTCATACTTCTCTGGAAGCTAGTGTAGCACACACTATGTGTTTTACTTTAGGAGCAGACAGGATCAAAGAAACTTGCAAGCAAAAGGGCCATGTTATTTATTTATTCGCCGTAGAAGTGATGTGATATCGGATTAACTACCATAGCAATAGGTAAAACAATTTTGAATATATCACGCTGCACTACAAGCAGGTTGCACTCATCACCTCTGTTTGTCTGCAATCATAGATTGAATACAATACTGCTCTTTTCAAAGATACTTACAGGATCAGCATGATATGGTTCAATGCAGAGGTACCGTGTGAATGTACTAGTGAAGTGCGAAATATTCAAAAATTGTTTTACCCTATTGCTATGGTAGTTGCTTGGAAGGACAGAATTATACTTTAAAAACCCAATGCAATATCATTTGCATTTACAGTAAAATATCCCTGCATACACAGGTCTTGGTAACTTTTTTAATGTGTTCCTCCAAATTGCACCTGCATTTTGAAGTTGAGGTGTAATGCTGTTTGAAAATCTGAGCACAACAATGCCTGTTGATTAAAAATTGCAATTGCAAGACTCAGCAACAGGCAAAGTGTCAAGTGCAAATTGCGATGTCATATACAATGGCTTAATTCAAGGTTTGTACGTACAGCATTCAAACAATACTGAAGCATGTTTGGTGTTGCTAAGTAGACATACAATATATATACAAGAAATTTATTTGTGTCAACTTGTTGTCACAACTGTGTTCAATTAATAAATGCAATTAAATATGGTGTTTCCAGGGTCTTAGCTAGAATTTGACAAGTGGCCGTCATTTTCACCAAAACTGTGTGTCCAAATTTGACCCTGAAAACATAAACCAAACATCCACCCCTTCTTATCTTGTTTTGAGTTCACAGAACTTTTTCAAACATTATCATTCAAATTTCACCTATGTCACAGCCGTTAATATCCCATCCAAAATGACGGGTGTACGGGTGGCTAGTTAACATCCTGGGCGTTTCCAATACAATTTTGCATTGTCTTGCCTTCCTGTCTGAGGCAACAGAAATGAACATAAATCACATGGTGACTACAAAGTGGAGAGTTCATTTGCAAAATATGGTATATGCAAATGCCACCTTGTGTAGTTTTGTATTAATATTGATATTTGATGCAATGTAATCGTTCATTACAGGGCACTATATATGAGATTTTAATGCATGGTGTTGAAAGTTTGTGACTCTTATAAAAAAAGGAAAAGATATGAACACTAAAATACAAAATAATACTATCAATAACAATATTGATGAATAAAATACCACAAGGTAGCAATAATGATATAAAATTGGATCGATTAAGCCCATATTTATTGGTCGAGCTATGAGTTGTAAAATATTAGACGAGATGTAGTCGAGTCCAATATTTTAAAACTCATATCGAGACCAATAAATATTGGGCGTAAAGCATCCAATTTTATCATTATTATGTTTTAGATCCAATATTTTCACACACTTGGGTTCATCAAAACATAATGGCATATATCGCACTTTGAACCCGAGCTCCTCATGTGAAGGGATGTATACATTACTAAGAATACAAATACGTCTACAGTCATAGACCTTGAATATGCAATACAACATTACAGGCCAGTCATGTTGAACAACAAACACCCAACACACAACACTATGCATAAAATACACCCACTTGGTGCTGCATTCCTGATATGCTTGAAATACACAAATGTATGCTTGAAATACACACATGTATATATATGACTTTTATACTCAAGAGGTTGTCAGTCACTATTGTCACCACCCGTCCTGAAATGGCTGAATATTTCATGAAAAATGTCACTGCTGTCAACACTTTTTCGTACAGCATCATGTATGCAAAATATATATATTTTTTTCCAATCAGGAAGTTTACTAAAGACTGGCATCTCTGTATTATATACTTATGCTACTTGCAGGTGTTGGAAACTGTTCTTGGACATGGCTGCCATTAGTGGAGGAAACAATTTAGCACACTTGAGAATAAACTGCAAACACTGCTATCCCTCTGCCCTTTGTCCAATGAAAGAACAAATGATCAAATGTTGACATTAGTATAAAGAGATCACACCACTAAATCGGGTCCAACGCTATCTGACTGAAGAAATAAGAACCAGTGTTTAATTCGCTGACCATACCAGGTACATTAAGATGGAAAAAAAAAGTTTGAAATGAAGGCTGATATGCCAATTCTTTGGTGATAGTTGTGCTCTGTGGATGTTTTTCTAATCATCTGAGCATAAAAAGATGAAAAATACTACAATTCTGAAATTTTATGAAGGTTTTTTGGTTCCATGGACCAACTGATGTCACAACATAGAGGCACTGAGCTGTAAAGTTTGGTATGGTTTACCTCATGTTCGATGCACCACTGCGAAAAATCGAGCCGCTCAACTACCAAAAAAATGCTGGTTCTCGGGTAGAATATATCATAAACTTTTGGAAAAATGGTGTTTTGAATGAACGATGAAGATGAGAAAATGATGATTTCTTGGGTACCTTTTAACACATAAAAGAATAGGAACTTGATTTAGTGGTGTGATTCCTAAAGCTCTCCCACCCCTCCCTCCCCCATGACTAAAGGGAAGTGGGCATTGGCATAACCTAGGAGTGGACACTCATTTATACACAGTGGACCTGTATATATTTCCTGTGGTCAGTTACCATCCCATCCATTTCTACCCATTTAAACCCCTAACCGTGCACCGATTCAGGGAAGAGAAGGTAATCAACAATAAGTACAATATGAGACATTATCTGATCCAATCTGGCTAAAGGGGGCAATGTAGAAATTTATTGCTGATATTCTTTCATTCCTAGCATATTGGGTTGACAAGTAACAAGCTTTTATAATGTATTTTAATGCATTTTAGTGTTTTTACTCCCTAATACTGCATGCATCTGAATTTCCTTGGGCCTCAAGGAAGAACAGATGATTAATTGTGTTTTCAACTTATTGAGTGTCCCAGGTTAAAGAAGAAATAAAACAAACAAACAAACAAAAATTTCACAATTCGTCGGTCGCAACACATAGTGGCGTACGTGAAGGACAAAATACGTCTCCGAATAAAACGTTTTTGAAGGATATGCTACTAGTAATGGAGTCAATACTCCTCCACTGTTATCTGTCAGTGGCCCGATTCCATTGGAAATTGAAGTTTAAGGTTCAAACTATTAAACTGAATCTTTAATAGCTAACAAGGAATAACTATTATAGGATAATAGCTAGCTCAAAACCTATACGCCACTATGTGAAACGGAAAATTTGGAAAATCACTCTACGCCACTATGTGTTGCGACCGACGAATTGGCACTTTTGCCTTTGGTGGATCGACCAGTCTGCGTCACATACCGTATTTCGTCAAATAAACGCCCCCGGGGGTGTTACATTTTCCCAAGGGGGGGGGGGCGTTTATTAGAGGTCATTTTTAGCACGACAATTCCCGTTAAAATCATTAGGTAAGCTTAAAAGTCACGCTAAAATGACAAACTATGACCTTTTGACACTGACTTTTGGTTCACTTCCGGGTTTCGGATGCAGATTTTCGCCATTTATTGCTGCTATTGTCGCAACCATGTGAGCAACTTGGTAAGCTTACTACACAAGATAGCATGGAAATATCGGAATTTTGAAACATCTTGGTTGAAAAAAAAAGTGGTGGGGGCGTTTATTTGAGGGGGGGCGTTTATTTGAGGGGGGGCGACTATTTGACGAAATACGGTATATTGTCAAGTGTGTTCACAATTCTCCTTATTGTGGGGAACAACAGGTCTTAGTAATTGTACTGCATTTAGGTCTGTCAGTTGGCTTATGTATTGCGTATTCCTAGTGCTTGTTCTAGCTCAGCTCGCCGTTGCTGCACTTTACTGTAGAAGTACCGTCTCACAGCCTCTTGTGCCCATGGTTGATGGAAGAAATCAGCTTTTCTTTCCTCCTCCTTGTTGCCGACCACATCTGTCATAGTCTGAAAGAGAAAAAATTGAAACACATGGATTAATTTCTCATATTGCAAGGTAATGGCCGTTGTATCCATTTCAATAAATTTGAGTATACTGTACTCTATAAATTCTAGTTAGAAACTACATGTGCTTTGAAGGGCATTCCAATGCCTGTAGAGTATAGGAGAAACACTCTTCAGTGGATGCCCAGGTTGGAATCTTTATTATCAATTTAATAGAATGCCCGAGTCAAATGTATAATTTTTGTATCTTATGAGTAAAGTCACACAACTTTTATGCAAGGCTTGTATAGTTTGTGTATTGATAAAGAACGGCGTACACACACTTGAGCACAGCACACACGCTAGTTGTGCATTGTGTAATGCATGATGGTGCTCAAATTTACTTGAGCGTATGGACTTTGACGTGAGCAGTAACAAAAAGCAAACTATGTTCGCATTATAAGCCAAACAAACTATAGTCTAAGGTTCCTTCCATGGTATATTCTTTAGAAAACATTAACAAACTTGAAATTAGCCAATGTATTATAAGGTGGAGATACAGCAAATTGTTGATGCTTGGAAGATATACTGTTTTACTGCCCTCTATTGACCAGACTGACAATGAACTTACCTTGAGATCAGAGCTTTGAGACACCAGCCACTGGCTGATAAACTGCTGGGGATCTCTGGCAAAGCCTAGCATGAATTCACGCTGCACTTTGAGTTGGTTGATGGTTTCCACGGTTTCATGAATCTGAAAAATTTCAAAAATAAGCGAAACAATCTTGTCATGTATTATGTCATATCAAAATAAATGTGAGCCCAAGATATAGATATTATTAACTTGTTGGTCATTACATGAACAAGTACCATGCCACTGCCAATTCTTAACAACTGGAATTTTGGGTATACTATTAGCATTGTCCTATGATGAAACCCAAGTACATGGTGCTGCCTGGCCATCAGGACTCAAGCGTGTTTGCACCAAAAAGATTACACTTACATAGTCTGGACTCTGAATAGCCCATGCTTAATGCTATGGTAATCCATATTGGCTTGTCACACATGGAGACCAAAAATGGAGACCAAAAATGGGAGTCTTGGGGTTGACAAACAAACATTTTTTTCCATTGAGGATATCCTAAAACCGGGCCTCCAAATGGTTCCCAATTACAAGAAGTTATAAATTTAGGTTTTAATCACCTTGGCCCAGAGATGGTAACAGCTTTGTGTCAAATTTGCAGAATCATGTGTTGTCTGCCCACGTTTTGGTAACTGGTTTGAGGGAGACACAAAAACACATGAAATCAGTCAGCCAGGGATAAATGGAATTAGTAAAGAACCAAAACACAGGGATGATAGGAAATAATTAGGAATAGTAAAAATGCTAATTAATCCTATATAGAGTATAACATAGTATTTCATGTATTTTATCATTTTAGTAAACTGCTTCCCCAAAAACGACTGACTTAAGGTCATGTTTTTTATACTGGGCACGTAAAAAGGGTGGCTTTGTTGCATTCTTACTCATCAAAATGTGTTTACATGCATGTAGCTTGTTTATTTGATATTTATTATGAGCTTGTTTAGTACTATATTTTTCCTTAGATATTGGTCTTTCAATTTCTGAAACAAAAATGAATGATTTTCATTTGTACTAATTACTGTAACTCGTTAAGTCTAATTAGTCAGGGGTGGCTCATGTGGTGGAGGATCATGTGGTGGAGGATCACAATGCTGTACAATGGTGATCATGTGGCGGAGGATCACAATGCTGTACAATGGATTTCTACTTGTTTCTGTACTTGATCTCAGCCAAGTGATATCATGTTTAGCATTCATTGCCTCAGTATTTGTTAATTAGACAATTAAAAATTACTAATTACTTGTTTTTTCATTAATAAAGTTCATTGACCTCTATGTATTTAAATAGGGATTTAATGTAGGCAACATTCAAAAGGGTGCCACAGACAAACGAAACATGGTAAATGGCTCAAATTTCTTAAGCAGACCTTGGTTGTGATCCTCTTTACTTCAGTAAACTAAAAACTAGTAAAACATAGAAAGTTTGCGGCAAATCTGAAAGAGCGCCCTCATGCTCAATTTTGATCCAAAAAGGCCATTTTTACGAAAACGCTTTGTTGAATTCTCTTTTAACTTTCAAAATTGGATTGTTGAGCTTATTTTACATCTAGTTAGATGCCTCAATCATGAAAATTTGCATCTCCACTGCCAGATAAGGGGTGTTTTGAAGAAATTAATATAAATATTGATAGATTTTTGACCACCCTGTATCTACATAATTGAAGTACTTGACCGCTAAAAGTTCCATATTGCTGGGGGGGGGGGGCAATTAAGTTAACTATATTAAACAGGTGTCAAAACTTTACATTATCAATGTACGTCGAGGGGTGACACCCCTAACTGAATTAATATTTTCATCCTTATTTTGCTTGTTACACCCTGTATATTATATGGGTCACCCTGTATAATGACTCCAATTGTATCGTTTCTGAAATCATCTGAGTATATGCTCTCAGAATATATACTTTTATTGGGTTCTAATGTAAACTTTTGGAAGTTATAGTACCAAACCTGTAAAAGCATGTGATTTGTTTGAAAAATACACATGCAACGCAACTGGTGCCCAACATAAAAAACATGACCTTAAGCACCCAGGGCATGGGGCACTGATTAGTGAGAATATGTTTTTTACTGGGGCTTACTTTTATCATTTGTGCACAACATTAAAATGTTCTTGTATTTCTTTTTTTATTGAATTTGTTGTATAAAATAATGCAACAATTCAATGCTACAATTAGTTGTGATAAAAGTGAAAAAAGAAATAGAAATGAACAATGAAAAACAAAAAATACAAACAATTATCACAAATAAACATTAAAAATGATGACAACTGTACAGAGTCATTACATAATTATATCCCACAAGAAAATTTTGAATACTGCCCTCAGTCTCTCTGAGCTGTCACATGCATGCCAATCATGGGGGTGCTATCCAAATTGTACCACTTTAATAGATCATGGATTTTTATTTGCAGCAGGGGCTGGTACAGTACTTGCTGGTCGATGTAACGACTGTATTATCTAGCCTTTAAATGCATGTTATATATGCTTGGTGTGTTTTCTTCCATAAAGTGGGATTTGGATTTACCAGAGACTAGGAGAGAGTTTCTTGAGCAAGTTACATCTGGAAGTGGTAACATACTAGAATCCCATTTACAAGTTAAGGTGGTATTGGATGCATTTTATAGAAATTAGGAAATGCTTTGAGCATGTTTTAAACAGGTTAATAGAGTAGGGCAAAGTACACTGACCAATATGCCTTTTGTTTGAAGCAAATCGGACATACGGTTTTCATAATATTTCAATTGATATGTTCTTTGTATCTTATTGTTTTTATCAATAATCAATGTAGTTAATGAGCTAAAATGGCTGTAAAGGCTCATTAATATGTAATTTTTGCCAATATTTTGCTCAAAATCAATGCATAAATGTTCAGGGAACTTTTATTTTGTATACTTTTGCCTTGAAACTTGGCCAAACTGTTTCTAATATGTTCTAATGTATTATATAGTGAAGCTGCCCTCTAATTTGCATATTTGCATAATTAATGAGCCAATTTGCATAAATGCTAATTAATTATGCAAATTATATTAGGGGGCGGCTTCACTATATAATACATTAGAACATATTAGAAACACTCTGTATCTACATAATTGAAGTACTTGACCGCTAAAAGTTCCATATTGCTGGGGGGGGGGGCAATTAAGTTAACTATATTAAACAGGTGTCAAAACTTTACATTATCAATGTACGTCGAGGGCTGACACCCCTAACTGAATTAATATTTTCATCCTTATTTTGCTTGTTACACCCTGTATATTATATGGGTCACCCTGTATAATGACTCCAATTGTATCGTTTCTGAAATCATCTGAGTATATGCTCTCAGAATATATACTTTTATTGGGTTCTAATGTAAACTTTTGGAAGTTATAGTACCAAACCTGTAAAAGCATGTGATTTGTTTGAAAATACACATGCAACGCATAAACTGGTGCCCAACATAAAAAACATGACCTTAAGCACCCAGGGCATGGGGCACTGATTAGTGAGAATATGTTTTTTACTGGGGCTTACTTTTATCATTTGTGCACAACATTAAAATGTTCTTGTATTTCTTTTTTTATTGAATTTGTTGTATAAAATAATGCAACAATTCAATGCTACAATTAGTTGTGATAAAAGTGAAAAAGAAATAGAAATGAACAATGAAAAACAAAAAATACAAACAATTATCACAAATAAACATTAAAAATGATGACAACTGTACAGAGTCATTACATAATTATATCCCACAAGAAAATTTTGAATACTGCCCTCAGTCTCTCTGAGCTGTCACATGCATGCCAATCATGGGGTGCTATCCAAATTGTACCACTTTAATAGATCATGGATTTTTATTTGCAGCAGGGGCTGGTACAGTACTTGCTGGTCGATGTAACGACTGTATTATCTAGCCTTTAAATGCATGTTATATATGCTTGGTGTGTTTTCTTCCATAAAGTGGGATTTGGATTTACCAGAGACTAGGAGAGAGTTTCTTGAGCAAGTTACATCTGGAAGTGGTAACATACTAGAATCCCATTTACAAGTTAAGGTGGTATTGGATGCATTTTATAGAAATTAGGAAATGCTTTGAGCATGTTTTAAACAGGTTAATAGAGTAGGGCAAAGTACACTGACCAATATGCCTTTTGTTTGAAGCAAATCGGACATACGGTTTTCATAATATTTCAATTGATATGTTCTTTGTATCTTATTGTTTTTATCAATAATCAATGTAGTTAATGAGCTAAAATGGCTGTAAAGGCTCATTAATATGTAATTTTTGCCAATATTTTGCTCAAAATCAATGCATAAATGTTCAGGGAACTTTTATTTTGTATACTTTTGCCTTGAAACTTGGCCAAACTGTTTCTAATATGTTCTAATGTATTATATAGTGAAGCTGCCCTCTAATTTGCATATTTGCATAATTAATGAGCCAATTTGCATAAATGCTAATTAATTATGCAAATTATATTAGGGGGCGGCTTCACTATATAATACATTAGAACATATTAGAAACACTTTGACCAAGTTTCAAGGCAAAAGTATGCAAAATAAAAATACCCTGAACATTTATGCATGGATTTTTAGCAAAATATTGGCAAAATTATATGTTAATGAGCTCCAGTCATTTTAGCTCATTAACTTGATTGATTATTGATAAAAACAATAAGATATAAAGAAAATATAAATTGATATATTTTGAAAACCGTATGTCCGATTTGCTTCAAACAAAAGGCACATTGGTCAGTGTGATTTGCTCTATTTAATTAATCTGTTTAAAACATGCTTAGAGCAATTCCATAATGCCTCCATAACCACCTTAATATGCTTCTAAACGAGGGTTTTTCAATGGGAGAGACGAACGGCAGACACATTCCACAAAAACATTACAATAGATTGGTCTTACAATATTGCATGTTTGTACAGACACCTGTATCAGTAATATATTTGCTCAAACTGTAAATAATGTTTTTATGGAGGGTGATCAGTGAAAACTAACTAATTGAATAAGAAATATTCACAACCTTGTTAATAATATATGATGCATGTAATCCAATCATATTTTATTATTTGTAAAAACGGGAACGCAAATGGAGGTCATTAATATCTCACAATTGACCGCAAAATGTGTAATTGTTCCATCATAAATATTAGTAACCTCTGTGCGCACCGTGTTGTGCTTCGAACAAACTGCGCGAGCGTTGGCCACTGAATTTGGATTGCGCGCTACCATATTTGTACGGATTGTGATATGCACTTTTGTTATTGGTCGTCCTGTTTCAGCCTGTTCGATTTTTGGAAAGGGAAAATGTAAAAATTGTTTATTTTAACAAACTTTTGAGCAAAATTTTGTGTTATTTTGTAAAGTGAAGAGATCAAAGTGATGGTTATGAATGAGGTTAATAACTTTGCATCGGTAATATTATATTAGATTTTTCACAAAAACCGATATATTATATATCGTTTTTTTATGAAAAATCTAAACATTTTGCTTTGGACCTCAGAATTACGGGATATACCTCGGCTCGGTTCCAAAGGCAAAATGTTTAGATTTTTCACAATGCCCTCCATATAGTCGATGCGCAGTTATTAATCTCTAAATAAATGTTGTGGTATGTCTGTGGAATTTGAAAGGTAGGACTGTTGGCCGGCATTTTTTTAATTCAATTAGTTTTCAATACCCATGTAAAAAACTGTTAAATTTAATTGCATTTGTCAATTGACTACATGTAAATTTAAGAAAATAATTTCCCCCTCAATTTTCTAGACAGTGCACAATCTGATGAGGTTACTGTTCGAACCCAGGCTACTTTTTCCCATAGTATGGCCCTCTATACCAATATGTGTACTGTACGGAATAAATACTCATCATTTTCCAGTTGTCAGGGAAGTAAGTGCATAATGGCTGAAGTCCGAGCGCTTGCGCGAGGCGTTGTGTGAGGGTCCAAAGGGTGTGTAAAACTTTTTGTAATTTTGATTATTATTAGATCCAATTTAAAGATTAATGTTATGAAAGGTCACAAACCTGTAAGTTTTGGTCATTTGGTCATCCCAATGTTACAAATGGAAGAAACAGACTTGTTATTAATAGATATAAAAACTTATTTAGCCCTGGGATTTAGCCCTCTGAAAAGGACTTCTCTATAGTCTGTTTCATCTCCAACATGGTGTTACTCTCAACTTGAGATGAGACACACTATAGGAAAGATCAAATCCTACTGAATTTAAAACTTGTGTATACCAATGTTTTTGATATAGCCTGTTTGCATCCAGGGCTGTATGTTTAAGAGACAACCATTATTTATTTGCCTGTTTATGGATGGTCATATTCTTTTTTGCATTGGGGGAGCCTAGTAGCCAAGTCTCTGACTATAGCTGGCACAAGGTCTTGAATATTTTAGATATTTATGTAAAACAAATGAACTCTACATTTGAAGGTACAATGCAATACCAATTTTTTTCAAGGGGAAAATAAAGTACATTCATATAACATAAAAAATTAATTGTTTTCTTTCTTGTTCTCATGATCTCATTTTATATTTGTATTTGTGTACTCATTATCGTATGTTTTTTTTAATGTAACATGGATTTGATGAATTCAAATCTAGCGATCTGCTACTTAAAGGAAAAAGAAAAGAAAAAGTCTTTTGAAAGAAAAAAGTAAATGTTCTTAAATTGCCCCTACGGACCTGGGTGGTGACAATAAAAATGTGGTCATGTTTAACATTATGCCCTTGAGCAATGACCGACGATAACCTTAAGTCAAAAGTTGGGTGTCTACATCATGCACTGAACTGACCGTGTTTATGCATGGCACAAATATCCACTGTGCTTACGCTGCCAAATATGCGACCATTTTATATTGCTTAGTCTTAAAAAGGTGTCACGCGATAGGCGACGTCATTGGCGCCAATGCACGCTTGGTGGCGCACGTTTGTTACGAATGAGAACGCCTTTTGTGTGTGTCGATGTTATGTAAAATGAAAAAAAAAAAGAAGTTGCCCTATTGTACTTGTGTGTGTGTCACTGACTTCAAGAAACAGAACTGGAGTATCTAAAATCCCTGTTTCAAATTTTCCCAGGTACGGTACTTATTTTCTTTCTAGAACACGGCCTGTTAGCTTTTTATGTAAATATTTGTTCTTTTTTTCCTTGGCATAAATATTAAGATTTTTGATATATGAAACAGCTCAAAAGCTCAACCCTAATCACAAATTTTGACATAAATGTGAAATTAATAAAAGTTAAAATTTAATATTCAACAAATTTTTAGGAAAAAACGACCAAAAACCCTTATTTTGCATTTTTTCTTACAATAACAGTAAGTGAATTCACAGACTTGACACAATTAAGTCTAAGCATTAAAAATTATGTGTATAAGCTAAAATATCACTCACAATTTTGCTCTTTTATCTCTTTTTTATTAATAGGTTACAAAAGATAATATTGAACTCCTTGGTTAAGGGAAGGGGTATGAACGTTTGGCCAGTATTTATTGTGGGACATTAGAACACATCAGACATATCGAATTGCATTCTGAATACGAAGAATGGCCTTCTGATATCAAATAATTTTGATTTTTTTGATTTTGAAATTCGCAATGTAATACACATTTTATAGCAAATCATTAAAAATTGATATTTTTCACTTTTAAGCAACTTATAAACAATTGCAATTTTGTACATTTGCACTGGAATCACTGAATGGGTCTTTAAACATTGCTTCTACTGAGTTTATAGACCAATAACTTGATTCATATTTTTCTACAACTACAATGTAATATCGTAGGGTAAAAGTTCATACTGCACAGCTATAGGTTCCTGTTTCAGAGAATGTCATTGTTTTCTATTTTGTTGTCTTTAAAGAATTTTCTGTATAAGGGAAACAAACCTTAGGTGGGGTTAGAAAATTATTTTAACACTGGTCCAGTTGTATAGGATGACCAAGAGTAAACTTACAAAGTTACTCAAAGAAAAAGGGACAAGCGTCAATTTCTATAACGACATGAGATGGTTGAATGCGCCTCATTCACCAAGGTCAAAAAAGGACCCTGCTGTGTCATTACGGATTTCGAGAAATTTTTTACCAGCTTATAATTTTAAGGGCAAAAACGAGATGGCGCTATTGGCTCCATTTGTATTTAGTACTTTTCTGCCTCAAATGTATGAAGCCAAAGTTTACTTAACCGCAAGTTACACTATGGACCACAAGAGCCTCATCCCAATGACATAGTCCAATAACACCAATTACATAATTATAGAGCAAAATTTGACCTCAAATTGCAGAGTATAAGCTTTTGTAAACAAATCTTCAAAGGTCATTCAATGAATGTACAAATGTATTGGGGTTTAAGAACTGTTCCCTTGATAGATGAGCCCCGAGATGAGCATGTTGTGGATTCTAGTATTAGTGAGTGAATAGTTGGTATACAGCAGTTCTACCTCTATTTAAGTATGTAGCCAGTATCTTTAATAGGATTAGGGCTATTAAGTGTTTGGTTAGGATTAGGATCAGGGAGTTCATTTTAGTGGTTTAAGTTTGAATTATGATGATTAATTAAGGTAAGGCTAGATATAAATGCTCTTATATGAATGTAAAATCCACATAAGGCCCAATAAAAAATAAATCATGTCCCCTCCCGCTTTCTTATTTGAGGCACTTCAATTTTATTTTTACAAATTCAGTAATAACTTTTGAAAAAAGATATCTTGGAAGAGGAAATGTTTTCTATAGAATTGCTAACATACAAGAAACACTTCTTGAAGGTTCTGTAGACAGTAGCAACACCAGGAATTTTTTTCAGGGGGAAGTGAATTTGCGAAAAATTGCATAAAAAAGTGGAAATTTTCGTAATTTTGGGTTTTTACTGGGGGAAACAGAGGGCAAGAGTTCTGTAGAGGAAGATCATTAGAGGGGGCCTACCTACCAGAAACAACACCTCCTTCTTTCAGGCATTATTGTATATGCTAAATACAGGGCCATTCTAATGGGTATTTACACATCTTTCGATAAAAAAATAAACAAAACTCCCTACTCCTCCTTTTTTTGAAAACCCGTACGTGAAACTTCAAAGTCACTGCAATGCGACTTTGCTTCAAGTAACATCTGCACCACATGACCTCTTCGTATGAAATTTCACACCAACAAAAAAAAAGCCCAAAACTTGACTTTCTTTTTACATTGCTGCCTTTGCTGGACAAAGAATATCATTCTTTTGTGTTAACTATAAAGATTCAATTAAATGATGCACTGACTGAGATAATTGATGACACTTTTATGTGGTGAAGGTGAGTGCTGACCGCAAGTTATACAATCAAAAATGTGACGGTTACTTATGTGTGTCACTAGCATACATAAAGTTCGGTCATTGACACACATCGATTTACTATCACTCTACATTGTGACTTTCAATTTGGGACAAAACTTTAGAATAAGTGCCACAACTTATAAAGGGACAATCACATATTTCCTAAACCAAGTCAGAACACCCTAAAATTTGCAAAAAGTCATTAGATGGAACAAGCATAAGCATGTAATGTCAACATGACAGCAATCGCATAAAGACTTGGGTGGGGACTGGGGGAGTACTTCAGTTTGGTTTGGGTAGGGATGTGCCACTCAGAATTGGACCCATCAAACATACCAATTTTTCAAGAAATTTGGACATATCGTTATACCAGAAGTCAACATTTTGAAAATGTTGGCTAAAGTATAAAGCAAAATTTGGTTATTTTCCAAAAAGATTTATAAAATTTTGAAAAAATAACCCAGCCACATACCAGAATTGGCCTAGAAAACGGGTCATTGATATACCAAAATTCCGAAAATGCAACCCATGTTTGCGGCACATCCTTGTATTGAGTATCCCCCTGGATAAACACAAATCTGGCATGAAACATGAAGGAAGGATAAAAGTACAAGTTCTTCTATTCTTCTGCTAATGGTTATCATCCGAATGAGCTATTCCAGTTGTAATCCATACGCCCCCTATGGTAGACATGACCTTAAGCTCACACACAGGGAGTGTAGATTTCAATGGAGTCACCCATTCAGGTAACCCTGTTTGAAATTTACACTCCATGTGTGGGAGATTTTAAAAGGTCATGTCTCCCAAAAGGGGTGTATGGATTTCAACTGGAATAGCCCAATACCAGTACTGTCAGAATAACCAATACCACTTCATACAATCTTAGATAGCGAGAACCAATCAGAGGAAATGTTAGAAAAATGCGAAACATGCATCAATTGTGTATTATGCATGGGCGTGCACTCCATGTACTACGCGCAGTGCTTTCGGACATGTTCATTTTTCTTGTGGGTTGATGCATTTATATTTGCTTGTATGCACTTGTACTGAGATGTTGATGCATCTAACACACTCCCCCCCACCCCACGGGGCTCGTGCATTAGGCGAATCAACATCTCAGTACACATGCATTATTTTGTACAATTTCACTCCCAAGAAGTGATAGCATTTATTAACCTATAAATAACACATCTATTAGGATCAAATTTGCCTATTTATATGCTTCCTGATCTTTTAGTCAAGCAGTTATGGAACCTAGCTGGTCATACAAAATCTCTCATTGCATGAA